>NC_087533.1:3600000-3900000 GCF_963921805.1 Phalacrocorax carbo
TTTGGCTGTTCCCTCCGCGGGAGAAGGTGAAGGCTCCTCCTGGGCAGCGGGGCTGCCCCAGGGTCCGGGACGGTGAACGCTGCGAGGGGCGCACGTAGAGATGCACAGAGCCAACGGCACCTAGGGGTGCAAAACCCATCCACTGCACCCCTGGCATCACGCCTCTCTTCGTTAGCAGCTGCAAGCCGGCGCTTTCACGTGCATTCCTCAACGGGCTAATTTCACACCCCTGAAATCAGATCTGACACAAACTGAGTTTGCTTCCCCTTGGTGGACCCGGGCTGGATTGAATCTGCAGCATCTGCAGCCCGATCCATACCATTAGGCACAGTGGCACCTCCATCCACACCACTTTTTTAGCATAACACTGCTTTCTGTCCTCCCACGAAGCTATTGCCAGCCAAGGACTGCTGGGCCAAGCCTCCAGAAAGCCGCTCTCCAAGCGCCAGCGTGAGCTCGGTTAGATCTGGGTAGGAGGGCTCTGGCAGGATCGCTTAGCTGACTGCCTCGGCAGAGAGATCAACACGCAGGCAGTCTTTATAAAAACTGCCTTCCTACTGCACAGTGTAACCTGTGATGATCAGAGAGTCCCCAGACAAAAGCAGGGGATGTTCAGTTCACGGGAAGGAGGCAGAGACAAGCACCTCCCTGGGCTGAGCTGACTGAAGCTCTTTGCCCAACATGCCCCAGAAAAATTAAAAATAAAGCAAGAAGTTCTGGATGCCTGGGATAGAAAACATCGAGCGGCAAAAGGGGTTAATCTCACAAGAAGCAGCACCACCAAGCATGGTCTCCCAACAGCTCTGGATACTTCCACCTATTTCATGGGCTGGAAGGATGCAGAAGAGCCTCCCCAAGACCTGAAAACTCCCCTTTTCCAGCCCTGTCACTTCATCTCCATCAGCTCAGTGCCCACGTACCAACCAAGCCCAGAGCATCCCTTCGATCCAGATGTGACCCTTCCTCGATGAGGACAACCTCATGCCACAAAGCTTCGCCTTCCAGACCGATGCCCAACGAGCTAACAGGTCCCCCCCAGCTGGCTTTTGGGCAACCGCCGGGCCGGCTGGCACATCCAAGCAGGCTCGGCATCCCCTTTTGGAGGCATCTTCCCAAGCCTCGGAGCTGGGGCGGCCACCAGAATGAAGTAGCGGCTCACTTGGGCCTCTCTCTCAAGAATTGCCGTGACTCGGCAGGGCTCCCAACAGCCCGGAGACGTGTGGTTTTAAAGCCAGTGTACAACACCTCCCGTATCTCCAGCCAAGCTGCGACCGCGGCTCCCCGTGACGCCAGCCCATAAATCCTCCAACCCGGTAAACAGTCGAATTACAGCTCCCCGCCATTGCTTAGCTGCTTTTGACACTAATTGCTCTGCGGAGTGTGTGCAACTGGCAACACCTTATTAAAAGTGAAATATATTATACTGTCCACTTATTGCTACTTTATAAAGATAAAGTATCCCGCGGATACGGAAAGGCTGGCAAAGGTATCCGCTCTCGGCCTCGGAGCGGCCGGCAGATGCTGCAGCGCACAAAGCAGGCGCAGGGCAGGCATCGCCGGGACAAACGCGTGCTCCCCGTTAAACTGCAAAGAGCTTTTCCATTTAGAGCCCACAGACTGACTGAAGAGCATGCTTGAGAATTTATTCTTTGCTCACCTCCCTGTTTCACCTCGGAGATCATCGCTCTCAGACCCCGGGGGAAGGCAGGCAGAGGCGAGACGTGAAAGGGTGGGGGGATCAAGCACGTGCTGCCTTCCCACCACCTTTGAGAGGAGCAGAGGGCGTCCCTCGACTCGCAAAGCCAGACTAAGTGTCTTGCTAATTGTGAATACCTCCAGACATCGCCGCCTTAAGCGTGGTTCAGCCAGTGACACTAATCGGGGCATCAGTGGCTGCGACGGTCACGTACATGCAAGCCCAGAGCCCCACGATGCTCCTGCTCCACAGCAGCACAGCACGGGGATTTTAGGACCCAATGTATTGATCTCACAGTCTTTCTCCTGTTATTCTCAAATGAAAAAACCGAAATCCACTGTTTCACAAGGAAAAAACGTGCAGAAACCTCCACTTTGGATTTGGAGCTACAGCAAGGACGCATCTTTTAACACATGTCTGCACATGCCTCAGGCAAGTCATTTTCCCCTCTTTATTCCTTGGCTTCCCTGTCTGCAAAACCAGGCACAATGAAATTTCTCCTCTTCGTGGAGTGTTTTAAGATCTACTGGAAACAACCACTACGCGAGAGTAAGACCTGATACCACCGCGCTTCAGTAATAAATGTTTCGATCCAGTCCCTCAGGCCTCTTCTCACCAGGTAATTTTGGGAGAATTTTTGTTTTTGTTTTGAGTTGATAGGCTATTTGTGGTTGGGAACACGACAGGCAGCAGAAGACAGGAGGAAGGCAGGCGCAGGGGATGGCATCAAAGGCACTTCAGCAGCCTGCGGTGCTCACAAAGAGATGGTGTGCGGGAGGACATGGAAAACCACCCGCATGGGGGGAAAAAAAACAGCTCCTGAGGACTGATTTTCAGCCAAATGGAGATATTCCTCATGCACATCACAAAAGTCATTACATCTACCTCCCTCCTGTACTGTGGAGAGTACACATGCTATCATTTACCACTTATTGGTCATTTCCCATGGGCAGAGACAACAGACCCATCTCCCATCAGCTCTGAGGACCGCGGGGCACAGAAACACGGTCTGCATCGCGCTTTGATTCCTGGAGGAGATGGCACGTCCTAAGCAACAAATCTGAAACATCCAGACTCTTTGGTTCAACAAGTTCAAATCCAAGCAGGATCAATACCTTCTCACTCCTGAGGTATCAGCAGGTAATTGAGTAGCATGCAGTGATGAGCAACCTAGTTTGCTCAGAAGCTGCAAACTTTAATCTTCATCCACTCCTGGTACATAGAATGGAGAGGAGGAACAGATCAAAGGAAAGCAGACCAAATTCTGCTGCCTTTGGACCCAGATTGCAGAAAAAAGGACTCATTCTTAAGCAAAATGCCTTGGGCTTCTAAGGTTCAACGACTTGAGAGGACTCAAGTACAACACAACACAGAGAAGTTGCCATCTCGCCAGCATAGCCACCTGCAAGCCCAGCACCACCTCCCTTGGGTTTTAGGCTGCTCCTGACACCCCAGCGTTGCGCCAGAGCCCCCTCCGATTTCACACCGCAGCATTTGACCCCCTCGACCTCTGCAAACGCCTACGTCCACTTTCAGCTCACGGACCCCCTACCCCAGCCCCCGCCCCGCTGTCCCATTTCCAACCCTGTAGCATTTCAGCAAAGGGGTTCGCGAGTGCCCCCACCACTTCGTCCCGTGGCCCCAGCCCTGCCGCCGGCTCCAGTGAGAGCGAGGAGATGCTGGTCCACGCTTTGCACCTGCCTATAGCAAGTTGCCACCCCAGCCACGGAAAGGAGAGATGGCAAGGTAGACGGATGGACAGAGAGAGAGAGAAAAGCACCACGGGCAGCAGAATGACCTATTTGACAGATTTCCCTGCCGATCAAAGCTAACTTTGCTTAGAGGTTTTGACATCTGATTAATTATGTTGCGCTGGCTCGCCTCAAAAGGTTGCGTTTCCGGCAGCCCTCGCTTTTCATCCTGGCAGCGTTTGGCGGCCGAGCCCGCACCCCTGGTGCCAGCAGAGGAGGGGACGGCGGCTTTGCCAAACGTCCTGGCCCGTCCCTGGGAGGCAGGAGATAAGGAGGGCGAGGGACGGCCGGGGACAGAGCCCCTTTGTCTGCGGTGCCTTTTGTCGCGGGCAGATAGGAGGCGGCTGCCTCGCACTGACATTTCGGTGACCAAATTAAAATGCGCCGCCATGGAGACTAAATGTCATTAGCCTCATTAGAAGTGATCGTATTAAAATAAACAACTAAAAAAAAAAATTAAAGTGGAAATTAGCCAACGCTGTTAAATAAAATAAACTGGCAGATCCGGCAGGGACTGTGCAGCTGATCCCAACGGCGACTGTCTGGACCGCTGAGCTGGGAAGGGGCACGGTGGGAGCAGCTAAGGTCTCCACGGGCTCTGCTGACACCCAGGAATGTGCCAAGACAGGTCCAGCCGTGATGTGGCCCCAGACGCAGCTGCCTGTTTGGGATAAGTCTGTGGGGTCTTTTGGGCTTCATTTCCCGACAGTTTCAGGACGCTCTGCACAGGCTGGCTTTAAGGACCCCGATGCCCGTGTCCCCTGGGGCTGGCGCTGCAGGCAGCACCCTGCCACGGCCGCCGCCAGCAGCTGCACCACGAAGGATGCTCTAACAGGGACAGGGCTTTTTTTAGCAGCATCCAGGTTTCTCTCGGATGCTTCCCATTCGATCACCGGGCAACACCAACCGCGTTTCGTTTATGCGCTGTGACAGGACTGCCACACAAGGTGGAAGGCTTGGTGAAAGAAGTGGTGGTTTGTCCTTGCTAAGAGAGGAATTTTTCCTCTAACCCCTCTTGCTATGCAAACGCCATTTCCTTTGGGGCGGGAGAAGTCATCAGAAGGCCCTTGCAAGATCCTGCTTATGACAGAGCAGATTTGAAAGCCCAGAGATCTCCTTCCCCCTCCTTCCCTTCTGTCAAAAATTATAATCATCATTTTCCAGCTTGCTGAACAATCAAAGTGTGGCCTATATTTGCTGGAGCTCCTTCCACACGCTGTATGCATAGCAACAAGTCCAGGAAACAAAAGCCAGAAGTAAACAGTTGGGCAAGAGGAGGCGACGGGCTGGCAGGTGGACAGCAGAGGAACGCTGCTCGGAGAGCACGTCGTGGGGCTCAGGCAGCCTGGTCCACCCCAGTCTCACCAGTTTGGGGCAGCTCTGAGGGGCCGAAGCCCCACGTGAAGACCTCTTCTTCCATGCTCTGCAAGGAGCGTGGGGAAGGAATGTGCCTGGGCAATTTGGTTAGTGGAAAGGGTAATGTTCCTGCTCTACCAGAAGGAAGCCCAAGCCCTCCTGCTGCAGGCTCAGCTGGTCGTCTCGAGGCTGAGGCGCCGTGAGGAACTCACCAACGGGTGAGCCACGAGGGACAAAGCTGCATCAAGCACAGGTAAACCCAGCTTGTTCCCCGAGAAGTTTGCATCCTCTACATAAAACCTCACCAGTGCACCAGCCCTGGCCAACACAAAGGACACCCGCCGTGATTTTGCTGTCCAGTCTGAGGCGACGAGGTCCTGTCCCAGCATCCCATCCTGAAGCATGGAGCTGGCAGGAAGGTTTGCCAGGCTACCCCTTCCCCGCGGTCTGCAGCCCGCTTCAGTCTTCAGAGCTGTCAATCCAGCACTTTTCACTAGCGCTGAATTCACAGAAAAGTAAATCCAAAAATAACTCTTCTTTTTCCCCCTTCCTTGCCTCATCTCACACGTGTTCAGCGCACACATGACTCTGCCGCACAGGCAACAGGTCCAGCTTCCCCAAAAGGGCTCCTCCCAAGGAGGCTGCTCTCAACACCGATGGGTCTCTGCAGCTAGCTGAGCCTTGGTGCCCAAGGCTGACGTGTCCACCTGGGAAGCTCAGCCCATGGAGACAGATCCAGGACATGAGACCCACGAGAATCACCAAGTCCCCTTTCCAGAAAGCCCCTGAAGCCACAATCTCTGCTTTCTGTGACCGTGCAACCACTCCCTGCTTCAGATGATCCTGAAGAGACATCTCTGCAAAACACTCTTCCCTGGCCCTGCCAGCAGAAGCCCACCACCTCCACGCAACTCAAACCAATGCCCCAAACCACTGCCCTCTGAGCCTAAGCCGGGACTAGAGGGAGAGCCCACCAGCTCCAAGGTCCTGCTCAGCTGGACCCCACAGTACCTGGGCTGACGCTACCATCGGTTCACAAGGGCGATGCATCCCATGCCATTCCTACCTCTCTAGACCTAGCAAGTCACCTCGCTTGGTCACCCTTCAAGGGTGATAACGCAGTCCTAGAGCTTCTGAGAAGCAGGCAGGAAAGCATTTCTTTCCTCTGAGCATGAAATGAAGAGGAGTTCCCTGGAAAAACCCACCCACTGAGCAGCAAGTGTCAAAGCCACCTCTGTATGTGCTGTTGCCGCATTGGTAATTTTAAGTACCATGCCTTCATTAGGGAAAAGGAGAGATGACTGGGAGGCAAGGCGATTTGCAGCAGAGCTGCAAAAACTATTTTTAAGTTTAAACAAAAAGGAGAAGTGTGACAGCTGAGATCATTCGCCACCCTGCACAAGCCAGCAGCCGAGAGCATCTCATCGGATGCTCAGGCCAGAAGGTAAGAAGGGATGGGGACCGGTGTGCGGCTTTGCCTAACTGGGGATGGGAAAAGGATACGACTGCAAAGCCCAGGCTGGCCACAGGGTCATAGAGGATGCTACATAAAAAACCCCACAAGTTTTCCCCTTTTCCTGCCTGGCTGCAGCAATGGAACCTTCCCAGGCACCCGTTTCCCCACGAGCACGGCGGGGTTCGTCGCAGCGCCCCGGCAGCCTCCTTCCCCGCTCCTCACCCAGCGACTTTGGTTTCTAACCAAGCAGAGCACAAACTTCAAATTGCATATTCAAGTGTAAAAAACGAACACAGCTGTTTATGCAGCTTGAAATTCGCCATAACCAAATATTCAAGCCTTTGGGGAAGATTTTCAAAGCCACTGGTTAAGGTACCCAGCTCCCATCAGTGCCTTTGAAACATCTCTCCTTTTTCAGTTTTCACAGGGATTCGCACCAGCAAAAGCTCCTCCACACGGCCGTCTGCAACTAGTGAACGCACAAAGGAGACGCTGTCAAAGAGAAGCTGCTGGAAAACGCGAAGCAAGGTTCACCACTTTGGAAAGCAGCCACCGGAGCCACCGGCCCCGAAACCCACAGCCCCCAGAGCAAATTGTTCTGGAAACCTGTGTCGCAGGGATTTGCACGGAGCAAAAGCTGCGTGTGCCCGTTCCCCCGTCACACTCCCTCCCCACGTCCTTTGGAGAGGAGAGCAAGCACTGCTCCTGCTCCCCCCTAGCAGAAAGAAAACATCCTCCAAAAGACCAACACCACCTTCCTCCCTGTCCCAGGAGCCGGAGGAATCAACCTCCAACAGGGAAACTACAGCCCAAGCCTCAGGCAGAGGAAGACCAGGCAGTGTTTTGGGGCTGCTGCCTGCCAGTGCATGCTCCCCATCCTGCTGGGACATCTTTCTTCCCCAGCATCTCCAACTGATGGAGGATTGATGGCTACAGTGCCTTATCCGCTACAATCCCCAGCCTTTGGGAGAGCACAGAAAATCCCTTTAAGTCCCTCTCACTCATATTGAAATGACAGTAAAGCAGAACTAATGTGCTCCAGGTACTTATTCTTGGGCGTAGTGGCAAGGATCAGCAGCCCTCCACTAGTCTGGCATCCCCCACTGGTGCGATGGCCACGTCACAGGCGGTGGTGGCAGCGGACAAAGCACACCCCCATGGCAGGGGCTCTGTACTAGGAAGGGATGGAAAGGTGTTTTTAACTCCTGCAATGTCTGTTTCTTAACATTAGACTGGATTTACAACCACTACCAAAGCCATGCTGCCCAAGCGAGGATGAGAGAGGGGAGGTAAGGGGTTGCACAGCCAGACCCTGGGGGGATGCAGAAAGCAGGTCCTGGTTGCAGGGGGTCACGGCAGAGCACTGGGGGGGACTCTCCAGGCTCTGCAAGCTTTATCTTGACCCCAGTGCCCAGGAGCAGTGAAAAACAGGATCATCCATCTCACCCTGCACTGCCAGACTTCTGACCTCTGAAAGGAGCTGCTGCCATGACAAGTCATTTCACCAAGCCAGCAAAAGCAGCAATATAAGTGTCTGAGGAAGCTGATGTGCATTGATTTTTGCCACCTGTAGAGCCATGATGTCACGCTGTAACTGCAGATTAGCCAAATAGACTCCCTCCCTCCTGCCCCAAATTATTCTCCAGTGCATCACAGCCCACCCCGGGACATCTCAAAACAGCAGCACCCAAAATGCCCAGCAGTTCAAAGCATTTGCCAACGGCTTGACAATTAAATTACGCACTCCACCTCCCCATCCTGTAGTGCTGGGCTCATTAAAAATCCTCAGCATCCTCCCCATCAGAAGGAGCCCACCTCAGAGAGCAACCGATGGCCAGGAACCTGCCTCCCCCCAGGCACCAGATGACAACAGCATTAAGCCATCGAAATTATTTTGGATGGAAACTTGTCTTACAAAGAAATGAAAAGCTGCAGAGTAAGACGCTATCTGTGACCAGAGGGGTCAGGGTTTCATTATTGCATTAACCTTTTGTGTCTTTAGATTCCACAAGAGTAAATTGGTAACGAGACAACATGAGCCCCGATGGGAAAAACGCATCTTTCTTAACAAAAGTAATGGGGGGGGTTTGGGGGGGTGGGGGGGGAGGGGAGAACAGAGGAAGGAGTGAGAGAAAGAGGAAAAAACTGACAAATAAGCTATTACAGCTAATAACAACTTTGCGATGCTATTTTCTGCAGGAGCCTTCAAGTTGTGATGTTTCCCTTCACTCTAATTACACCTTCTAAAAGCAGGTTCCCTTCTCATTTTAACCACCCCGTGCGAAACTCCCGCAGGATTCAGATAAAAATGGAGAGGGGAAGAGTTTGCACTTCACAAACAGCCTCTGCATATCCCAGGGGAGCGTCACCTGCATAAAACACGTGGGATTATGCTTGCAAATAATAAACAGCCAAAAAAAAAGAAATCCACTCTGGGAAGGTGCAGGCTCCAAGGGTTGGTAAGGACCATTCGACCTCCTTCTGCACCAGGTGCCATCCAGGGAGGCTTTGCCAACATGACTTGCGTTACAGCCCACAGCTGTGAAACCACGACTGAAATCAGTGCTGCGGCCAGGCTGGGCAGAGAAGGAAAACATCCAGCCTCTGCAAGCCATGCAAAAATAAAAACGAGAGGAGATGTTCAAATCCTGTGCTTTGAGGCAGAAAGTGGTTGGTGTGGAGGCAGGAAGGCAAAGCACCAAGCAGCCGGCCCAGCACACTGGAATATTTCCCTTCCTCTAATCCAGGCAGCAGCTTTCAGCTTGATGGATTAACGGCTGAGCCCAGCTGGGAAAAGTCCTGGGCTGGTTTGGCTCGGGGGACATTCAGAGCCAAAGCAGATACTGCTGCTTAACAGAAATAAGAAGGGAAAGCTACAACCGCATAAGTGTGGATCAAGAAACCTCTCCCAGGCTACCGGGGGACTTAAGTGCACAGGCCTTTTCCTTCCCTGGCACATACAGATGTCAGAGCTAGCTCAGGCCTTGGGCCAAACAGCCACGTCCCAGGGAAACTGCAGCAGGGCGCCAGCACCCCACAGATGCTCCGTGCCAGGTCTCTGCCAGCTCCTGCAGCTTAAGGACACCTTGATGACAGCCCATCAAGTGCCACACGTCCTCCCATTTGACCTGCACGGCTGCCTTGCATCCGTTTCTTTGCAATTTTGACCCAGAGGAACCTCATCTAGCAAGAGGGTGAAAGAGCCGACTCTCTGCTCGGCACAGCGTTGGCGAGGCGAGCTGCCCCCGCGCCAGGCACACCTGCCGTATCTCGCTCAAGACAATATTTTCAATTGAAAAACCCCTTGCATTTGGCAAAGGCGGGCAGCTCAGGCAGCCGCGGCATCCTTCCCCCGCTCGCGTGCTCCACGATAGGTGCACCATTTTGGTGTAAGGCACTGCGGAAGGGCTGGAGGCACTGCCACCGGAGGTCCTTCATCGGTGCTCCCCAGCCAGCCAACACGCGCCCCGGGGGCTAATGCACATCACCCCTCCCAGTAAACCCACAGAGCACCAGTGGGACCCAGCCCCGTTCCAGGGGCTCCTGTACCTGCTGACCGCTCGGGCTGCAGCGTGGCACCGCTCTGCCACGGGACCCCGGGATGCGGACGGGCCCGCGGAATGAGCCTCTACGAGCAAGTTTTAGCCTGAGTCCCCTCATATTCATCACAGCTGTGGGAAGAGCTGTTTTCCAGCTGTGACACAGCTAACCTCTCCCCCGCCAGCATCATCCTCTTCCCACACACGCCAGCCCTGCACAGCAAAGCGCTGTAACTAAACCATGGAAAGCTGCTGAAATTAGAGCCGTGCCTCTTCCCTGCCCTCCCAAGCCCAACATAATTCTCGCTGACAGTCATGAAAAACACATGTTGGGTTAAGATCGGATCTGAGACTCAACACCCAGTCCCCATCTGCTTGCACAGGGACCCTAATTTTTTCAGCTGCTAAAAGGGCACATCATTGTCCAAAAAATGCTGGTGACTTACACACACACACACACACACCCCCGCAGCTCTGCTGTCCGCCCCCATCGCTCCCTCCCCGCAGACGCAGCGCAGGGCTGTGCTCGCTGCCCCACCACGACCCACCCGCCGAGCATCAGCACTGAGCCAGCACTGGATCCAAACCCAGCATCTCCCCCCTCATCTTCCCCTGGAGAGCCACAGGGACGAGGCCAACCCGCATTTTGGGAGCCACCTGCTCGGCTCGTGCAGGTTGCGGCACCCTCACCGCAGCCTGGCATGGTCCCCCTGGGGGGCACGGATTGGGGGGTTCGTTTTCACTTTGCAAAAGGGAGCGAGGCACCTGAGCTTGCCTGGCAGGAATCAGGGAAGCAGGGATGGGGGGGAGCACAGGGAATAGCGCGACAGCTCGGGAGAGAGGGAGGGCACAGGAGGTGCCCAACTTTGAAGGGCAAAAAGCTCCGTGACCCCATCATTTACAGCCAGAGGTTGCCCGAGGGGACAGACTCTGCCCAGCCGGGGGGCTGCCAGGCAGTCCTGGCCACCGCCGCCACAGGTGCCAGCACCGCTGGGTGCCCACCCTGGGGGGGGCCAACCCTGCCGCGGGCGACAGGCACGGCCGTTTGAACCTCGCTGGCTGGTAGCACTTGGCGATTCCCTGCTGCAGAGCAACTCGCCGCCTGCCTGCATGTGTGCGTTCGTGCGCAATGTGCATGAAGTCCGGGTCCCCCGCGCGCACACCGCTTGGCTTTCCCACCACGCGAGCCGATGCCATCCCATCCCCTGGAGAAAAAGCTTTTTGCACTACCTGGGATGAAGAGCAGGGCAGTTGTGGCCGTGAAGACGATCCAGCAGGCAGGATGGTACATCTTGGAGCTGCGGTAGACTAGCGGCTGATTTGCTTGCTGCTTGCTGCTGCCGCCGCTGCTTTCGTCTGCGTTGAATTCTGAGCAGGTTTAAATCCAATGTTTGCAGAGGGAGGGAGACTGAGTTAGTGAGCTAGAGAGAGAGAGAGACGGGAGCCGGCAGTCAGTGTCTCTGATTTTCCCTTGCACACGCACGCACACACGCACACACACAACTAGCAGAAGGAGCACCAGGCTCAGTGCGTGCACCGGGGAAAGCAGACCTCCTACCAGGCACCCATTGGTTCGAGATGCTGACTGACACAAGCACACTCGCTCTTCTGCGGGTCTCACCCTGCAACCAGGGAGTTAAATGCGGGCACCGACCCCCCGAGCATCCCTCCCAGCACCAGCTGGCAGCGGTACCCAGGATGGAGGGAGCAGCCCGGCGCAGGGACAGGCACCGTCCACTGACTCCTCGTGCACCAGCCGCCTGCAAACGGGCTCGGAAAATTTTTGCCCCCAGGCTGGAGCTGGCCAGTGGGGCAGCCCCGGGCTTCAGCCCCTTGGCTCGCCCCTGCTTCTTCGCAGGCTCTGCTCCCCTCCCGGGGAAGCCACCGGCAGCTCTGCCTACTGCCAAGAGAGGCAAACCGGCGAGCAATACAAGCTTTTTAGCATGAGTGGGTGTTTTTCGCACAAAATCTCTGAGACCGAGAAGCAATCTCCTCTGCATCCCAACCAGAGCTGTATTTTTTCCCCTCAGCGGTCTCGCAGAGCCCCAGAAGGATGCTGAGCCCAGGGTACATGCTCCCGCAGGCCCCCTACCCAATACCATCCCGTTCCCACTGAGGCCAAGGAGCGTTTCTTCAGGCTCTCTAACGCAATCCTCTCTTCCCAGGTGCCACAGTTTCCCCCTGATCCCTGCTTTTGCCCAGACCCCCCTTAGCACATTCCCACACCCCTGCCAAGCCCCAGAGATCCCCAGCACGGGGCATCAGACCCGGCTCTCCACCTCTCTGCCGGCTGCCCCTGCCACGTGCCCCCTCCCACGGATCAAAGCATTTGCCAGCTAGGGCTCGAGTGTGCTGCATTGCCAAACAAAAAGGTTGCAAAGATAAGTTTCCCAAAGAAATAGCACTTATATTTGACATGTTCTAAACAAAAAAAATGTTTCTTAGTTTACAGTCATTGCAGCTTCGTTAAAAATAAATTGTAAGCATTTTTCAATGCTTACAGACAAACTAGAATGTTTAGTTTTGCTCAAAACAACCTCTTTCCTCACTAACTCAGGGCTAAAGGTCTCTTTTTGTGTTCCAAGTCAGCCAAAGCGCACTTTTAGGCCAATACTTTGGAATTCCAGCTATCAACCTGCCGTGGCCTTTTGCCACCAGTGGTCACAAACTCCTCCACCCCCCCCAACCCCTGTCCCAGGGCTTCACCCTGCTCCTCGCCTTAGTCTCTGTGCTCATCTGCCTGGGCATCCTGTCATCGCCCCGGCCCCACAGGGCACATCAGTTCCCTGGACTCTTCTCCCTTGAGACTCCTTTTGGCACTAAACTCATCACCTCAGGGAGTTCCTGGAAAACAGATGCTCCGCATCGGCTGCGCACGACTGCTGCAAGGACGATGCACCCACAAACACCCGGCTGCAAACATGAATTCTCCCAAGCTGCTACAGAGCCAGGGCTGGAGCCCTCCAGCGCCTCTCTGCCACCAAACACCTCGCATCCAAACCCAGACACAAAACCCCAATTATTTCCTCCCCTGCTGTCTTTCTTCCCCAGGTTTCTCACACCCACTTGTTGCAGCTCGGCACAGACTAATCACGGAGATGACAACCGCGTCCCCCTCCACGCACGCACCTCTTATCTCGCATTATTTTTGTACAAAGCCATGCCAGGAGGAGCAGGAACGATGCTTTTGGTGTGCAAAGCCACGTCCATCATGCTCTTGAAGGGGTACCCTCACCCAGCAAGGGATGGGAGCCGTGCACGCATCGCCGGGACAAACTTTCTCTGGCTTTTAGCCATTAATCTCTATTCATTTTCTACTCTGCATGAAGAAACCACAAGTTTTTAAAAGCTTTTAACTCAAGGATATTCCCACATTATCTGCTGAAGGCATCCCATCTCCAGGAGCATGCCAAAGGAAACGCGCCCAGGGACTTCTTCCTTTTAATAAGAGTAAAGTTACGTTGTTCGCAATAACCGTGACCTCTGAAAGAGCTAAATCATCGCCCTGAGTTAAAAACTACGAGCCTAGTGTCTCGCTCAGCCCCAGATGAGGATGGTGGTATTTCTGTCCTGAATTTCCCTTTAATTGACACCCAAACAGCTGACGTCAAGCAAATTTATCCCTTGCTTCACCAGCGCTTTGGGAAACCAGCAAGGAGGCATTTGGGATTTCCCAGGGCCGCGAGGCGCGTGCCTGCATCCTACACGGACAGCCCAGGACAGGGACATCTGTCCCCGGAGGAGACTGCGCTGCTCCAGGGCTCAGCCGAGTGCTCCGACTCGAGTCGACTCGGGCTCTCAGCCCACCCAAGGCAAAAAGAAATTATTGTTATCCTGGAGGAACTAAAGGAAATGAACAAAGAAATCATTTCTAATTAACAGAAATGTTTGATGGGCTCAGAACAAACATGTTGCTCCGCTTTCAAAACCTGCACTGGAAAGCTATATTTGGGCAAATTTCAAAACAACATATTCTTATTTTTTTTCCTCCCACCATATTTCTCCCGTATGTTTTTTTTTTTTTTCACCTGGCAGTGACTATTACCCAAATCCAGCACACACTTAGCAGGTCTCCTTCCATCTATTTTGGCCAATTAGGCTGGCACCCAAATTGCCGAGCGCAGCTCTGAGTATGACCTCGGCCCAGACCTTCAGCGCTTCGACGCCTTTGCTTTCCCATCTGCAAAATGGGAACAAGTGCGCTTCGGTCAGGCAAACTAATCTGTCACATCTCACAAGCTCTGCAGGACTGAACAGGGCACTGGCCTGTTTCATTTGTTTGATTTTCAAGACACACACAAAAAAAATTATAAATATGTATTTAGCTTTTCTGGGATATTTGGGGTTGGTTGTTTTTTGATATCAAGCAGAGAATCTAAAATGCATATTTAATTTTGACAGGCAGCACCCGATCTGTGAGGAGACATTCTGGTCCACTGGGCACATTTAAACATGATTTTTGTGCGTATTTGGTTTTTTTTTTTTTCTCCAAAGCTGTCTCCATGCATATTCACATCTGGGACCGGTCTAGTCTCTGGGGTAATTAACCCTTACGTTTTCAATGAGGCAGAGATTCCCTGGCCCTCTCCTTGCACGGCCAGGGAAGGGGGAGCTGAGCACCCCGAAAGCAGGGGCGCAGGGTGCGAGGCCGCAGAGCCCAGCAGCTCAGCAGCAGGCAGCCGTGCCAGGGCTGCAGGTAATGCAGCGGCATCGGGACCTTTCGCCATCCCACCTCCCAGCCCCAGGACTGTGGCATGACCTCCCACGCTGCGTGACCGGCCATCGCTTCAAAGCCTTTCCCTGCAAACCAGGGAGGAAGGGCGAGGAGGAGCGGCTCAGCAGCCCAGCTCCCTCCACGGATGCTCCACCACGACACCCGGCCGCGCATCGCCAGGACCCAGGCATCAAAGCAGGCTCCACCAGGCTGATCCCAGCCCCTGAACGTGACCCAGGGCCCTCGAAGAAGCAAGCCGAAGCCGAGTCCTGCACGACCGCAGGACCACATGCCGCAGAGCACCGTCTCTCTCTGCCGACCACCAGGTCCACCGGGACCATTGCCCTCGCCGCTGCCGCCTGCCCGCTCTCCTTCCCAACCCCAGCCAAACGCAGCGTTTGCACCCGCTTCCACAAATCACCCTTCCCAGCCCAGGCCAAGGTAATCTCCAGCCCCTCCAAGCCTCTCCGCCAGGCTGCCAAGACCCCCAGTGCCCCCTTACTGGGTTTCTGCTCTCCTCAGGGGGCTGAGCTGCTGGGGGAGCAAAGCAGGAGCGCTGGGGTGGGGAGCCAGGGATGCAAAAGTCTCTGGGGAAATAGCATCCAAAAACCTGCGTGCCTGGGGGCTTTCCATCGCCCACCCGCCGCAGGCAGGGGCCCGGCGGGAGCCTTCACCTCCGCCTCCCTCCCTCCTCCGCCTCCCTTCCTCCTTCCTGTCCCCTGCTGCCCCCCCTCCTCTCCCTCTGTGTGTTTGTGTCTCCGCCTGAATGAAAGGCTACCCTTTTCTCCTTGACATCTTGTTAGAATGTGAATACAACATCTATTGATTTGCATTTCATGCAAGGAAAGAAAAAAAAAGTAGCTTTTTTTAAAAAAAAAAAAAAAGCCTCTGAACTCAGGGCTACTACAGGACTAAACAGAAGATGCAGGCAAAGACAGCCTGAGCTGCCTGCCCCCAGCACCCCCCCAGCATGGCTCAGACCTGTTCTCGAAGCCTCAGCCACCCTCGGCTCCCCGCACAGACCCTGGGGAGCACAGGGACCTGCCCCATCACCTCGCAGACCACAGGAACTCCATTCATCCCCGGGGACGGGTCCTCGTCAGGCAGATGGATCACGCTCCCCAAATGCTTCTGCATCCCTACAGCCATTGCCAAGGGCAAACGCAGCGAGGTGCCCGGGGCAGCTCTGTGGGGAAGGCAAACCCAGAGCAATCAGGCTGGGCAAGGTGACTAAATTAGCAGCACAAGCAAAGGGAGAAGCAGGCTGGTGCTCGGGAGGTGATGCAGCAACCAGCACCGCTCACTTCTTGAAGCAGCCGCTCCCGAGGTTTGCGGTAACCTGCAGGCAAACTCCTTTCCCGCAGGTGCCCAGCCACGGAGACAGAGACACCAACTCTCCTGCAGGCCCTGCCTGGGGGAGAGCATCCCGCTCCTCAAAACCAGGGCAAGCAAACCCAGCAAGCGGGGATGCCCCGGGGAGAGAAACCCCGAGCCGCGGCGCAGGAGAAGGGTCCTGGCACGTGTGGATGAAGGCGAGCAGCTCTCCAGCCCCTACTGCAGTGGGGTGCTGGGAGGATTAATTAGTGTTTGTAAAGCACTTTGAAGATAAAGGCGGCCGCGGGAGAGCTCATAACTGGGAGCGAGATGGAGATGGGGACTGGGGAACCCAGTTACGGCAGGGTTTCTTATCTGGCGCGCAAGCTGCAGCCCTGGCTGGGCGAACACCGGGCGGGTTCAGATGAAAGGTAGAATGGGAAAATTTCCACAGCGTGAAAAAAAGAAAAATCAAGCGTGTGCTGCTTGGGAAAAATGAGCGAGAGAGAGATGAAAAGATGGGATCTAAGTCTCTAAAAGCTGGAGAGATCTGCTATTGATTCTGGCTTGAGAAGAAGGGGCCTGAACAAGAGCTGGTGTGTTGTTAAGTGCACTTATCTCCTCTTGCTAGATGGCAGAACAGGGCCAGATGGACAGGGTACTAATTCCCGTCAAGACTCATTACCAGCCGCGTGCTGGATGAGGTACCTCCAAAGACGTGGTATGAGCAGCAGCAAATGTGGCAGCACCCCAAGGCCAAGAACCCTACAACATCCCCAGGCAACATTTTCCAATGCTGGACCACCCTTACCATAAAAAAAAACCCAAGAATTTCTCGTATTGTAGAATCATAGAATCATTAAGGTTGGAAAATACCCTTAAGATCATCGAGTCCAACCGCTAACCTGTCACTGCCTATTTGTGATTCCATTTGTGCCCATTGCCTCTTGCCCTCTCTGGACACCCCTGAGAAGAGTGTGGCCCCTGTGCATGTGTGTTCCCATCCACCCTGCCGAAACACCCAGCCTCCAGAGCGCCCCATCTCCTGGGAGAAACCCTGGTGGGAAAGAAGATGGTGGGAAAAGCCAACGATGGAGTTTGCTCCCCTCCTCAGCTGTCAGGAGGATGGGCCTGCTCCAGAGAGTGATGAAACGCAAGATACCCTCACACAAATCTTTGATCATAGTAATTATCCGTTGTCATCGTGTACAAAACATTATCTCCAGGCAGACATCAAGCTCCTTCCGTACCACCCCCTCCTCTCCGTGCACCCACCGCTGCGGGCTCCCCCATCAGCTCTGAACGCACACTCACCAGCACCGGGGCAGGATTCCCTTCTCCCATCGACAGGTCAAGAAAGGAGACTTTTGTCTCCCTAGCTTTGATCAAAATGACTGAATGTCAGGGAAAGGGGGGGGAGAAAAGAAAACAGGGCAGAAACAATACATCCTGATCCGTAAGCAGGAGACGGTTCAAGGATAAATCAGGCATCGCTTACTGGCTGTGTGCTTCTGGGGTTTCTCTTTTTTTTTTTTTTTTGTTTAAAGAAAGAGAGAGAAAGAAAACATTTTTTTAAGCTTTGCTCCCTTTCATTTTTCTCTGAGTTCAGTGGCTTTCCTCGTCAAGCCTCTGTAGCTCAGGTAAGAACAGAGGGCTCCAGATTAAAGAGAAACACAGCAGCAAGCAGAAAGCCGTCGAGATAACAGAGAGGACAAAGTCGGAAAAGACAAAGAAGGGAAGTCTGCTTTCTGCGATATTTCCACTTTTGGCTTTTACGTAGATTAGTCTAGAAATGGGGACCAAGCTGCATGTTTCAGGCTCCAGTCCCAACTCTCTAGGCCTGGACGTGGGGATAGAGGACAACGAACTGCATCAGGAGCCCTCATCTCAGCAGCAGGGCTCAGCGTGTCCAGGGCCCTCACAGACACCTAATATACCCTAGATTTTTATAGATACCTAGGTGGGTGGACAGACAGACAGCAAGCTAGACTGACAGCTCTAAATACCTCTCTGCACAAGCGTGGGTAGCAACCAAGCATAGTGCCTCCTGCCAGAGCATCTCACGTGCCGGTGAAAAACCCAGCCGTGCAGCTCGCCCCAGCCCTCACTCCTCTACCACGAGCCACAGTTTTGGGAGGAGGACTTGGTTTTGTCACTCCCGATCCCAACACAGGTCCACCAGCTGCTGCCCCCAGCATCACCCACCTAGGCAAGGCTCCTGCAGCCGTCATGAGGCGCAGAGCTCCCTCTCCTCGCTAGGCTGTGAGGTGTCCAACCCCAACGCTTCTCCTCGGGACCACAACCGACCTGCAAACTGGGAGGGGATTTGCCCGGAGCCAGCCCCCCCACTGCAAAGCCAGGCACCCTGCAGACCGAGGGCTCGGCAGGGTCCACGTCTCCTTTGCAAACAACTCCAGCAGTGACATACTCCCGGGGTCCCATCGGGCTCTGCTAGGAAACCTTCCCTGCTGTCTTGTTTATAGATCTATTCTTAGCTCAACTTTGAGTCATTGCAGAAACAGCAAGGAGCCTTTCATCCCATGACCCTGAAGCACCTTAAAGAATATGAGCTGAGCCTCACGGAGAGGAAATATTGTCCTCTCTGTTAGACAGAGGGGTCACAACCGACGTATGAGGCCAGGAAGACAGGCAGCGGGCCAGCGAGCGGAACAGGGAACAGCAAACACGCAGGAGAGGCTTTAGATGTGCACAAGGCAAAAGGCAGCCCACAGGCAGCACGGGTGAGAGAAGAGCACGAGGGGCATTGGAAATTGGCTGAATGAGGGGGCTCAAAGGGCTGAGAGCAGCGGCACAAAGTCCAGCTGGAGACCCGTCACTTCTGCTGTGGCCCGGGAATGAGGGAGGTGGTCCTTCCTCTCAACTGCAAACCTCCTCAGGGACCGTTCCGGTGGTCAGTCTGCTCCAGGTAGCACCCAGGAGCCCACTGTCTTCTGCTTAAGGCACTGGGAGGTGGGAAATATGTGAGCAAGACCCAATTTTCAAGCAGGAACAGCAGAGGGGAGGCTGAGTGGTCCCTAAATCTGTGCAAGTAGCCCCATGCTTGGGATGCTTCAAGGGCAAGGGACCTCCTGGAGGATGTGATGAAGCCACCAAATCACTGTGTTCTCACTCTGCTCCTGGGTGAAAAACAGTGTTTCCTGTGGGCTTCTGAGTTTTTTTTCTTAGGGGGGGTTGTAGGGTTTTTTGGGGTTTGGGTTTTGGTTTTTGTTTTGGGTTTTTTTCCCAGTCATGCTGAAATGGTGACCGCCCAGCTGCAGGGGCAGTCCTGCCCCAGGGGCATGATGAGGACACCTCCATTAAAGAGAGGAGATGCTCATCGCCGCATCGCACCCCTAACTCGAGGAGGGAGAGCAGGTGCCGGGAGAGGGGGCACTGCACCCTCGCGCAGCACAGAAAGTATTTTCCATATGCTGCCTGATCAGTTATACGTTTCTTAAAATGCTATTGCACAGATATTTCAGAGGCATCATGTAGTACCATCTGTTATGTTATATATTGCACCGAGCCCGGCCAATTTTGAGATACTGTAATTTTATCTCCTCCATTTCATATGCGGCACAGGCATTTTGCAATGCAAGTTGACGGGGAATGGGAATTTGCAGAGGGATGGAGCGCAAGTAAATCAAAAGGCAAGGCCCAAAAATGAGCGGCAACGGCAGCTCCCACCCAGCCCAGAAACCAGAGGTGAGTTTTGGGGCTGCACCTGGACATTTTGGTCAACCACCTCGCAGCAACGCCTGCACCGCCCGTGACAGAGCGTGCCTCTCGGTCTCTCCCGCTGCATCCCTGCCTCCGGCAGCAACGCCGCAGGGTGGAGAGACGCCTCCGGCATCTCACAGATGTCCTTTTCCCTGCCTCCCCCAGCTTTTCCAGGCAGCACCATGGTCCCCTCATTCCCCATCGCACCGATGAGCCATGCTGCGGCACGTCTCGCTGTGCAAACTCAACGTCCTCCAGCAAGGGATGCTGCGAGGAGGGCGGCTCCGTGCCGGCGTTATCCCCTCCGTTACTAGATTTTTCCAGGGAGCAGCGGCAGCAAGAGGAGCTGTCGGTGGAGCTAATTATTCTGCACCTCAGCCCCATTTGAGAGCCCACCAGCAAAAACCATCTCTGCCTTGTGGGGTGAGCAGCGATGGGCCCCGACAAGCATCATTAAGGTGAAACTCTCTGCCCGAGTTATCCACGTGGATAATTCTGTGCTGTAAGAACACGGGAAAGACCAGAGGCCAAAAAAAACCTTGAGGTTATTGCAAAAAAATAAATTAAGCACATGGGAAGAAAGCCCTGTCCCCTAAGATAAAAAGTTGCAAACTTTTGACTTTTAAAGTGAGTGCTCCCAACTCATAGGTCAGATACCGACACCACTTTTCTCAACTCTTTCACAAGTGCCAGAGAAGCTTGGTGCTGCTCTGCTCAATTTATTCCGATTTCATTAGGAAAAGAGACATTAAAAATGCCGAAACCTTCAGATTTCCTGTGTTTTGCTGGCTCCCTCCTCTGGCACTTGGAAATATTTTTATTTTGTAATGGGTTTGGCCATGAAGTAAATGGAAATACATCCGGCGTCCTCCTTGGACCTGCTCTGCAAGACAAGCAAGTCTTGCTCTGACTCCTCCTAACGTCAGAGACTTTGTTTTATTACCCGTGCTACAACAATTAAAAGGAAAAGGAGAATTCACCAGAAATACTACCCTTGCTACTGTCTAATATTAAAGGAAGTAGTCAAATAGACTTTAAGAAAAGCAACGGCAAGCAGAATTAGCAGCATCTGAGCACATCCACGGTGCAGCGCTGACAACAACTGAAGAGGAAGATGTGAGGACCCCACGGCCTCAGGTATTTCCTACCCAGAAGGAGTTCTCCCTGGCCATCATGAATAAGGCAATGCCTTACGTCTGGAAGCCCCAGGGCTCATTTTTCCCACAGGCAGAGGCACCCACCCGGGGCCATGGCAAGCCCAGGAGGCTGTGCTGCCGTTCCCCCACCCCTCCTGCGCAGCCCGTGGCCACACAGCAAAGAGGAGTTTGCAGTGGGGTTGGATTTTGTGGCTTTTTCTGTTTTTCAATAAAGATATGACCATCTCCTATGGAGGTCTGGCACCATCTTCACAAAGGTTTTGGTGCCAGGCAGAGATTTCTGCTTTCAGTTGCCTTTTTTTCCCCCCCCCTCCTTTATTCATTAATAAGGATTTATATCTCAGGTTTGTGTGCATTTAATATTCTTCCCAGCACTTCAGTTTCGCATTTGAAAAGGACACTTCAAGGGCTTTTTAAACATTATTTCGTTATTGTTCACAAAACACTTCTGACGGAAAACAGCATTTCCATTCTGTTTTAAAACTTGTAAACAACCTTTCCCCTTTATAAAGAAATAAAGTATGTTTACCCATCTACCAAATACTAGCAAGCTGAGAGCTACAGGGAGCCTGTTAACTCTGGGAGCTTGGGGTGGTAGGTGTTCAAAAATAATAAATAGTAATGCTTGCTTCTCCATCTTTCCTCTAAAGTTTCAAGGACTCTTGACACTGCCGCCCAACTCAAGCATGCAAAACAGCCAGCCAGCTTGTCAAGCCTGACGTTTTTCTTTGCAGTCAGAGAAGCCAAAAGACTTGGGACCTGGCTCGCTTCACCCCCCAGCTTTCCCGCTTACACCACAAAAAGCTGCTTGGGTCAACCAGCACCAGCTGGCAGGACTGGGAGGGATCGTATCTCCATGCATTTCCATGCAACGCCAGGGGAAAGATCCACGCTTTGCAAAAGAGAGCTGGAAAATCCGAGCCACGGTTGAGGCACCCATATAAAAGAAGGGGTTTTTTTATTAAAAATAAGCTTAGTTTAAGGAGATGCATCCCTCTTGCATGTGCATGCAGCACACTGCACCCAAATAACCTAACCGAGAGCTCTCTGCTATGGGGCACAAAATCTAAGCAGATCCCATAATGACAGCAGGAGCAACCTCTGGCCCCTGAAGGAACCGGAGGTCTCATAGCAAGCACGTTATCTTCCGGCCATGGTCCCTGCCCCAGAGGTAAAGCTGAGCCAGCCCTCCAGGGTGGGGGTGGATAAGGAAAAGGAGACGTTCAAAGCCAAAGGAGGGAAGCGGTGACCAGCTGCCACTCCAAGGCAGTGCAAAATCACTAGACCCGCTCAAGTGCTGCTCCCTCCTTCCCCAGGCACACAGCACTTCGCATCTGGAGGGTTCCTCCTGCACGTCTGTCATTGCCCATGCTCATAGAATCATAGAATGGGTTGGGTTGGAAGGGACCTTAAAGCTCATCGAGTTCCAACCCCCAGCCATAGGCAGGGACACCTTCCACTAGACCAGGTTGCTCAAAGCCCCGTCCAGCCTGGCCTTGAGCACTTCCAGGGATGGGGCATCCACAGCTGCTCTGGGGAGCCTGTTCCAGTGTCTCACCACCCTCATAGTGAAGTTCTCCCTTATATCTAATCTAAACCTACCCTCTTTCAGTTCAAAGCCATTATGCTTTGTCCTATCACTACATGCCCTTGTAAAAAGTCCCTCTCCAGCTTTCTTTTAGGCCCCCTTCAGGTACTGCAAGGCTGCTACAAAGCCTCCCCAGTTCCTTCTCCAGGCTGAACAACGCCAAGTCTCTCTGCTCCAGCCCTCTGGTCACCTTCGTGACCCTCCTCTGGACCCTCCAACAGGTCCACGTGCTTTGTATGTTGGGGCCCCAGAGCAGCTGGGAATACCCAGCCAGCTACAAGCTACATATTGACAGGGTATATTATTAAACAAATAGACCTACTCAAGCATTCAATATTGACAACTTGGAGAAGGGTAAACAACAAGGCCTGGGGGACAGGGGTTTCATCCAAATTAGATAAGCACGTATGCAACCGATGCACTGGATATGGCCCTTTGCTCATGTCCTAAGCACCAGCTGGGAGACAAGAAAGGAAAGGAAAACCCTGGAGAGCCAAGGAAGCAAAATCCCTGCATGGGAACAATGCCTTGACAGAACATTTGTTTTTCTGGTTCTGTTCCCGTCTGGTCAAGTAACTTGAAAATTCAATACTGTGCATGGAGAACTGGGGCAAGGGAGGAGCTGAAAGGCAATGTATTCCTCTGGGGACGATCAGTCACAGAAGAAAAGCTGCCAAATCACCATTGTGCTGCCCAAGTGTGTTAATGGGTGGGATTAGAGAAGTCCTTCTGGGGATCAGAGAAAAACTCTCCCCCAGGAGCACGCTGCCTTCAACTCCCAAAGTCCCAGAGGACTCCTTTTGCAGCAGCTCCCACAAATATTTTCTTTGGGGGGGTCACAATCCCCTGAGTCTCATTAAGGAACTTGAAAGAAAACAAAACTTAATTTGAGGGAACCACACTTCATCCGTTTTCAAGT
Source organism: Phalacrocorax carbo (assembly GCF_963921805.1). Lineage (NCBI taxonomy): Eukaryota > Metazoa > Chordata > Aves > Suliformes > Phalacrocoracidae > Phalacrocorax > Phalacrocorax carbo. The sequence goes on from NC_087533.1 coordinate 3,623,211, forward strand.
CAAAATTACTCACAGATGCCAACATCGCGTTATTTGGATGCAAGCCTTGGGCCTCAATTTCTAACCACCCCCTCCCCAAAAGGTATTCATTGGTGCATCACCGCCACCCCTGCGCTGTAATTAAACTGGAAATTATCATTCAGGTTTCAGCTCTCACGCGGGCAATAGCATTCATCTCTCTGATATCAACCCATAAAAAAATAATAACTACAACCGAAGCTTGCTGGAGAAAATCAGCTTTACAAGTCATCTGGTTTGGATCACAAGAGATCAAAACCAAGAGTGGCAGTAGCCTTGCAGCTCATGGCCCCCGGTAATAGGAACTCGCCTATTTCATGAACTCAGAAAGCAATCCAAAGGAGAATCATTCTTTATAATTGTTTTTCAACTTCTCCTCCAGCTGGAGGAATAATGACTGCACAATTCTCCTAACAACATGATCATAATCTATCAGTTCTATGAACTATAGAATGAACCCAAAGAGATAATTGGTGCAGGCACTGAATGATAAACATGTCAAGATTATGATTTCTTTGCTTAAAAATGAAACGAAGATATGATTGGAAAGGCCATGCTTGGAGAGTATGAGCAATATTCCCATGCTCCATCATCTAAATTAGTTTATAATTTGCATACACTTGTATTCTTAGGCATTGTTCGAAGGTAGGGGAGCTGTAAAACATTAAGATCCAAATATCATCAGACTTTGTCCTTCAACAGCACCTTCCCAGTCAAGATCCCGACGTGCGTCAGAAGGTCCCATTAGCCCGACAAGCAGATGCGGAGGGAAGCGTGGAGGTGCAGCTCTGCCAGGGAGTCTCAGGAGGGTTTATTACCTCCTTTCCACGGGGGTTTACAACCCCAGAGATTTGCTTTGAGTGCAAGGTTTGTACACGCGCCAGTGGCAAGCTCAGCAGCAGTGAATTTTAGTTTTGTGCCTTCCCGTCTGCCGTTTCCCGACGCTCCCAGAAGGATGACAAACCCAGGCTGACATTTGGCTCAAAAGAACACCTAAACCACAGCAAAATTCACCTAACTTCCAGTTTTGTTACAAGTGCTATTTTCACAGCCCTTTGAGCTTAGCAGACCACAGTGCTTCATTGGGCTAAGCGTGAGACGAAAATACCAGCCAACCCAAACCGTATTCACATGCTAAAGTGGTCTCTGCCTCTGCTTCTTCAGCTGCACCCTCCTTCATTTTTCAGCAGCAATACAAATGAAAAAGGGATGGGGGGGAAAAAAAGGTAGAAATAACCCACCACTCAAAAGATGCTGCAAAAACTCGGTGTGTTTTTTCTCCCAGTACCTGGGGAGGGGATATTTGGGAAAAGCCAGGGGCTCCAGGTCTGATGCACACCCTCATCCTGTGCAAAGATGCCCCAGCTCCCATGAAAGCCCCCGTCTCCCCCTGCCCACAGCACCCTTTGCAGCCCACAGGGACTCCCTGGGGAGCACCACGTGGAAACGGAGACTGCTGAACCATGAAAGAGCAAATACAGGTCCCTCTGCCTGTGACTGTTCCTGTCACTGCTCAGAAACCCCCCGGGGCTCGCTGGAAGCGCGGGGGGCAGGAGAAGCAGCCGGCCTCGCCGCTTGCTCCATATGGCACCCATTAGCCTGTTGCTCAGATGGGACCGACAGCGTGTGGCGAAAGCCAGCTGCCGGCGAGCCGTACTTGGAGGCAACGCTTCACCCAGGCAGCTCTTGGTACGGGCAGGGCAAAGAGGATGAGGAGGAAGGAGAAAGGACCGAGGTCCTGCATCCTCCGCCAGCCCCAAAAGCACGGGTGGGCTTTGCTGCAGCCCCTCCAACGGGTCCTCCCAAGAGCTTTGCAAACCGCTGCGCAGGGAGCGGAGTCTTGCCCAAAACCCAGGGTGCAGCAGCGTGCACAGAGACAAGGGATGGGGTCGCCGGGATGGGAACTGCAGAAAGGGACATTTCTGCTCTCCACATGGACCCTGCAGGAGGTAGAAGCAAAGGGGGGAAAACCAGTAAAGGAAGCCAGAAGGATAAAAGCACCGATTTCATCCTTTCTCTGCTAAAACAGAAAGTCCCTTAAAGCAAGTCTACTGAATTAAAGAGGAAACCCTAGAGAGCCTCCATGTTCATGAACAAATTCAATTTGCCATCTCATTTTGAGCTTCTAAAAGCCAAAGTTCTCTAAATAACAGGCAAAGACTCACAGCCCGCCTCCAGCCCTTGGACAGGGCATCAGGCTCCTCGGGATGCTCGAGCAAGCCAGGTACTCACCCCATCACAGTGCCCCAGTCCTGGTGACCAGACCCTGTGTCGCAGGAGTCGCTTGCCAAACCCACAGCCGGGACAGGAAGGGCATTTGCATTAATTTTTCCTGTGGCATTATTTTTTATCGCTTGTATTTACCCCCTCCTTGCTTTGTGCTGCTTAATCCAGCATCGCAGCAACACAGCCACTCCGGGGCAGGCCGGCGGCTGCACAGGCACCGCTCCCTCGCCCACTGCCTGCCAACAAAACAAGCCCACCGTTTGAATAAAAGCAAATTAAAATCCAGTTTGAATGGAGACCCTGAACAGCAGCCCGCGGCCGAAGCTACCCGCACCTTTGCTTTCTCTATGAGATACAATCTGCCACCAGCACTTCTATGTGACCCTGCGGGGACGGACGATTTGGCCCGGCTCCTGCTTGCAGAAGCCCGGGGCTCTGCACACCGAGGGCGGCGGGACCTGCGCGGGTTTCTAATGCAGCCGCGGCACAGGGAAAGGAGCTCCGCCGCATCTTGGGCACCGGAGCCATGGGATGCTTGCTGAGGCTCATCCTGCATCGCGCCTGCCCTCACTGCTCTTTCAGTTCACGCTGGGAGCGGGCGAGAAGCAAACCCAGACCAACACGCGTCTGGTTTTGCAGATCCCACCAAGCCGAGCCCCCGTCAGCGCCGAGGTTTCCAGCTCACGCAGCAGACACTGAGCAGAAGGGACAACCCTTGGGCAGCCGAGGCCAAGCCGACCTGATTGCATCCCTCCCTCCCTCCCCGAAACATCGTCACTCAAGCCTCAGGAGCGGTATTAGAGGCTCCGTGATTTTTACTGTGTTTTAATGTGCGCTGCGTCCCTCGCACGCTGGGAACGCAGACAGCACAGCCCTGCCTCAGTGCTCGGGAGCCAGCGCTGAAGCACACTAGAAACTGGAGCCAATTGAATTATGTGCTGCAAGTCATTTGTTCAAGAAACACCGACATTCTTGTCAAACTATTCACTATTCCTTTTTTTTTTTTTCCCTTTTTAAAAATTTTCTGTCTCTGTAGATCATTGGATAACATTCAGGAAACGATCGGGATGATTTTCTTTTCTTTCCCCATCATCGCCATCAAATGAAGTTATTTGTGAATACATCTGCTGGAAACCGAACCAAACCAAACATGACAAGTCTATTTTCACCGTTGGCGAGGCGAAGTTGCAGGCGCCGAGGTATGCACAGCCCCACGCGTCATGCCTGCGTGCCACGCCAGCAAGGCATCCGCAAGCAGCGTGGGGAGAGGGGTGGCCGCAGGGTGACTGCAAGAGGAGCCGGGGTGGATTTTTACACTGGGGGAAGGTTGCATGGTAATACTCTAACGACAGAAGGTTAAGCCTTCCCACTGCAGGGAAAGTGATAATACGCAGGGAAAAGGTGGCCACGTTGATAACATATAGGGGGTTTTGGAGTTGCATTATCCCAGTGCAACCTATTACTAAGTCATTAGCAGCAAAGTAATATTCTAGTAGTTAACAATTTGACTAATAAGCCTCTGTGGCAAAGGCAAAAGCTAAGACAAAAGGCGCTGTGTGAACCGGCGATTTGTCCTGACAATAAACCCCTGAATCAGAGGTAACCGCGTAGCGTTGCTGTGGGAAGCATCTCCTTCCAGGGGGCCACAGGGGCTCCTGCAGTCTACCTGCTTCTTGGCAGCAACCATTTATATCTGCGCCGCAAACCTCCAGAGGTTACAGAAGATGAAATCCTTCATTAAGCACATCCCAGAGCCCAGGTACAGCCTCTACCACCTTCTCCCAGCCAAGCTGCACGGGTCCTTCCCTCTCCCCACCGCGGCTGGAGGTCCTTGCTGGAGAGCTGGTCCAAGAGCCAGCAGAGAGGCTCCTGGACTTCAGACTTCAGAGCCAAAGCCTGAGGTTTTACAGGGCGGGGAGACACAGAGCCAGCAGCAAGGTACACGGCCCGGGATGGGGACTGGGAGCCAAACGCTCCGACTCGTGCAGCCGCCATGCTCATCATGGCCCTTTCTGGATTTAAAATTTGATGCTTATGAAATCTCTTCCCAAGAGGACGCCTGGAATAAATTGTCATCTGATAATAGCTACCAGGTGGCGAGGGAAGAAGAAAGCAGACATGCACAGAATGTTTTGACTTCAAACTCATGTGGATTGTCAGAGAGGGAGTGTATTTTGTATCCCTTCCTCATCCCTGCCTCCCCCTCACCATTTTCACCCCTTCATGGATTTTTTTAATTTTTTTTTTTTTTTCCTTCTTTTTTCAAGTGGAAGGCAAACTCCCTGGGGCAGGGGCTGAGAGCCAGAGGCAGAGCCCAGAGCAAATCCCTACCGCTTTTCAAAGGGCCAGGGGTGGCCAAGCTGGGGTCACCGTGCCAGCTCCCCATCTACTCTCTAATTAAGCAAGCAGATGAAGAAAGCCTCCACAGACACCCTTGCTCCTCTCGCCTTCTCCCATCGTCCCTACCCCCTGGCTTACCCATCTGCCCCTTCTTGCTCCAGTCCTCACTCCCCATCATACCTGTAACCTTTCCCATTAACACCTGCCCAGGCAGGGAAAACCCTTCCTGAGCTCAAAGCATCTGATTTTAATCAATTTGCCACAGAGCCTGCCTCAGCCTCAGGCGAGGAGCAGGCACAAAACTCCCTCCCTGTCCAGGATGACATTTCCAGGGCAGGGCAGCAAAGAGCATCCCTCTCACGAGCTTCAGAGGATGGTAAAAGGCAACCCCATACTTCCCTGCTTGCATTTGGGGAACGCACATCCCTTTCTTTCTATTCCAGGAACTTTACGCTTGCTCTCTTGAAGCCTGTGAACACACACAGATTACATCTTGTTCTTAGCAGGAAGGGATATTGGCTTGGAAAATATAAAAACTGCCGCTGAGCCCACAGCACCTCTTCTCACAAAACAAAGACAGGGGTTGAATCAAAGAAGAGATACTTTACTACACAGATGAGCCAAGGAAATTAGCTTCTGTAACGAAGAGGTCAGCACGGAGAGCAAGAAGAAACTTTTAAATAGCATTTTGAAACTTTAGAGCTGTTTGCTGCAATGCACGTGGCCTGGGAGGGACAGCGGCCGCAGCGGGGGCTGGCAGGAGAGCAGAGCTGCTCGGCCACCCTGTGTGAGAGGGGACGCACAACTGAGGGTACCGACAAGTAACAGCCAGGGGAGCATCAGCCAGTCACCTGCACAAGTGGCCAGATCTGCTCAGGTCCAGAAACCATGCGGGCACGTCCAGCGTGCACCAACATCTCTGGCGGGTGCTGCTGGACTGGGTCAGGATGACTTTTTTAGGTGCCCAAAGGAGGGTGTTGCATCCCTACCTGCACTCCCCGGCTGCTCCCGCTGCCCTGGGCAGATCCAAAAGCCAGCCTTGCCTCTGCCGCTCTGCCTCAACAGTTCGATTCCTGCTCCAGACATGACTCAAGGAAAAAGAAAGTGGCCACAGGCAAGCACTAATGATGACTGCCAATATAATGACACACATAATACAGTCAGCTCCATTGCAAATGTAATTGCAATCATAATGCAATCAATACCGATGGAAACACCATATTTATACAGGGCCTTTCATCACTCACATGTAATGCAGTCAGTGCCAGTGCAAATATGCCAGCGTCTGAAATAAAATATTTGCCATACATCTCATGTACATGCAGACCAAACACTGCATTCGGGAGAACCCTGCGATGCTGAAGGCTTCGGGAGGTTTCTGGGTGCCTTATGAACTCATTAAAGAAACAAAAAAATCCCAAGTCTGGTTATGCTTTGGAAAATAAAAAACCCGACATTCACATTCAATTCTCCTTCGCTTAAGTCACAGTTTCCACATTGTTCTCCCTGTCAGTTCTCCGCCCCGGCATATTGCTGTGGTCAGGCAGTCGTTAACCTCCTGATGGGGAGAAAACAGGGAAAAATCTCCCGTCTGCTGGTCGGGGCAGCCTCCGAATTCTCCACCCAAGCGCTGCACCAGAGCCATGTAGTCCTGCTCCTTCCAGCAACGCCAACGGGACCGAGCCGCACCGTTAGCTGCCAACATCCCTGTCAATGCCGGTGTGGCTGGTCCCGTTAAGGTGTGCCCGTGTGGGGGTTCAGCGGCCCCTGGACAAGGCGCTGAAGGACTTTGCCCTTACATTTAGGATAACACAGCGCTCCTGAGGCTCGTACAGCCCGGCAGAGCTGGGAGAGCAGGGAAAGCCTTCCTGCCCTCGCTCGCCATCCCATCTGCCCTCTGAATCTGATCCAGACAGTCCATCACGGGTCTTGACACATTTAATGTCTCAGTAAAGAAAAACACGATGTGTTGATGCTCCTGTAAAGCTCTGACAACTGACAGCCTAATGGCTCCTTATTTTTTCCCAGCTGCAGTTTAGAAAATGAAATAAATTTAGCTCCTTAAGCAGGCTGGCTGCTCCACAAGTAACGTGTTTGCTGCGCTCCCAGGCACTGGTGCTGAGCTGCGGGACCAGGGAGAAAGGGTGGCCGACGGAAAGGACAGCACGAGGCGCAGAAGCGGACCGAAGAGTTGTTTGCTACACATTTACCCATCCAAACCCACCCGGTGTGCCCCTTGCTCCCCTCCCCCTTTGTCGGACCCAAGAGTCAGGACCCAAAACTCCAGCTGTGGTTGATGCTGCTGTCTTACCCTGGACGGGGTGGATGGGGCGACAGGACCACCCCGGTGACATCCACAGCAGGGAGGACCTGGTGCTCCTCGGCACATCAGACCTCTCTGCTGGGCAGTAAAAGCCGGGAGACACAGGCAAAGCTTAGAAGTCCCCTTCTGCTGGTGGCTGCAGTGCATTAAGCAGCGCTGCTGTAATTAGGCTAAAGCACTGTGCGGCCACCAGGCTGAGAAAGCATGATTGAAAGCCTTTCACGGGGAAACGGCCAGGTCCTTGTGGAGCACACACCAGCCATTACTCACCAGCGGCTCGCCCAGACGAGTTAGTGAGCCTCGAGCCAGCAGACTGGAAACTTCTTCTCCAAAATATTTCTAAGGCCATGAGTGATGAAGGTCGGACAGGGCTGGAGATGAAGCTCTCATCTCACCATGAAGCCTCTGGAGAGCAGGAGGGGAGGCTCGGGAGTGGGGATAGCACATGGGGTCCAGCACCCGCTTCTCGGGCCGCCTGTGCCAATGGAGGAACCTCCCCATTTCCCGGCACCTGGGATGCAACCCCACACCTGATGAGGAGGAGGAGGAGGAGGGATGGGGGTGGCAGGAGCCTGCTGCCTCTCTCCCCCCACCTGTGACAGCCACGGTGGGACACAATATCATGTCCAAACCATCAAAGAGCTGGCAACCCCAGGCAGGGAGCTGCATCCCTCTAAATGATGCCAGACACTGAAGACGACAGACCCTCCCTGATCATAATAATGTGGCACTTTCAGATTTAGCTAAAAACCTTCTCTCTTTCTTCTTGCCCCACTAATGAACTCCTCTTAGGCAATTTTCCCCTCTGCCCATGAAGACATGCCACCCACTACCACTGCTCCTGCTGGGTGGTGGTAGCAGGTGCTGCTAGATCCCATCAGCCTGTATCAGTGAGCAAAAAGCACCAGTGGACAAACACCCTGTGGCTTGCAGGGTCACCACCAACCCCCACCCAGCCTGGAGGCTCAGGAGGCTCTTAAAATCACAGCTCCCCACCGGAGGGGAAAGCTGAGCAAAGGGACAGGACGGTGGCAAAGCCAACAAAGACGGATGGGAGGGTATGGTGACAGAAGTACCCACTGGCACTGTCAGCTCCGGGCTCACCAGCTCATAAACAAACTCATCTACACCAGCCTGGGCACAAACAGCCCCTCCGATAAATGCAGAGGAGAGCTTCGCCCCAGCAAACGTAGCCCCTGCATCAGCACCGGCAAACAGACCGTCTCCCACCACCACCCGAGCCCCGCTGCATCCCCGCACAGCCCAGCCGGAGCGCGGGGCGGGGGCTGCAGCCCCGTCACACACCCACAGAATCCTCGCGGCAAGAGGGAAAGCTCGCACGAAGCCGCTCCGAGCAGCCTCCCCGTGCTCGCACCCCAGCTGGAGCCCGGGGGGCCCGGCCCACCCGCATCCCCCCTGCACGCAGCCCTCCCCGGCACAGCGTGGCACACAGACTGTTCCTTTCAGCACTCTTCTCATCCCAAATTCCCTGCTCTCCCCCCCCTCCCTTGCTGCCAGAGGCTATTTTTCTCCTGATCCAGGCCAGCTTCAAAACCAGGGCTACTGCAGCATCTCTTTGCAGGTGGCATCTCTCCAGAGATGCATTCCCACTGAGTAAATACCCATCCCTAGGATGACCCCGTTTCTTTTTTGAAGCATTCAGGAGGCAGAAAAAGGAGAAGGGAAACATTGTGCAGGCCACTCTAAGACAAAAGACACTGAGATTTTCCAAGAGCATGTCGAAGGCAGGAAGGAAGAAGGAGCGCTAACTGCAGGAGGACTGGTGATGGCCAAAGGGATGGGAAGCAGCAGAGGAGAAATGAGGGGAGCTCCAATGCATCAGGAGCATCGGGGCAAGGAGACAAGCAACCTCATTTCCCCGGCTCTGCTACAGATGAGTTATCTCAGCTTGAGAATGTTGTTTCATTTCACTGCACCACCTCTCTCCCCCCAGAACACCTGCTGCTTCAAGAAAGGCACATTCAGGAAAGCGAGAGGGAATGGCGAGAAGGCAGAGGAGAGCAAAGCAGCAAACTGATGCTCGATAGTTGCCAGGAGCCAGCGAAGGGGCCAGTCTCCCTCAGAGCATGGCAAGACACATGGAGCGATGAAGCCGCCAAGAAGTTGTAATCAGGACTAATAGTTTGAGGTTCTTAATATTCCTGCAATCCAATAAATCAATGGCGCTAAATACAAGTGCGGGAAGGTGAGCACCAGATTGACAGGACAAATTAGGCTCAGCTGCGGCAAGAAATTTCTCAAACAGTTCGTTCCGTCTGAGCTCACAGCGAGCTCATAAACAAGGCGTATGGCGAGGGCGCTGCGAGAGACATCCCTGGGGCGAGCCACGCTTCCTCGCCGGGCACCCCTCCTGGCATCCCGGCTGCCGGCCCAGTCCCAGGGTCCTTGCTGTGCTCTGGGAAGTGAGATCAGCCCCACCATCACCACCCCTTGGCACTCCAGGTGTTGCACAAACATTAACTAGCTGCTCACCTTGCTGCTCCCGGGGCACCGGGAGGATTTGCGCGGTGCTTCCCCTGTTGCTTTACAGGTGCGTATAAACCACCATTCAAGTGCCGGGAATTTTTATTAGAGTCAAGGGCTGGGATTTACACTAGGATTAGTACCCTAAAACAGAGCTGCTGCTACCCAGAGTGAAGACAGTCACTCCTCCTCTGACCTTATTGAATATCCCCAGAAAGACTATTGTATTCTGGGGGAAAATGGGGATGCATAACCTTCACAACAGGAGAAAAGGAATAAGGCAGTCTAGCTCTATCAAATCCTTTAGAAGGTACCTTGCAATTACAGGAGATCTAGACCAGACCTTAAACAAGTGCTACATCTATAACCTCAGTCAAGTTATAAATCATGCCTATGGACTAAATGACCCAAACATGTTCAGCATCCGCTTTCTGGGTTCGGGACCCAAGACGCCACACAGACACTGCCGATCAAATTTATCTTATTCCATGCTCAAGTCAAACTTAATGCAGCCCAGAAATGTGTTAGCAGCAGGAAAAATTGGGCGCACGGCTACGTATCCATGCGCTCGTCCCTGTGCTGGGCAGTGGGTCATCTGCAGAGAAGCTGGCACACTCAGCCCAGACATCTCCGTCTTCCGTTCTATCCTTCAGGAAATGAGATGACCAGACTAAATATACCAGTCTCTGTATGCCTTGTCATATGGAACTTTTCCAGGTCCTTAAATCATTCTTGTCTCCATATGACAAGGGATTGGAAGGGCTGAGATTATTTGTCTTAAAAAGGAGACAAATAGGAAGCCTTATGATAAATGTATATGAATTAATGAATGAGAGAGACAAAGTACATCTGGTATTTCTATCCTCCCTGCCTTGCAACACAAGAAGTCCCCTTTGATTCTGCTGAAATAGTGACAAATTCCAAACTGATGAAAAGAAACAGTTTCCCCAACCAGCCTATGAAATCTGTTGAAGCTAAGAGCTCGGAAGGTTTCAGAGACATTTATATCAATAACATGGCTATCCAGAGCTAATGGTTAATGCTAATGAAAAGGAGATAATGAGTTTAAGCCCCTCTCTAATGACTGCATTGGGTTGAATGTAAGTCATGGCATTTAGCCAGCAATTCCAACCTGAAAAAGCTCTAATTCAGATGTTATTTGCAAGTTAGGTTTGGCATGGATTTACTGGGAGAGGTGGGGCTCCCCCAACTCTTCTAAACCTGCCTGTGATTCGGGGCCCATCTCACAGCCCTAGCCTAGGCTGAGCTCTGCTGTAGGCACCTTCCCTATGAATTCATGCAGATCTTCCTAGGAAATGTTTGCGCTTCTCCTCCTCACGTCCCTCCCAAGAAAAAGAGTGCAGGGAGGTCTGGAAAGCTTGTTTTATCGTATAACAGCTATTAGTCCACACTAGGGTTGCACTCTGAAGCTCTCTAGTTCTTATTATTCCCTGTTAAAGCTCATTTATATTCCTTACCCCTGAGTTACCAGTACAGGAGGGTGCCACTGCTCTGTTTTTCCTGGGAATCATTCCTTTGTCTTTGGTCTCTCACTATTATGATAGTTATCGATATCAAAAGCAGTGCCCAGAAACTTCACATGAGAGGCAAACCTCGATTAAGTACATATTTTAAGAGACACTCCCTGCCCTAGAAAGCACAGTCTAAGCAGACTGCACAGATACAAGAGGAAAAGCAAGATTTGAAACCACCCCCAAGGTCACAGAAGGAGTCTGCAGCGCAACCAAGGAAAAAAACAGGGCCCGTCCATCAGCCCCGCCTGAAAGTCAACCCTCCTCCTATTTTCACGCCACCCACAGCTGAAAATGTAGTGTGCTCTTTCTGCATGTGCTGTGATGGCAACCAAGCCTGGCCCATGACATCTTCCTTCTTAAAACTCAGGGTCTGGACATGCATTTTGCAAGGACCTCATCCTCCTCCATTTACTTCCCACCACGTTCTTCATGCCTGGCAAAGACCTCTGCATGTGACAGCATCTCCGCCTGACCAAGACATTAAGGCCATAATATTAAGGCCAGATCTCCAGTGGGTCCTGATTATAGGTTGGGGATGTCAATAGACCAAGTTAACAGAGGGACAGAGTCCCCCCACGGGTAGCTCACAGCACCGAAGGCAGGAGCCTCCCTTTCTCCGCTGACACAACTTGGGACTTTTTTAGATAACTAAACTCAGATGGTGTGAAAAACCTCCAGCACCTCTAAGCTCTAAATCACAATCCAAGAACTACTTGAGCAGAATGGCATTTCCCTACACAAATATGTTGCAAAACACTCTGCACATCTGTCCTGGACATCAACAGTGGCAATGATGACCGTAAAAGGTTCGAACATAGCAGAATGTTCTTTACTCAGGAGTGTAACCTGCTCGTTACTAAGTGCTATATAATGCCAAGCTCCTGCTGTAAAAGGCTCTTCAGAAATGACAACATAAAGAATAATGGTCTCCAAAGCAGGACTCGGGTGAAACTTGACAGTTAAAGCCAGGAGAATTTTATATCAAAATCCTGCAAGTTTCACAGGAACATAACACAAAGCCATAAATCACATTGGCTTTGCTTACAAGGTTGGTGGAACTCAGGAAATATAAAACCCCAAAACTTTTGATGAACATCCCAAGTCCTGAGCTTGTTATACGGTTCTGCGCAACTGTTTTTCAAACACTGTTTACCAACACAACCTCAAATGATTCACTGGCTTCTCCTGAGTACAAGGTAAATATTACTCAAAATAATAAAGATACAACCACAGACGGTGCAACATTTTGGTGGCACAAAGAGGATATGTCTCGTGATGCCAAAGGAATGAGCCCTCTGACTGTTGTAGCAGTCCAATATCGCGGTGTCTGAGCTCGGGGGAGACAACTCCCACACTCGGCCCCTGTGCCCCAAAGCAGGGACAGAACCATTCCTCACAACCGCCTTATGGGCTCCAGCATGGAAACGATGAGCAAAGTGCTCAAATACTAAATAAAGACCATTAAAAAAACTACGCAAAAAAGGAACAGGGTTACTGGAAGCACTCAGAGGCGACTATTGTCCAACAAACCACCAGCACTTTCCACCATGTTCTCCAGCTGAAGTCTCCTACCTGGCCCTGAAGAGCACAACACTGCATGGCCCAACAGTCTAGTCCAACCCTTGCTAGACATTTTATGGGAACGTGTATATTAGCAAACAAAATCTAACGCAAAAATAAAGTTGGAGAGGAGTTTTAGTGGTTTCATTTAGGCTGTGTTGCTTCCACTCACCATGGGTTATCGATCTCTCCGGAGGAGAGTCAGCAGCTATAGCTGACACGCCGTCCCTCAGCCAGGGGTAATATATGACCCTGTTGGGAACCACAGTTAACTGATGAACCCATCTGGCAGGGGAGCTGGAGAAGTGATTGATTCACTCTCCATCCTGGTACTTAGACTTTTCACCCTCAACAGGCCACGAAGCCTCGTTCATCATCTTCATCAATCAAATGGGTAAATATCATTAAATCTGCAGGCCACAGGCAGCATCATTTATATTTTTTTGGCCCTTTTATTTTGTTTGTTTCAAAAGTTCGCCACCTCCTCTCCCCACATCCCTTACTGAAAAACAGTGCTTCCACCTGTCAGGGATTTGGGGAGGTAAAATGGAGAAGTTGAACCCTTATAAGATGGGACGGTGCCAGGCTTTGGCTTCCTCATCTCTCCCAGGTCACTGGGGATGCTCAGAGGAACAGAGTATTCCCAAATACTCCAGAGATGCCGGGCTCCATACAGCATCGGGGCTGGCTGTTTTGGTTCAGCTCATGATACCTGCACGCTACTGAACACATCAAGGGAGTTTTGCTCCCAGGTTGACCCAGGGCACAGCGTTTAAACACACCAAAGCACCACCACGCAGGATTCGGCACAAATCGGGGCAATACCTCAGAATTCAGTGGAGCAATAAGGACCTACCTACACTGTTCATATGGCCCATAACTTCCCAAGGACAGCACTCTGCTGTACAGGAATTTCCAGTTTATCACGACTGTTTACTTAAGCACTGACTCATCCCTTAATGTGCTTTTTCAAAGTCTATTTTTTTCAAAGCACATAGCCTGTTTAACAGCACACATCGACTCTGCCAACCAAAGTATATGTAGAAAAGGGACACAAAGCCCGTTAGAAAGCACAGGCAGGTTTGAGGCCATCCTGCAGCAAGCTGCCATTTCATCCTGGCAGGCTCCCTCCCGTCCCAGAGCCGTGCAAGCCCGTCCTCTGCTTAGCCGAGCACTCTGACAAGAGCGCAGTCAAGGATGGATGGATGGACGGACAACTGCCGACAAGTTTGCCGCCTTCTCTCCCAGCAAGACAGTCCATTAGAAAAGATAAAAAGAAAAAAAAAAGAAAAATGCAGTAGAAAACACTAGACAAAATCATCTGACTCAGGGAAATTTAAGGTGAGTTCAGAAAAGCCTGGAGCGAACATCCCCCTCTAACACAACCGAAAGAGCCATGTGAAGGAACAGATGCAGCAGCCAGCCCGTAAATTAAATCACCGAAGAAAGGTTGGAAGAGCCAAATGAAATCTCCCCTCCTGCCATTACTTCCGAGGCAGAGAAAGGGCCAGGCATGCCGAAGGAGGGCCAGCGCCGCAGCAATGGATAGGCAGACGAATCATTTCATTAGCCTTAATTGCCATTTCAATACCGTACCCATGTCTCCACATAAGCCTTCATTTTGTGCAAAGTTGTCAGTTCATGTCCTGAATGGGCCAGGCTTGTTATCAGCAAGCCGTTTACAGCCCCTGGGCTGTGCATTAATTAAAAAGGCTTTGTGCTGAGGCTCATTCATTAGCACACTGCTCCTTTAATCACTGCCTCTTCAGCCACCAGGACAATCTATAAATCTCCTCAAATATGAAATAATGAAGTGGAATGGTTCAATTTATTACAATGTAATAAGTCAGGATAATGGGGGGGTGGACAGGGTGGCACCGGAGCTGTCTCCTTGCCCAGTCTTCCCATCTCATTACTGACAGCGACCATGAACGAGAGGAGAGAAGGGATGTAGGCAAGGACAGTGAATGCACGGGACAGGGATCTTCCCATCTCCTGCCCTCCCACCCACCCAAAGGCCTGCTTGCCATGGGTGATAGAGGATGATGCTGAAAGCCAGACACGGTTTCTTGGCCTCGAGAGGAGAAGTAAGTTTTGCCCTGAAGAGGATCCGAAGATTTTGCTCCTTGATGTGGGAGCAGCTACCAGCTTCCACTCAGCAGTGTGGTGAAAGTCCTCCCACTTTGCATCTCCATTTTCCCATCTGCATCCCCATTTCCCCACTTCTCCTTCCTTAGACCTTTTTCCATCATTCCTGGAAAGGTCCAGGTTGAGATGCATAGGCAAGCAGCAAGGAGCAGATGCTCCAGGGGACATCAACAAGCTACAAAATCCACATATTAACTCAGCACAAAGCTTCTGTTTCTCCTCTCATGGCTCATCTCCCAGCAGCTGGGCTCTCAAGTCAAGCTGCCAAATAAAATATGACTGTACATATCGGGTTAATTAACAAAGGGAGAAGGGCAAAAACTAGCCTGGCTTTGCATTTCCTAAATGCATGCACCAAGGTCACCTAACTAGCGAGGGGAGGCCAAACATGAATTCTTCTCTTCATGAAAATTCGGGACTGAAGATGCTGAGGGAAGAAACAGAACTTCCAGCTATTTTAGAAAAGCAGCCACGGCTTCCAAAGAAAGTGCAAAACGAAAACTGCCCATACAAAAGTTAACAAAAGCTAATCGTGTTCTTGCATAAAAGGGAAGCATTTAGAGAAAAGCAAGATTTGTAAAGAACATTGTGGTGTCTTTTGAAAAATTACTTTTTTTCCTGTCAAAAGATACCTAATAAGAAGTACCCAGTCCACGCTATAACAGCTCTACAATTTGCTACTTTATTTTCAATGCTCTCCCTATTCAGTCTTAGAAAGTCTTGAATTCTTATGCACTAACAGTTGTATAATTAATGTGCCTATTAATATAATTAATACTGTATGTTGATTTATCCAAGTCAAAATTTATTCACAGGAAAGTCAGTTATGAAAAATTGGCTCTAAGAAAAAAAATTAAATCATCAAAATATCCCATTTCAACATTTTGTTTAAAATTGAAATCTGTCTTAAAGTCTTTCTTCACTCCCAAGCCTAGATTAGCATCATTCCGGGTTTTTTCAGATGGAGTATGCGAGCAGATGCAAGCTATAAACTTGCACCTTTTAACTGACCCAGCCTAACTTTGGCGGGAGGGGGTGCCCTGGCCCATGAAAACACTCAAGGTTTTGACGTTTTGTTCCCATTCATTATCAGAAGTGCCTTCAAAATGGTGTTACAGGACGGGAAAATTATTTCTTCCCCTGCATTAGAAAGGACCGATTGTACACCCTGTTCAAACCCAGGGATCTTTAATGCTAGCAATCTGCTAAGTGCTAATTTGTCAACATGATACCTTTCATCTCCAAGGCTCCCAAAACACTTCATTTGCTCGAGAGTCACTTGTCCCACCACAATAAGATTTCTGATCATCCATACAGTGCCTCAGGCAGGAGGTTTGGGTTCCTCTTCCCCTCCAAGAAGGGCTCCTCCAGACGATGGGTGACCAATTACTACTCAAGTCAACAAATTAACCCTGTCCCTGGCTACTGCATGAGTTTCAAGGTGCTTTTTAGAGGGAACAGCACGCCAGGGTCTTTACCATCAGAAAACGCTATTATAAGGATCTTCAAAAAAGCTCATTACTACAAAGCTATGAGCATTCAATCCCATTAATAAAACACATCAGTATGTAATTATAATATTAGGCACTTAAATTGCAGTTTTCATCTGCAGCTCTCAAAGTGTTTTACCATAGTAAATTAAGTCGTCCCCCCCTAATTTGGGCTGGTCAGAGTTTTCCATTTGAAGCTTTTTCCTCAAGGAGAATTTGATTTTGTGATCGAAAAGTAAACTGCAAAAAGCATCTGTTCTTCCTCACAATGTTCATTTCCTTCTGCAGAGGGGTATGCAGGGGGGAAAACTCACCCAAAATCTATTAAAACGCTGTGGGGACGAAGAGTCGAAATGCTGCCAAGAGAGGAATTGCCGTGAATCTATAAACTTTTTGGTGGCAGCAAAATTGTTTTTACTGCAACTAGGAGGCGTTTGCACATCCCCCCTCCCCGCACCGTACGGCTCGCACCGTAATAGCGGCGACAAGCAAGACAAAAATGCCTCATTAGGGGAGCAAACCCACTCCAAGACCCATTCTCTGTCTCCAAAGGACTCCCCAAACCTTCCTTCCACAAGCTTTTGCGGGGGGAGGTGTGTCAAGTTGGCACCTCCTTCCTAAGATCTGCACCCTGGTTTTGGACCGACGGGGATAAAGCCAGGCTTATTGCAAGCTGAGAGCGTCACCGGGGCACGGCTGGCCCTGAGTAGATGGAGGATGACAGCTGCTCCTCTGGAGTCACGCCTTGGCCCACGCTGGAACAAATACGCTTCCAGCAGGCAACAAAGCTGAGTAAATCAGAGACGACAATAAAAGTATCGAGGAAATTCTCCATCTGGGAGACAGAGCGCACCCGGCACACGAGGTTCAGCTTTAATTTGTGAGGAGACCTGCGCGCTCGAGAGGTTATCGCATGAATACCAGCGTAAATGATATCACCATGGGCACCAAACAGGCAGCTCGCTCGCAAACCTATTAACTGGCAAACACCAATCTTCGGTAATTCCAGCTATTAAAAACAACTTAAAGAGAAATCAGATCTCGTTCCGCAGAGAGCGCGGGGGTCTCAATACTATTTTTAAAGTTTTCCCGCATTCATTTGTGTTAACAGCCTATGACTTTTGTACGTTCAGCTGCTGTGCTGCTTCCAGGTTTATTAAATTTACAACCAGAGTGACAAGATGGTTTGTTATTTTTCCCCAAAGATCCCCTAGAAGAAAGGCAAAGTGTCTCGGGCATCACTCCAAGCTAGGAAACCGCTGGGGTCCAGAAGACCCGTTCCCCAAGACCTTACGACAAACCAGAGAGATGCTGCTCCATGCACATATTTATTCATATTTCAATATATTTATTCTATATGTGGTACCCCTGCAAACACAAGCATCTTTAGACACTCGCGTCTCTCCAGGCTCATTGACAAAAGCGAACGGATTAAATAATTAAACGCAATATGCCAGTGCAGTGGGGAAGGATTAACCTACCCACCAGTAAGGGATAAATACCACAGCAGCATCCACCTTCAGGCGCTAGCAAGTATCTTTGGCACTTGCATCCCCATTCCTCCCGCTGCCCAAACCCCTCTTATTCACCAACTATTTATTCCCATGGCTCCCCTCTGAAGAAGGGGCTTGGTTTTGATGTCTCAGAGGTGCAGACTGGAAAGATTGCTGAAAACACAATGGAAAATATGTATATTTTCCCCTACTGATGACTGAAAGCTCTTTTTCCCCCTGAAACTGCTTTTCAATCAGCTCTCACTAAAATTAAACCCTTTTCGTTGCATCTGGGGAGCATTTTAGGGCCCGTCCTCACCCGTGTTTGATGGCCAGCCAGCTCACGGGATGATGGCATCTCCAGGTTTCACTTGGAGCTTGTGTGTTACATGTGAAGGGAGATTCTCCCTCGTCGCAGGGAAGAGGATTAAATGGTGTTCATCACAGACTGGCGCAGACGCTCCCTGTGATGGCTGCGTGAAACCCCATTAAATCCATCCCGTTTTTTACGAGGCATGAGAAAGGAGAAGAAAGGACATGCCAGGCACAAACTACCAACACCTATTGTGCATCGCGATGGGCGAAGAGGCTAGGCTACGGGGAGGTTTTTCTTTTGGCACTTATTGTCTTCTAAACTCTGCAATCTATACAATATCTATGTTTGTAATCACTTGAAAATTTTCAATTAAATGTAAAAAACCAGAAACAAGTAAATCTATTGTCTCTTTTGACTGTTTTATTGATTAAAATGGATGCCTGAGCTGCGGCCACTGAACCATGAAAAGCAATCTGTCTTGGATGGGTAAGAGATCGTTAGGAAATCATTGTGCTGAGGCAAGAATAACTGTGCGTGTACACACACACGTGCACACACGCGTGGTGTATGGGCAAGGATACCTACATGCTACCAGGGAATAGGCCACCTGCAATGCAAAAATAAATTTGTTTATATGTATTTTAATATCAAGTTTGGAGCAATCTGAGGTGCTAGCCTGTCACAAGACCTCTTCTCATTTTCTAAGTTTCATCATTTCTCTTGGCAGTAAAACTTTGTTGTTCCAGTTGCTGTGGAGTTTAAAAGAAAAAAAAAAAAAAACCCAAAACATGAGGTGGGAGAAGAAAAACCTCAAGGTCTGTCATTTGTTACAAGCTCCACGAGCAAGGAAACCACTTGCTGGGTCATCAGGAGATTTTCAAGGTGGTGACAAGGAGATTCTCCAGCTGATGTCTCACCTTCCCCTTTCATCCCTGTCCTTTCAGGGGGAAGTGGAGGACATTAACGAGTACTAGACATCACCAGGAAGACTTAGCTTTGCAAAGCCTGGCTGGTTTGGGCGTAAGTTAACCTCCAGCAAGGCAAAGGAGGGAAGAAGCTTCCCACATGAAGCTTTCGCCATGGGTGCTCACTTAAGGATTCCTGGACTGCAGAGGAGATATCTAATATTGGCTCTTAACAGCTACAGGAACAGATGGAGAACGCTTTGGTCTGCGCTGACGATACTCCTCTTCTTAAGCAAGACTATCCTGGTATCACCTCTATTTTATCTGAGCACCTCAAGTTGAAGCTTAAATTAACAAAACATCGGGGTTTTTTGCTGTAACCCATCACCATCCCACACGCTAAAAGCCCTGGGGAGTTCAGCTCTGAATTCTTAGCTTTTGCAAGAAGATGATCTTATCTGCTGAAGCCAGCCTCTGGCCTGCTCATCCCTAGGTATCCTGGATCCACACATCCAGCCAAGGGAAGAGCCCTAGACAGAGGTCAGGTTCGGCAAGCCCTGCTGCAAAGTGCTAATAACCGGGATGCTCGCCCTCCCAAACAGGAACAGATTGAAACTACTTTCAAAAATCCACTTTCTAGCAGATTTTTGTAGGCTGGGACCGCGGCCCCAGCAGAGAGGCATCCTCGTCTTAGCAGTGGAAAGACCGTCAGCAGCTGCCCCGCCAGCCGGCATCTCCAGGAGAGACGGGGATGCGGGCAGGAGCGTTCGGCATTGACTGAGCAAGACTGGAAGGCTGGGAGTATTCGTCAGAGCAGCATTACTAATGAATTTAGCGCTAAAACAAGCTGTCATTTAGGAATGAGGGGATACCCACCTCCCCACACACTCGTCCGTGGTGTTTGTTAACAGGGAAGAAGGAGGCACAACAGCAGATTCAGCCTGACTCATGCAGTCTGCACTTTTATCGGGTGCTTCCCGCCCTTAAAAGTGCAAACACCACATGCCAATGAGAAGGGGTGTTTGGGAAACGCTGCTCCCCACCATTTCTATTCTATTTATTTGGGTGTGGTGCAAACTGTGAGCCCATGACTACATCTCACGCTCCAGGCAGCTGCTGCCAGGGGGTCAGGACAGGGATGCTCACACAGATGCTGCGCAGCAGCCAGGTGATTTAGAAAGAGCCTCCCAACAATAAAAATTTTATTATTGCTTTGATTTTTAAAAAAATACCCAAACAAACATACATTTTGGAAGAGGATAAAGTTTCGAGTCCCTGAACTGGCTGGGACGAGAAAGGCATTGCCAGGCTTGACAGGGCAGATTAGTCCTGCCATCACCACGTCCACCTTCGCCATGAAGTATCACCTAAAACCAGCAGCAAACGCAAGCAAACTGGAGGTGATCTACAGAGCCCCAGACACTGCTATAGGGTTGAGGACCATGCAAACATGTACCCAAGAGGAGGCACTGAAGGAGTTAGCATCTCTCAGATCTTTTAATATATTTTCCCTAATTAAGCTGTTCAATTCGCCAGCTTAAATAGCTGCCAATAGTTGCTACAAATTGATTTATCTTTTGATGAAGGTAAAATTTGCTGGAAAAAATGAGAGGCAAGCAACGTATGGGTTTGGGGGGATTAAATTACTTTGTCTTGTGTTAAGATTCAAACACATTCTGGAGGCAGGATGAGTCTTTTACAAGTAAATTGTTTTTAGACTATACATTCATTTCTATGTAAACAGAAGCATACTAATTTACACATCCACCTACAATACCTGCTAGATAACAGAAGTGTATCGTTAAAAGCCAGATGAGATCCCGAGCTCTCTGTGGGCACACACACACACACAAATAAAAAGCAATCATCCTGCAACCCACCCGGGGTGGGGGAAGGCTTCTGGAAACACAGGCAATCCATCCATAATAGATATGGCCTAAAGCAGTCTCTACTTGAAGGGTCACGAACAACTCTCACGGTGGAGGTCAAGTCTTGAAAACTGCATTTCAATTCCCAAACCATCACCGCCTGCGAGCTGCGGTCCCCTTGTATGGCACAAGCTTAGGGTTTACCACCACCGCTTCATTATTTTGTAGGGCTTTTTACTCATCAGTAAGAAATAAAAGGTGAAAAGGGATAAATATTGAGAGTAAATCACAGCTCGCCTGACCAGACCAGGAAATAGCAGCAGCCAGCCCAGGATAATTTGCTTGATCTCAAATGAGAAGTTTCCCCGGTGGGATTGGACATCATAACCCTGCTAAGTAAGAGAGGCGAGACAGGGAGTTGGCCTCTGCAGCTCCAATATCGCAACGCACGGGGCTACGAGCACCGGTGTCCCCGCAAATACAGATCCTTCTCCTTTTCCCAGCAAAAGCCGGGCTCATCTCACTTCTACAGCAGAAGTGAAATTTGTCCGTGCGCTTGCTTGCTCAGAAACAGCTTCTTCACTTCAGATCATCCCCGGCATCGGCTTCTCCAGAGAGGGAGGTAAAGAGAGTTCAGAGCGAGGGATGTGGCAATAGCCATGGGGTGTTTGCATTTATTAGCTGCGATTCTCTGCATCCACTATATCAGCTATTTTGGACATAGGCGTTTTCTACACAAGCACACGCCAGACATCTGAAAGTGGATAATTTGCCCAGACAGGCAGTAAATACGTCCCATCTCATGCTTCCTCCTAGAATAATGTGCTATCCTGTGTCACCTGCCATGTAAATCACCACCTTGCAATTTATCCTAAGCTACATTTCAACCTGTTCTGGACCAACCAGAAAAAGAAAACAGCAGAAGGTCCAGCAACCCCTTCTGCCGCAGCTGAACATGGATGCTTCTTCCCTGGCCAATATTTGGAATTTATCGCACAGAAGACATCTACTGAATTTATGGCTTCCCAGCTGAATTTCTAACTCTTAGATTTAGAGGAGTCCTAGATTTTCTTCGAGATACACAAAAGGCATTTACATAAGTTTTTGTGCAACATCAGAAGCTCATTCCTTCAGTCTGCTTCTCTCTCACCATATGAGCCTCCAACAGCCACCCAGCACGGGGCTACCGCAACTCAACAAGTTAGAGGTGGACGAGAAAAACCTCATGAATCGCATGAGAAATTACATGCCTGCAATTCCACCCCCCCGGCATTTTTTTTTTATTTAGATCTTCTCACAAAACCGGAGTCAAGTAGAAAATTTGGGCTGACAGTACTGTCTGGGCTGCAGCCTTCCAAAGGAACAAGAGAAAAACAACATTTTCCTCCCAAAACGTGAGCCCACAAGTAAACGGAAAAACCCCCATGGGAACTTTCCACCAGGAAAACAAGATCTTTTCCCAACCCTCCATTTGAAAAAAACTTTGTTGCCAACAGAAATTCCTCAGCCCAGCCGGGCTTGTCGAAAAGGTCGGGTTTAAGCAGATATTTAGGCATCTTGCAGCCTGAGCTGGCCTGGGGGAGCACGGTCCTGGGAGGACCCCTCTAATCTGTGTCCTCTCTGGCTGCAGAGAGAAAAAGCCTCCTGTGCATCTCTGTCTTCTCAATTTTGTGTTCAAAACACTTGAGAATCTCTTTTGTTCCTTGACTGTCTCCCTTAAGCCTTTCCTCAGTCATTATTCAATATTTGGTTTTGTGACTACATTATTTAACTTGGCGGAGCGTTTTGGGACGCAGCTTGCATAAAAGGCTCTATTTTTAAGAATCGGAGGGGATCGTCGTGCAAGCAGGGAGGAGACAGCGCTGACAACAAAGAGGAGACCAAAGCTTCACCCATCAAAAAAAACTCTCCGGGGAAAGTAGGCTGGCAGTCACAAAATCGTCATTCAGGGGAATAAATCACCAAAGCAAACTCCAATGTCAGTAATTTTGCGACGCAGAAAATTGATTCGTACTTTACAATCAAGGAGCGCCTTCCTCGATAATGTATGCTCGGCATTTTAACATAATTATTTGCGCAACAGTTTTAACATTTGCAGCCTTCTCCGGCTGTCAACCTGGAAGTAGCAAAAAAAAAAATAAAATTTTAAAATACTCTTCTTCAGAGACAGGATTAAAGGAAAAAAAAAAAAATCAATCTCTGAGCAACCTCCTTTGTATTTTGTTGTGACAAGCCTGAATTTAAACAGCCTGTGAAGTCAAAACAACAGGAGAAATATCAATACACATTAATTTAATCAAGAAACACAATTCTGCCACGCCAGGCCAAATTCGGCTTTATTTCCGCCATGGCTTCCGCGGGAGCTGCTAACACCCCGCTGCCTGCCCAACCCACCCGCGGTGGCCAAGGGTCTTCTCAAAGCCTCCGAGCCCCCTCTCCATTTGCATGCCTTCCCACGCGCAAATCAAAATTCCTGGCGAGGCAGCACCCCGCTATCGCGTCCCCATCTCTCCTCCCAAGAAAGGGTCCTTTTGCTGGCAAACACACCCCGGCTGGCCGTCCCGCTGCGTCCTTATTGTCTACCAGGGAGCTTTGAAAGGACAGGCAGATAAAAGGGTAAACATGTTAACAAAAAACTATCTCCGCCGCACTTGACTTCGTCGAATCCTGCGCGCCCAGCGCGACACTTTGAAACAAGAATCTCATTAAGAAAGGGAGAGTTGAAAGGATGAGCCCCGGCATACCAAATGCAGAAATCAGATGTACTTGACCTTTCAAATGAATGTACATTTTCTGACTGACTGTTCGTGTCAGAGTAATTCAAACAGGCACCTGATAATCCTCTTAAAAGACTAAAATTTGGATACTGGATTGAGCACAATGAGCGTGATCTGCGGGTGGTCTTGTCTCTTCGCTCGGTCCTGCCCTTGCCCCCAATTTCCTGAGGCACCTTGAAGTCGTCTTCCCTCCCTGGGTGCTTTCATGTCCCCCTGCACGCACAGAAGACGTTTCAAGTCCAGGATTCATTAACAAGGTAGCGTCTTCTGTGCTGGCACGGCTGGAAACCAAAATCTGATGCTCCTTAACACAAATTGGGTAATAAAACACTTTGGATGGAAAATATGTGCCCCAATAGCAAGGTACAAGAGTGAGACCCCCTCCAGCTTCATGCAGACAGGCTCCAGCCGTTTTGACCCCATGCACGAGTCAAAGGACTGTGAACCCCACTTGGGTCCTGCGTCTTGTATATCAACATACAGCACGCACGCAGGCTTGCTGAGGAAGGGAAACCCTACCATTAAGCTATAAGGACCAGAAAGCCCAGTGGCTCCACGGGGAGACATTCACATGGTGACTGGCTGCAAATGCAGAGGTTCACCAAGCTCAGAGGGTACTAATTACTGGCCAAAGACGGTGGTAAACAAACACAGAGAGCAACGGGATTTTTCCATGGACAATGTTGCTGGAAAGGTCACCGCAACAAGATCAATTCCCTGGGTGTCTGCCTGGACCACCCCCCCCTTTACAGACTGCGGACATCTCAGAGACCCTGGTGAGATCTAGCTGCTTGCCTTGCTCTACAGTTCAGTTTCCACCAACAACTTCTGGGCTTTGTTTACCACGTGCTTAAAAGAGAGGCACAGACACTGCCAAGCCTTTGAGATCGCACGCCCTGGGGAGTCCACATCCCTACAAACACTGGAGGGAAACGGGATTTGGTGTTAATGGCCTGCATCTCTGAACGACCACACAGAGGGACCATGCAGCGACTAATAACGAGTTTCTTTTGAGGAACACCAAAAATCAACAGCTTAGCATTTCTAGTGGAGCCCAGCGGCGTTTGCTGGCCAGTAAGGAAGCTGGAAATACACCAGCCTCCTCCTGATGTTGCAGTAACGTCAGCCCCAGCCACGCACGGTGCATCCGCACGCACGCTGCTGTCTCCTGCTCGTGCCGCATGGGGCTCGCAGCCATTGCCATGCAGGACAGGTACCGCATGGCTTTGCATCCTCTGGCGAGGCCTCCCCTTCCTCCTCCCTCTGAGCTCCCCGGCATGTAATATTAATTGGCTAATATTTGTTTAGATCGTTCCTGACACTTCGCCTTTCGATTCGCGCTGCAGCGCATCAGGAGCTCTGGCGTGGATTGCTGGAGGAGCATTGCGTTTGCTGGGGGGATGGAGGACACGGTGGCCAGCCAGGGAGGAGGGCGACTGCTCCCCAGTCAGCCCCCAAACCCCCAGGAGAGTCTGCAAATAAATCCCACGGACAAGTCAAATGCAAGGGGATGAGGCAGCTCGTTTCACAAGGCGATGGGCTCAAGCACGCTGCCCGTGCTGTGACCGCTCGGGGGAGATTCGTCACCCTGTCCCAGCCCTCCTGAGCTCCAGGTAATGGAGCTCATTTTGTGGATTCCCGTACAAAGCCCCAAGGAACCACAAGTTCCTATTCAGAGCCAGCACCAGGGTCCGTCCCCCAGCAAGCTGAGCCCTCCTGTTTCCAAGCACCCATCACCGCAGCATCTGGGCTCTGTCCCTGAAAGGATTTCTGTTTACCCGATGGCCTCTGAAGGCCACCCAAGAGCAGCGTGGGGCTCTGCAGACCTTGTAGCCCCGTGAGCAGGTCAAGACACAGCAGGCGTCACCAGCAGAAGCGAGCACCTCCTCTCTGGCAGGGACTCGTCCCTCTGCCCCCCTGGACGAGGCTCTCGTGCTCGCCTCACCTCCGAGCCCCACACCATCCCCAGGCCAGGCAGCCCCCTCCGGGTGCGGACCCACAGCGGCACATGCTGGCAGCCGTGTCCCCGCTGCCTGCTGACGCACAGGCATGTTTTTCTCACTCGGCCTCCCTTCTCTCAACACCTCCTAACAGCTCATGAATTTTATAAACTAAACTCATTGTAACCAAACCATGAAATTGCAAATTTAACTCTGTCAACAAACAAAGCCTTGGCGGGGAGCTGGCGATGCCTGAGGCAGGGCTGCTGTGCTGCCTGGCCACCCAGCAAGGGGGGGGCTCCTCCGAGGGATACTGTGCCCTGCTCCGTCCCCCATGGCCATGGGGCAACGACACAGACCGGGTTGCGAAGGCTGCTGGAGCATCACAACCCGTGCAGCATCGCAGCCTGTGCAACATCACAACTTACACCCAGAGCTCTCGGCAGTGCCAGCCATTCCCATCATCCCTCCCCTTCGTGGCCATCCTCACCACGGACCCAAGAGGCAGCGCAAAGCCTCAGCAGCCCCAAAACGCCCGGGGTGAAGCCCTCCCTGCCCAGCTGCAAGGGCTCTGCCGCAGCTCCCACGCCTAGCCAAGCCTGGCTCCCGCCTGCCCCTCGGCTGGCAGCACTGCACACCGTGTCCATGTCCAGCGCGGCTGGGAGAGCCCTCGTTAAGTTAATGGAGTGCTAATTCACTGGCAGATCGAGGGGAGGGACTGGAGGGGATGCTTCATTTGCTCAGTGGAAGTGGGCCATTAAAAGGAAGGGTGGGGGGTTTGGGGATGGGGTGGGCTGCCAGGCTGCTTGAGGGATGGAGAGAGGTCTCCCTGGGGACAGCTGGGGCTACACAAACCGTTTTTAACGGCGTGAAGCAGCCTTTGGCCCAGGGAGGGTGGGAACAAACTGCATTGTTGGAACAAACTGCCTCGTTGCTGCCTCCACCGAGGAGGATGGCTGAACACCACCAAAAGCAACCTTCTCCCCGTTGCCCTCACCATCTTCAGGGTTCGGCTGTTGCAGCCCTCCCAGAACAGCCACCCAAGCCAACCCTCTGGGTTGTCACAACGCCGAACGCCCAAAAGCACCTGCACCAGGTCGGACAAGGGCAGTGATACCCGCTAACGCGTGGCATGTCCGCACCGGGCTCCTGCCAACATACAAATGCCACCTCCCTCCAAATAAGCATGTTGCCAGAGTGTTTCTATGGCAACAAGCATCTCCAACATAGCCAGCACCGAGACTCCGGCACCGCTCTGATGACACGGGAGGCCATGGTCCCGCTGGCTCTCCTTGCTCTGCAGCTCCAGGCAAGACTCCCAGGGCAGAGCTCAGCCGTCAAGGGGCTTCCAAACCAACTTACCGCTCCTCACCCAGGGTGGTCACAGCATCGTCACAACCCGCATGGGTATCCCTCGGTCTCCAGACAAGAGCACGTGTGGGAAGGACACAGAATCCCTGCCGGGGATGCCACCCATCCCGCAGCCCCGAGCCGCCAGCTTGCAGCCGGCACCAGCAGCCCTGCAAGCTCCCACCCTCGAGAGCAGCCGCAGGGCCAGGGTCATCAGTCACAGAGCCATGCTATAGGCAGCCTTAAATCCCAGGCCTACCTTCCCATCGATCTCCTCAGCTCCGTGAAATTAAGAAAAACGCAAGACAAACACAAGCAAATGTACCCGAGCAGGCTGCCTATGAGGCAACCGAATAGGAACAATTCCCCCGAGCAAGGCTCGGGGAGCTGGCAGGCAGTGCCTAGCTGAAAAAAAACCAAGCCCCAATTCCAAACACAACACCAATCTTAGCTTAAACATCGCCCTTGGACCCCCAAGGCGGGGGGCCCGCAGCCCCCGGCACTGCCGGCGTCCGCAGCCCTTCTGCTGCTACATTGGAGGCTGCAGCAGGCAGGAGAGGGGATGGGGCTAGCAAAGACCTACACCAGTACTACACAGAGTAAATTTGTCCTGAATGGTGGCAAGAAATGACACAGAAGGCTTGAAAGGTCTCTCTCCCCCACAAAAAACAACACTCCCCAGAGCAGGCCTGTGCTTTAAGCATGAAATGTGGCCGGACAACTCAACACAACATCATTAGTGTCTGTTTTCGACAAGTGTCTCTATTCCACCCATCCTTCTTTCTCTCTCCCCTGCTTTTTAACTGTCACTTTAAAGTCTTTCCTGTCCAACCGTGCACTGTGAAAGAACCTCTTTTTTTTAAAAAAAGAAAAAGGAACGAGAAAAAAGGTATTTAAAATCTTTAAATCCAGTTCTCCGGTCTCTGACCCCCTGAAGATTCCTGCGCAGCAAATAAGGTGCTTAGCTGCCCTCCTTAAAAAGATTTAATCTACCATATTTCCAGAGCTTGCATGATTAAACCCTACCTCTAATTCTGTTTTCAGAGCCACAGCTGAATCTCTGCTTAAAGGAAAGCGGCACGGGCGCCTTGCCTCCCGACTCCCTCATGTGCAGGGGAGCGGAGCATGGTCCACGAGGGTGTGGGGGAGGTAGCAAGGCAGCTCCGAGCATCCCTGGCTCCTTGTGCTTCCTGACCAGAGATGGAAATACCCCTTGTAATGTAGCCTTCAAGCACGATTGAGCCTCCTTATGAGCAGCTCTGAAGGAAGAAAGAGGGGAGGTAGTGAGGCACGCAGGGTATCTGCTGACGGGCTTAGAAGTTCACACCCGTGGCAGCGGGGAGAGAGCCAGCCTCAGACTAGCAAGGAGAGGAAACCCAAACATCATCTGGGAGAGGCAAGGCAGGACAGAGCCAGCACCGGCCTGAAAACCTGGTATGAGAGCACCCGAGCAAGAGGCTTGGGGGTCACACCACGTATCTCCAAGATGAGATGCTCCCCATTCCAGCAGAGGACTCGATCCAAGTAGGGGGCATGCTGGAAGGGAGAAGTTACTTCTGGACCCCGGTGAATTCGTTACACGCTAATCACTTATTTACCCACAGCGACACATTGTCAACCATCTATACCAGGCAGCGTCCTACAGGAGAGAGCGACAACCGCCCTGCCCCGAGGGTCCTCATCCCACGTCAGGAGGGGACGGAGGGTTAGCAATGGGACTGCGAAATAAACCCCTCACTGCTGCAAATAAAACTGGCTGCAGACAAACAGGGGCGATGTCCCTGCGTTTCTCTGGTTTATGGTATGCACAGAGTTCGTTAAGAGTCTGCGCTAATAAGGTGATGTGTTTATTGAAAGTCTGGGAGAAATCGACTTTCCAATGAGACACAGCGCAGCGACCTTCACCCGCTAATAATCTGGAGGGAGCTCAAGGCCGGCTCTCCAACACACCCAGCAAGCAGCAAACATGTCCCAGCGTGAGATGGAGACAAATCTCCGAGGAGCGAGGCACTGCAACAGCCAAGGACAAGGTAATCAAGGTAAAGAATGCTGTGGCTCTCACCAGCATCAGGAGATTTGGGACTGGGATTGACGAGAAAACATCCCCTGACACTTCTATTGGTGAATTTTTGCTGAAATTCCACAGGCAAACTCTACCACGGCAAGTTTCAAACCTTCCCCATCCCCTTGTTCGACAGAGACTTTTTTGCTGCCAAAACCTATTTATTTCTTGCAAATCTCTATGAGCTACTGCTCGCGAATAGAAATGCTTCTATCAAAAACTGTTCGCAAAAATTTTAAAACAAGTATTTTCAGGGGGAGGCAAGTTGCCTTCTGTGAGAAAACCACATATAATGCCCCTCTGGAGTATTTTTGCTTCAGAAAAAAACCCAAACCAAAACCCCAAAAGAAAACGTATTTTAGGAATGTCAGCCTATGAGATGGGAATAAAATGCTTAACACCAACATTTCTGAGCTTGGTTTCAAATGATGGCAGACATCCCCCTCGGACCAGCTGCCCCTCCCGGAGGACCGGGCCTGCGGGGGGACCCCCGCAACCCACCCCACGGCGGGGGGCTGCACCAGGGCTGCAGAGCGCTCACTGCCCGGCCAAAAAATGCCGTGGGGAGGAGCGAGCGTGCCCGGGAGCACGCAAAGCCAGCCGCCGAGGCGCACCGGGTCATTTATCTTGATTTCTCTTAGCAACACCGGCGAAGGCTAGAAAACATCGGCTTCGTTTTCTGGTTTAGAATTTAGTGCGAGGCAAAAGCGAGGAGCACCGTGAGGGCGGTGAGAGGGGCTGCAGCAGCCCAGCGCTTCCCCAGGACCACCCTGCACCCCAAACCCACCGGGAAGGGGACCCCCCCGCACCGCCTCCCCCAGGACATCGCTGCTATGAGTTTCCCAAACCAGGCGACAACACGAAGGGGTTTCAGGCTGAATCTCAGCCCAGGCAGCGCCCGCTCCCTGCAAGCTGCGGCGTTTGCACCAGCGTCTGAAGGCTGCTGCGCATGTATCGGCTTTGGATGGCTAATTACTGCCATCTCCTCTTGGGGTTAAAACGCAACCCCTGAATTAAAGGCAAGCCCGTTGTCCTTTATGAAAGCCTTAATGTACATGTCACTTCGCTTTGGAAATGGCTGCATCTGTTATATTTGGATTGCTCTGGAAAAAAAAAAAACCAAACAAACCCAACAACTCCCTAATGCCAATCAATCTCCTCACCCCGGTAAACACTTCCATGCAGAAGAGAAAAAGCATCTCCGGTCCCTACCACCAGAGATGCAAAGGGCAATGATATGGCTGGATAAATGAACAGGTAGATGTACTTTCATTAAAATCACCACATTTAAATTACTCACAGATGAGATTGAAGACATGAGGTTAAAAACTTAATTGACTAAATCAACTGAGACGCCGAGGGCTGATTATATCATTTAAAATAAATGTAATATTGGCCATCAAACTGCACAATATATTATTACATATCAAAAGCCATTATTCAAGAAGCACAAACAATATCCTCCCAAAGCCCCCGTGGATTTAAGAGCATCGCCCTCCCCTGTTTTCTTTGATTGTTTTTCTTCTTCCACAGCCCAGGCTGGAAAAGAAAAGCAGGCTCTGTCCTGCAACTGCCCGAAATCTCACGTAGGAATAAAACTCCCCCTGGCTGCTCTCTCATCACAGACTGTACCCACCCTGGGCAGTCACCAGGTTTTAAGGCTAGAAGGAGGCCAGGCGCAGCCACCCTGCCCGACCTCATGTGCAATTTGGGCTGTACCCTCCCATTTCTGCATCACGCCACTAACAGTGCACGTCACCCAGGTTTTTCCCAGGAAAATCTTAACACCGGTACTCGGAATGGCAGAAAGCCCTCTCCTCTCACCATAAATCATCCCTTTCAAAACCCTTTGGGCTATCCAGGCTCTCTCCGCTTCCAGTTTCACGCTTGGGCTTTGTTTCTGCAAGCCACCAGCAGCCCCAGCGCTGGAGCTGGCGGCTGCCACCAGCCTCGTGCCCATGCCAAGGGACGGGAGCTCAGTCCCCACTTCGGCATCTCGGGGAGGAGACACCCTAGACACGTGGTGTCTCTACTTGCTAAAGCTCATCCCCACCATCCACCCAGAGGTATAAACATTATTTTCTGCCTTACCCCATCACGCTCTGAATGAGTATTAGCCAAAAGCCTGAAAACCCTTCAGAGGACAAGCCTGTTCCATGGAAATCCAGTTCAGCTTGCAAATGATTTCCTCACCCTGACTGGGAGCTCATTTCAGCCTGGCAGTTACCAACTATGGATGGCTCCAGTGGCCCCCAAACCCAGGCGGCAGTGCCACAAGGAGCTGCTTGCTCCGCACCCGCAAACCTTGCCCCCATCATCTCCTTCTGCTCCCCAACGATGGGCAGGAGCAAGGACCAAACCCCAGCCAACAGCATCACCACCAAACCCCACACAAATGCAGGCAGGGGAAGGTGGGGCGTAACCCCACAAGCCTCAATATAACATTAAAAACATGCAAATCATCCCCTAGGCTCTCAATTACACCGATTACATTACAGTTATAAGCAGTGCCATCAAGGGTTTCTCAAAACCCACTGTTCTTAAAGGATCTGTCAGGGAGAGGCTCCTCTACCGCAGGAAGAGCACATTAGTATGCGCGCACCATGCACACGGAGGAGCATGCCGGCTCCCGGTGCACGCAGCCCGGCTGGGAAGCAGCCTGGCAAAAAGCAGGGCTCTCCCGGCTGCTCACTTTGCCGGGGCTGGCAGGCGGCGACGCCGTCCCTCACCGCCCTTCCCGCATCCCTCTGCTTACGGAGGAGCCAGGCGTGCAATTCAGTTCGCTGTTCCCGTAGGTCCCGGGCAGATGGGTTGCATCAACTGGGCTCTTGCCCAGCGTCCGGCGTCCCAAGGGATTGCTCGTGCAACCGGGTGCCTGCAAGAGCTCACCCAGCTGCCAGGACGAGCTTCTCCCAGGGACCTGCAGCGCGGAGGGAGGACGACATGGAGCAGGGGGATGTGTCAGAGCAGGAAAGCTCCTCACCACGTGTGCTCCCCAAAAGCACGGTGCAATCTGTGTTAATCAAAGTGAGGACAAGGTGCCCCCTCTCCCGGACCCCCTGGCAGCCTGGGTATCAGGGGTGAGGGCCCTGACGTGGTGCTGGGAGCTCTGGCGCAGCTGCAGCCCCACGCAGCCAGCAGAACATCTGACCAGCTTTTAGGACATGAAGCACGTTGCCCGCCCCACGGAGCATGCCCCGCAGGGGAGCTGCATTACAAAGCCATTTACTGAAAATAAAAAGCCAAAATACCCAACCAAATGCACCGTAATTGCAGGGTTTTCAGGCGCGAGGCTCTCTGACTCCACATACAAGTGCTGTGATAAACTAAGCTTCAGGAGCCCTAGCCAAAACCAGTCCTATGCGCTGCTTGGAACACCTCCCAAACACACTTAAATCCTACCTGCTCCTCTCCTCTCCTTCAGGAGGAGGGAGGCTGGTGGCAATAGGCAGCAGGAGGGAAGCCAGCCCAGCTGGGATGCTGCACATCTGGCTGCTGTCGAGCTCAGCCCACCAGGATCGCTCCTTTCCCCACGCTTGCGGGGTAGAACGGGCAGGAGGGCATCCTGCAGCATGCGAGCAAGGGTGCTGCCTCCCTGCCTGCTTCCCCCTACCTCACGGCAGGTTTTAAGCTGCTGGATGCTTACAAAGAGGAGCCAGGAGCCAGGCACGGGCAGGAGAGGCGTTAAGATTCCCGGCACGGCCCAGGAGGAGCCATCCCGAGCATCCCGCTGCAGAGCGAGCTAATCCTGCCAGGTTAATTCTCTTCCTCAGTTCATTCCAGTTTATTAAAGCCAGCAGGCACCCTGCAGAGGATTCATTACCTCTGTCACTTGAAGGCAAGGCTGAGCCTTAATGAGCCAAGAAACAGGGGAGCGATGCTCCCACCGCCCCCCACCCAGACAGCCGGGTCCTTCCTGGCATGGGGAAACCCACAGCCCCATTCCCACAGGCAGTGCTACAATAAACAAGAGGAACATGCAGGACTTCTGCAAGGTCCCAAGCTTCATCCAGACGTAATCTCCCTCCTGTTTCCTCATATATGCCTGCTCTCCCCAGCTCTCACCCCAGCCCAGCGCACACCCTACCCTGGCCTCCGAGTTTGCTTTGCTTTTATTTGCTGGGAATTACTGGCAGAGGGCAAAAGGAGATGAATTTTCAGCTAGGTGAGTGAGCACATTACCAGCCAGAGAGATGGCAGCTGCTGCAGTACATCTTCATCCCTTTAAATAGTTCCCTGCCTTCCCCCCACAGAGCCAGGCTGGCCGTGTAAAAGAGATCTCTCCTAATTAATCTACTCCTCTCCATCGCCGGTGAAACAGAGCCCGAGCTGGCAGATAAAATATTGCAGGAGCTAACAGAGGATAGCAGGCTTGGGTTAGCGAGGCAGAAAGCAAGTGGTGGACTTCAGCTGAAGGGGCACAATTATTTTACCACCATGCTATGCCTCTATTCCCAGACCTGTCTGGCATCTTCCAGCACCAGCCTGCCTTTTTCATCTGGGTTTTATCCCCCCCTCCCCGTTTTTCAGTCCAATCCCTTTCTTCTCACCGGGTGGCTATTTAATTTGTTGTATTCCATGCTTTCCCTTTCATGAGCAAAAAAAAACTTGCATCTGGCCTTTCTTATTTTCTCTCTCTCACTTCATTTCTAAAAATTCTGCTTTTTATGGGAAAAAGAAAAAAAAAAGAGATTGGGAGGGAGAATGCTGAAGGAGCCTGGAGATGAAAGCAGCTTTTACGTATAGTCACGAGAGTAAGGATGCAAAGAAGAGCAGAGAGAGCACCTGATGCCACTGGCACCATGATTTTGGCCATACAGGGGTGAGACGAGTCAGGCAGCAGCTTCCAGGGCTGTAGCAGAGCAAAAACATGCCCGAAAGCACAGCGCCGTCCAAAAGAGCTGGGAGAAAACCACACTGGGGATGCTGGGGAGTCACTCGCCTCCTGCACGGGGCTGGGCTGCTGTTCCCGCCTTACCCCACCACACACTGCCGTCTTCCCCATTGCTTTCCCCGGGTCATCATCTCCAAAGGCAGCTCTGTTCCACCTCCCCACACTGTCCCTGTGAAGCCCGCTTTGCTCTCAGGAGCAGCATTTTGGCCCCCCCACACCTTTACCACGGAGCAGCTCAGCAAACTCTGCCCCCCCCCCCCACCTCACCTATTTAAGCCCACGCAGGACTGCTCAAGGAGGAATATTATCTGCAAGAAACAGGATATCTAAAAAATCATCTTTGCTGGTGATCAGGGAAATTGAGACAACTAACAGGGCACAGGAGGGATGCAATCCCTCATTTAAACCTGAGCGAGGAATCTGGCTGCCAGATCAGGGCTCCGCTGATGAGCATATTTAAAAACCTGTCGCAAGGTTTGCAACGCACAGAGGGCCAAATTCACCCCAGGGTGAGACTCCTGGCTCCTCAGGGGGGTCACGCCACGTTTGGCTGTAGCAGAGGAGGGGGCACAGAGAATATTACCAGAGCTTGCCTCAGATGCAAGGCAAAAAACCCAGCCGTACATGACCCGACGCACCCACAGCACAGGCAGCTGTCCTCACCGGCACGGCTGGCAGGGCTGGCTGGCTTTCCCGGCCTCCGAAAGGTTCAGGATGCCATCAGGAAACACAAGGAGATGACAACTGGCTGTCAGCACCACCTGCACCTGGGAGGACCCGGAGGCTGCATGCCTGCCAGGATGCCCAAGGCAAACCTGCTCACTATCGAATGCTATTTTATCCTCGCTGGCTGCCCTTCATCCCCGCTCCCTTTTACCCTCTCTCCTCCCCCATCAGGCTTTAAAGAGCATCCTGCAGCTCCAGTGATAGTTCTCAATTACTGCAGGGGCAGGAGATGTTTGCTTTTAATAAGTCTTCCTGAAGAGCCCAGCAGTCATGTTTAAAGAGGGATGGATATCACAGTTCTGCCAGGCTGGGACCACTCAGAGGCGGCAGCATCGGCTCCCACTGCCGCGCCGGGGCCCGTGCACAGCTCCTCTGCTCCTGCACATCTCCTGGATCGCTTGGCCCCCTTTCCCTGCTCTCTCCCTTTGCTTTCTAGCCTGGGGCTCCCTCTGCCTGTCACCACGCCGTGCATGCTGTCCTCTGCCCCCACGGCCTCTCCAAACAGCATCGGGCTCTGTTTGCTGCTGGTGAGAGCCACGTTGCAGCCACTCACCATTCATGCCGTGGCAGGAGGATGGACCTTCTGCGAAGCTGAGGTCTCTCCCTGCCTGCCCGTCGGCGCTGGCTGGGGAGGGAGCGGGACAAGGCGAGCTCTGGTGCACAAGCTGCATGGGGAAATTCAGCGCTGCCAATGATGACCAGGGGCCAGACCGTATCTCCAAGCATCACCGGTACCTCCCCCTGGATCTATCCAGGCTCCTTCGCATGATGGAAGAAAAAGCAGCAGTTTCCCTCTGGGGATGGCATCACTAGTGGAGGAGTGGGAAGAGGATGCCAAATCCCTGTTGTGACCAATAAGCCCAACTAAGTGTTTCCTCTTGTCCTACCACCACCGCTCGCCCCCGAGGCACAGCTGCCCTGGAGAACAGCCCGTCCCAGGGAGCTGGTGATTACAGCTCGCTCGCTGCCCTCGAGGGAGAGCAGCTGCTTCTGCTCCCACCCGCAATTCCCAAATCCATCACCAGTACCCAGAGCACAGCGACAGGCACGTTGTAAGAAGACCGGGAGAAGGTTTCCCCATAGCTTGTGCCCAGCCAACCTCAGGTACCTCCTCCTGCCTTCTCCTTTCCCGCATTGAGTGTCTGCGGCCACTGCAAGCCTCCCCTGCAAGCCTCAGCCAGCTGCGAGCCCCAGCAAGGCAGTGGGCACACATCTCTTACTCCAAAGGCTCCCATCACTACAGGAATTTGTTGCCAGCTCAAGTTTTAAAAATACTGATGGCTGCATTATACACACCATATGAAAAAAAAAAAATCAGTAGTAACTATCTGGGTTTAAGTACAAGCTAATTGCAACCACCCAGAGCTTCCAGCAGGAGCACGGGCCCTGTGCAGATGACACATGCTGACATGTCAGCACTGCCAAGCGCAGGGGAATGACAGCATCCACGTTACCATGGCCCTGGAGGTTTTACAGGCTTTCCCACAGCAATGGTGCAAATAAAGCCCAAAACCTTTCTGAGCTCAGATTTGCCTTCCTGCTAAGCATGGAGTTTGTATTGCCAAGCTGGGATATGCTCTTTAACAGCTTCTCTTCCCAGGGAGACCATGCACGTTCCAGCAATAGGGGCCAGCTGGGCTTAAAGTTGCAAAGGCAAGAGCACTGCAAGAGTCCTGCCAGACCCCAGAAAAAAGGGAGGAACTGAGAAAAAACTCATCACTGCCCTATAAAGGGCTGCTATAACCTTGGCGAGGAAAGCCTACACAGGATGACAGACCCTCTACGTGCTAGGGGTGGGATGGCAGCAGCATTGCCAGTGAGCTTTGGCTCCAGATTTAACGTTCACGTGGGGCAGAGCAGGATGCAACTGTACAGCTGCGTGGCACAAAAGTGCCAAAAGTCTTTCACAAAGCTTTGGCAATGCTAGGGGAGCCCTGCCGCCCCACAACACCGCCCTGAACCCCCCCTCATCTCTAGACCAAGGCAGGAGCCTTACGCCAAGCCACGGGAAAAGCATGTTTCACCTTCATACAGATCCTGTGCTTCCCAGACGTGCAGCTCGGCTGCACCTGGATCCTTCTGCCTCCACCTCCACGCTCGCAGAGGAGCAAACCCTTTGCCCAAGCCTCAAGCTGCTCTCTCCAGCAGGAACCGATGAGCTCTGCTGAGCTGCATCGGCCCCTCATGCCTCGACCCCGAGCAGGCAGACGGGTGGAGAGAGCCCAAGAGCTGGGCGAAGCCAGGGACATTCACCTGCCCAGCCCGTGCGTGCGGCAGGAGCAGCCATCTGCTCCCCATCGGAGCCGGGCTGGAGCCAGCCCTGCCATCTGCAGCCCTCTTTAGCGACGCTCGGCTCTGCAGAGCCAGCCCTGCCTGCTTCCCAGCCCGAAAGGATGCTCCGCGTTGCAGGCAGAGCAGCCCAGGCAGCAAATCGAGGATGCTACCGTGCCCCTCACCCGGTCCCCCACCAGCACGGGGCTGGGCAGGGGAAGCATTGGCAGGGATGGCACTGAAGACACTGTTTGCCTAGTGCCATCATTTCCCCATGCCCAGAAGGCTGTAGTGTTATCTCCGCTGCTGCCATGCCGGCAGCTGCCCCTGCTCTGCATGCCGGCCCTCAGAGTCGGAGCATCCCCAGTGGGGATGATACCGATACCCAGCCCAGCTCCCTGTCACACCTCAGCAAGATAAAAATGGGACGGGAATCTGAAACTGCCTATCAGCCGGATCTGAAGTCCTCTGAAAGGGAGAGCATGATAAATTCACCCAGAGAATCACAGGCACAGAGTGCAGGGTGATGCTTTACCCTTTGCCGTACATACAGATTTATTAAACATTTAAAATTGCTACATAGATCTAAAGGGCCAGGTTAGTTATTTTTGCAAGGGCTGATCAATCACACGTGTACCCGAAGGATGCCAGGCCTTTAACTACTCATCTGATTATGCCTGCTGTACCTGCGCTGCTCCAGCCCCGGTGCTTAATATTTTATCCATACGGCTCCTAGGCAAAGCCGGAGTGGAGCCTGATCTGGCAAAGCAGAGACCTGCCTTTGGCTTTTTACCAGCTCCTACTCAAGGGCAGAGGTGGAAGGAAAGAAATAATTTCTCTTCTGCCCCCTGCCTCTCCTTTCAAAGCAGCAGATTTACTTTCAGTCATTGCCACCCTAAAAATACAGAGTTTTCGATCACCAACAGCAAAGCTGCCATGGTGTTTCAGCTGCCCGGGGAAGGGACGGCCAGGAGCTGCCTCCAGCGAGGGGCTGGCCCTGCAACTGGCGTGTGCGCTCAGCAGCGGGCACCTGCTTCTCCTTCAAACCATGTTTTAACAGCAGAATCGAGGCTTTTGGTGGCAAAATGGGGAAAGTGTTGGAAAGGCAGGGTTTTTTAGTCTATAAACTGCAAGGAAAATCTCACGCCGCCTCCCCAAGCTGGCTCCAGCCATGTGTTTAATCTCACCCCCGTCTTAACCCACCCACAAATGCCGCAAAGGCAGGACGATGACACAGCTACGGGCTGGGGGGGTGAGTCTGCGACAGGGCTCGGGGCCGTCCCGGCACTCCAGCATCCTCCAGGGCACATAAAAGAGCTGAGGATGCAGCAGCGAACGCCAGGGCTTCTCCAGCCCTGACACGCTGGGGACCACTGCTGCAGGGGGGCTGATTTGTCCCCTGGGAGGATGAAGATGCTCAGAACAGATGGGCTCACCCTGCATCCACCCTGGATTTTGCAGAAGACACGTAACCAGCTACTCTGCTAAGCAAAACCAAAGCGCCCGCAGGAGCCAGCACCACTAAACACACAAATCCCCGCCTGTTGCATCTTTTGGCATGCTCAAACCGGACCCAACCTCCTGGACCTGGTCCCCATCACTATCCCAACGGACCCGGGCAGAGGATGAGCGTCGAGGACGAGCGTGTGCCGCGCGGCTGGGAAAGCACCGGTGCTCCCCACGGAGCGCTCCGCACAGGACAGAGCAGCTTTTCATCTAAAGGCCGTATTATTCTGGCACGTCTCTTTTGTGCACCGGGGCTAATTGAATGGTGATGGCGGTACTAAGCAGCCCTCGTGATCCGAGACCGGAGCCGGCTGAATCTCTAAAATCGTGTAATTTTTTGCATGACTGAGTGTGCAGATGTAATAAAAAAAAAAAAAAAGAAAGAAAAGAAAAGAAAAGAAAAGAAGGGGGGGAAATCAGACCCTTACATAAATCTGCGATTGACAGCGATGAATGGTTGGAGTCAGCTGAGTTACAAAGTGGCCGGCGGGGAATTGTCCCCCTCTGACCACGCAGGGGACAAGCAGCATCCCCCGATCAAAGCTGGGGACCCCTCGGAGCCGAGGTTTTCTGTTGGACCCTCTTTGCCAAGGAGCAATTGGCTCATTAGCAGACCCACAGCTCATTAGGGAAATGAAAGACATGGCAATTACCCCTCCAACCATGCTACGCCAAGCGTGGATGTGGTCTGGCCGGGCGGGAAAGTGATGGGAAAGCGACTGGGGGAGAGGAAAGCTGAACCCAGGCGGCTGAGATCTTCCTCCACGCATGCCACAGGAAAAGCCCTCTGGAGCTCTGACAGACCAAGACGCCTCTTCTGAGAGCCAGAGGAGTATGCGCAAGCCCTGCTCCCTCCCTCCTTTGCCATTTAACTCTTCTCCATGCAGCTCCTTTCCAGGGCTCCCAGTACGGTCACGGCCACCACACTCAGCCCCGCAGTGCCCCGGGACACATCCCTTTGCCCCTCTGCATCTCAGGTGCTGCA
The DNA here is from genome assembly GCF_963921805.1 of Phalacrocorax carbo. Taxonomy (NCBI): domain Eukaryota; kingdom Metazoa; phylum Chordata; class Aves; order Suliformes; family Phalacrocoracidae; genus Phalacrocorax; species Phalacrocorax carbo. The sequence goes on from NC_087533.1 coordinate 3,662,428, forward strand.
CGCACCAAGCAGAGGGGACAGCTCACCCAAGCTAGGGGAAGGACGGCTTCTGGCATCCAGAGCTCTATTTCTGCACCTGAACAAGTAACACGGGCAGAAATTCGCCCCCCGCAGCTCAGGTCACCCAGCCAAAACCCGACACTTAAACCCGCTGCTGAGCCTTTATACAACTGCGGGCGCAAAGCAAGCACGCAGGCATCGCAAGGGCACATCTAGGTAAGATTAATAAAGCCTGCGTAGGATTGACAAGGAAGAGGGCGAAGGGGAATAGCTGGCTATTATTACTATTCCAGGCACACCAGGTGCCCACATCGCCCGCATCGGGAGGAACAAAAAGAGTTTTCAGAAGAATCACAGTCAGTTAGCTAAAGATTTATGAATTTTATTCTTAGTGCGCTTTAATTGCACCTATAAATTAAAAATGAACTAATTCTGTACTGTGTAAAGTGACTGCATTCACCTAAAAAAATTGCACTTCAACTTTTAATTCCCCTTCAATTGCTCACGCGCACCAAGGTAGCGCCGCGCTGCGTGGCAACCTCGGATCAGGTGCTCTGGAAATTGCCGTCGCGATTTCATTCCACCTCGGCTGAGCGCATACATTTTTTAAAAGTTACTGCTGTGCCGTACAGAGCGACATTAATTGAGTGTTAACGAGCTGTCTGATCAGCTTCCCACTGTCCTTATTACTGGACGTCAGGGTCTCTGCAATGTCCCAATTAAAGAGAATCAAAGAATACTTAATACACGGTAAACTGGTTCCCAGCCACTTGAACTGATTAACCAGCTGTTCCCTTTATTTGGGTCCCCGTTAAACGATGCTGCGCAGTCTATATTGCCCAAGCAGCTCCTATATTCTGGGAAGGGGCACGGTTTAAATGGAGATTTCTAGGAGAGGCTGAGGGAAGCGGTTCAACTCAGGACAGCAGACTCAGTACCTTGCATTTCATCCCAAAACAGGATGGCGCAGAGGGATGGAACTGGGTTATTTTTAGGTATAATTCAAACCGGGCACCAAGAGTCACTAGTCATTTTGCAGTCCTGTTTTATTTAAGTGGCTCCAGCGATAAAGATAGAAAGAGAGGAAATAACTTGGTTCACTGAAGAAGAAATCCTCCCATCGTAATACCAACATCTTAATACCTCTCATCTTAACACCAACAGAAATAAAGGCCCTGCAAAAACCCATCGGCACTATAAGAACAGTTCAAAACACAAGGAAAGACCAGAAAAAACCTCCCTGTGTATCTACTCAGGGCTGGCAGGCTGCTTTGGCAAAAAAACAAAGTGCTTTCTGGTTTTGCATTCACCTTAGCTTGGATGGAAAGTACAAGTGCAAGAGATTCCCCAAGGAAAAGCACCCCAGGACCTGGCTGCACGCTTCCTCTCCCAGATATGGAAATACCCAGGGATGTACGATGTCTCCTAGCTTAGGTAGTGCTCCTTATCCTTCCTCCTCCCAGGTGGATTCATAGCCAGAAATTGCGCTGAGCAGCTCTGGGCCTGATGGTGACTCATCCTGGGGTTGCGGGGGGGGGCCGGGGAAGGAAACAGCTTCACGTAGCACCCGTCTTCCCATTGCATGATTCCCTTTGATACAAGCTCTCGCCCCGCCACCCCGAAAGGCTGGGAGCATCCCTCCCACCGGGAACACGCACAGCCCCGAGGGAGGCTGCAGAGCGGAGGCACTCGCAGCGTCCCACGACATCCTCCTTAACGCCAAGCCTGGGCTAGTCCAGCACAGCCGTCCCGCATCCCGCGCGAAAGCCGGGGGATGGGGACAGAGCAGGGAGTCCCCGCGGGAGTTTTCCAGCCGCAGGAGGGAAGATGCTACAGCTGTCTGCAGGCTCGGCGGTGACACCAGTTGAGATAAAAGAGAATTTAAGGTGCAGAGGAGAACTAAGCAGATCCTTGTAGATTGGAGCCGAACAAGATAAGGGAGCAATGATGAATATAGACGCATTACGCTAGGACAATTCAAAGCACATGCAATTTTGGCGGATGGGAAAAAGCGATAGTGCAACGTACTTACAGTCCCCGAGCGACTCGCGAAGCCCGCGGCCAAGGTTTCCCCGTGTCAGCCTCAGCCAGGCTCGGGCAGCCACGCTCGAGGGGGCAAGGAAAACAGACTTTCAGAAATCATCAGCATCTAACCTCAAGAGAGAAAGCCTACGCTTTACCAGCGGGGGCATTCCTCAAAGCTCAGGCAATAACATTTTTACTCGCTGCTTATTTTACAAAACATCAGTGGAGCACACCGCAATTATCAAAGCCTTCAGCTCCCCCCGCACCTAAATGGAACAGTCAAAGAAAATAGTCTAATTTGACAATTTCAGCCGGTTGAAATGATATGTGGAAGAGACATGGAAGAAGGAAGGCATATTATTCACTATTTGATAAATTATCCCCATTATATGGAAGGCAAATCCGAGCCTGGGAGATGCGCAGGGCTGCTGGGGACAGCAGGCGTGTTCTCGGCAGCCACCGAAGGGCATCACCGCTGCGCCGGGTGGAGAAACCCTCCTTCCCCGCTCAGCCCTCGCCCACAAAGCCGCAAGACAAAACCCAAGGAGAAGAGGGCAAATGGGTCCGAAACTCGTCACCCCTCCCTGCCCCCTCCGGGTACTCCGCTGCTCCTGGGAGCGGCCTCATCTCGACCACACTTTTCCCTGTTTTCCTCCTGTTTCCCCACTTGCCCGCCAATTCTCATCCTGGTGTGTTGTAACAGCCCCACGCAAGCACCATTCCAGGTACGGATGCTCGGCTCCTCCCAGCCCCAAATGATGCTGCAGAATGGCAGGGGATGGCACGCCCACCCCGAGGGGACACCCGTGCCACCTTCCCCCTCCCCAGAAGGGGTCCAGGAGCCACACGAACGCAGACACCCCCTCCTTGCGGTCCTGCACCCCAACCTGCCATTCCCATCGCTCCCGATCCACGCAAATATATTCATGAATTCCTTCAGAAAGTTCTCCCTGTGCTCGAGCGGGTGCTGCTTGTAATTGCTGGCGGCCAAAATCTGTTCTGTTTTTTCTGGCTGAGGTACCAGGCAATCATCAGCTGTAATTATTTCGAGTCTTGTTACAGATGGATCTCCGAGCTTTCAGTCTTAAACAGAATTCATTATTCAAATGCCAGCTCCAGCCTTCTGCGACGGGGTGGGCACGAGCGCTGCCGGCCCCCCGCAGCCGTCGCCAGCAACAAATGGTTGCGGGGAAGGCGAGGACGGCGGTGGGATCTGCTTGTCAAAGCCGCCCCGCTGCAGTTCCCCACCGTTCCCAGCCGGCACGCGTTCTGGCTCGGCTTCGGCACCGGGGGGGAACGTGGGAGCCAGAGAGGAGCGGGGCTGCGGGGAGCCAGGCACCTGGGTCCTGTTGCTGGCTGGGGTCAGCATCATCTGCGCCAGGTCCAGCAAACCTCCAGGCACCAGCTCTGCCCATTGCCGGGCTCGCTTTGGATACAGGACAGCACGAGAGAGGAGCCCCGGGGGCTCAGGAGTGACTCAAAGCACCGGGACACAGCGTTACTGGACCAAATGGTACAAGCAAAATCAAAAAGCAAGTCAATCTGAGCTTTTTTTTAGCCAAACCATTCATTTCAGCATTGTTTTCATTAAAAAAAAAAAACAACAAAAAAAACCCCACCAGTTTTGCTTACTGTACAATGACTTTCTGCTTTCAAAACAGACATCATTTATTATTTTAAAATGTAATGTAATAGAACACTTTTGAAATTTCAGAAGTCGAACATCCAGAGATCCTAAAAATATGCCAGGCAGAAAACATTCCCCTACTGAGGGGAAGCGCTTGCGAGGACCACGGCGGGCTCGGGGCAGGCAGGGCCATGGGCACGGTACCGGCGGCATCCAAGCACGAGCTACTTGGGGACCTGGCCACAAAAGCCCCATGGTGACACTCCAGGAACGACAATTTCACGCCGAGCCGGGCTGTATTTCGGCACAGCACACAGACCATCCCCCCGGGAATCAGGGTCCTCCCGACGCCGAGCGTTCAGGGGATGCAACGCATCACTGGGCACCCAAAAACCACAGCCCATCTTTTCCAGTTTGCTGATTGAGGCCACCCAATTCTCCCCAGGTATCTAATTTTTGGCTGCCTGTATTAACACCCCAGAAAACCCACCACGCTCATCAGACTAAATGGCTCCTCTCAGCGAGGGTTTGTAGCTCCTGCGAGCACTGCAGCCCCCCGGCACGGCTCCCTCTCCTCCCTCAGAGCTGGCAGCATCCATGCTCCCCTCCCTCCCCAGCATCCTTCCCTTAAACACATACGGTGCATTTGTCACCTTGCAGACAAGCGAACGCATACCTCCTGGCCTTTGCCTGTGCTGTTTGCACATTTGCTGTCTAAAAATATCCCTGAAATATTAACTAAAAAAAAAATCACTGCAAGTGTTTTAAACGTTTTTGGGTTCAGATCCTGAGCGTGCACATAGCAAAGGAGGGCTCTGCGTAAGGCGCTGCTGTGGAAGTTGCCTGTGACTTGCAATTCCCAGCTCCTCCGCCGGGTCCCTGGGGCATTACAGCAAAGCTCTCCCTCTCCAGCCCAAAAAGAGGCGCTTCCCTGCTTTTTAGGGTGCGATATGGATAAATCCCCGAATCCCCCGTAGCGCATCCCCTGGCCACGGCGGCGAGCAGCCCAGAGCCCTCTCTCAGGATTGCGCCCAGCCGGCACAGGAGCAGAAATGCACCTGGAATCGTATGGGCCTGCAAACATCTCGTTGCACGCGTTTCTCTGTGCACAGGAGCGAACCGAGCCACGCCGGCAGCAGGACGGGGCCGTGGGTTTGCTTGCAGGCATCCGCGCTGCGCCGGGCGGCGGAAGAAACTGCTTAGCAAAACTTCTGCAAGAACGAGCAAAGCTTTGCAGGGGAGAAGAACAAATCCTGACGCACGGGACGTGCAAGGAAAAGCCGAGGACCTGCTGCCCCCCTGCCCCAGCGATCCCGCCCCACTGATGCACAGGGAGAAGGCGTGATGCCAAGGAGCAGCAGCACCCACCGTGGCTGCACAGCACCAGTCCCGCTGCACACCTTGCCCTCCTCTGGTTTGTAATTCCCTCCTACAGAGCCGGGCCATCCCTCTCCTCCCTCCGTGGCCGTATGGATATTGGATTTATGACAACATCAAGATTTGCAGGGAAAGCATCTAATTTCCTTTCGAATTTTCAATTTTTGTGTCGGAAAAGTAAAAAGGGGTTGTTTCCTGGCTGCCTTCCAGGCCAGAGCAGGGGCAGTTTCCAATTCAAAAAGTCAGTATTTTCTGCAGGAAAATTCAATTTATTATTTTTTTTCTTTCTTTCTTTCAAAAAAAAAATTGGGTTTTGTCAAAGTTTTCCACAGGGAGGGGGAGAGGGACACTCGCAGCAGGCAGCAAAGTGTTGCTAATCCTATGCACATACAAAATGGAAACACCGCTTCCTGGTGGGATTCTGGTATTTTGTTTTTATAAAAATTTTAATCTCTGTATCCCTCCTGCTACTGTTTGTATTTTTTGTGTGTCTATTTGAAAAGCAAACAATATTGCCTGCTCCTGCGGCGCTCCGGGTTTGGTTTTGCTTTACACTTATTTATTTTGCTCAGCAGTTTAAATTATTAGTCCCTGACCCTGCAAATATCTTATTGCACGTGGATCTTTGTGCACACAAGCAAGACGTGCCGCAGGTTTGTTTGCAGGTGCGAGCAGAGCCCTCGACCCCGCTGTAGCTAAATGCATTTTAACCCGAAAGGAACGGACCCCACTGATAGCCCTCACCCCCTGCGCGAAGGCCAGTTGCAGCAGGCCCGAAGGTATCAGCTCCCCTTGAGTTTGGTGGTCAGGCTGGAAATGGGACGGCGGAGGGTCAGAGGTGGCTTCAGCACCTCTGGGCGAAGCTGGGGGCTGTTTCTGTGTCCCGGGAGCGCAGGGAAGGAAGGATGGGGGATGCTGACACCAGGGAAAAGAAGGGCGAATCCCCTCATGCTCCAGCCCCCCTTGCACCCTACGAGCCATTGCTGGCTTCAGGGACCAGACACAGAGGGGAAAAAAAAGTCTAATTTTCTTTCTTGAAGTGAAAACCTAAATAAAACAAGTCATTTCAGGAGTGCCAGAGCTAACGAACCCTGCTCTCCTCCAGATTTATTCCTGGTGGTCGAACAGCTCTCGTGCCTCAGGTACTCGGGGAGCAGAGCCCATGGGGTGATTTGGGGGAGCAGCTTCCCCCCGGGGGGGGTCACTGCCTGCGCTTTTGGGATGCCCCACACCTGGTAAAATTGGCATCAGTTCACAAGCAATACACAGCAGCAAGCTAAACCTAGGTTCAAACCACACCACTTATCTTCTCCTTCAATCCCTTTTTCTTTCTCCTTTTTAAACCTTCCCCGCAGAAGCAGACGGACCCGCTCCTCCCCACCCCCCAAAACCCAGTGTGACACCCCCATCACACAGCCCTGCCCCGCCAGGGGCAGCTCCAGGGCAGCTGCCAGGCCCTGCTCGCTGCAGGACATCGAATCGTAGCATGTCCTGAGTCGGAAGGGACCCACAAGGACCCTCAAGTCCAACTCCTGACACGCAGCACGCCTTGCTCACACACTTTCCACCCAGACCACCTGCACCGGGACCCCCTACTCAGGAACCCAGCCCCCTCCCTGCACCCTACAAACACCTCAGTATCAGCCAAACCAGCCAAAAATGGGGAGAAACCCCCTTCCCGGGCAGTAAATGGCAAATCCAGCCTCACTTACCCCCCGGAGCAATGAGGTTTCACATTCAGTGCACCCAAAACTGAGGGTAAGGGCAGCCCCCCGCTCCCCCGCAGGCAGCCCGGCCTCAGAAGCACCACACACACGTAGCCCTGCTCCCTCCTTCACGTGCACTTTGGGGGTACGCAGGCAACGAGGAGACCCTCTCTCCTGCAAGACGCGGCTGTGCTGCCTGCAGCCTCCATCCCCGGCTTCCCGCACAGCTGCCCCAAACCAAAGGGCCCAGCCCTCCCACATTACAGTGGTCAGCAGCTTCAGGGCCGGAACAGGGGGGCACGGAGCCCACCAAACCAAATCCTGCTTACACCAAACTCAGAAAGACTTATTTTTTCACTCTAAAAATTTGCTATTAACTTGTTATTCCTGCAGCCCCCAGCTGAGACGCGTGGGGAGCTCCCCAGGGGATCGGGCAATGCACCGGCACGCTCAGGGACATCCAGTGACATTAATCACAAGCACTACGCTTGCAGCGTATGGGGGGGTGATTTTGGGGAACACTTCTTGGTAACCCTTATTCCTAGCTAGCTCATTGGGGCACGAGGCACACACAGGGTAAGTGAAAGATATTTTCACTGGAGCCTTGCAGATGCTCTTAGGCACCTCACAGCAGTTTGGGGGGTGATTTGCACAACATGGCTCCTTCCCAGAGAGAGAAAAACACCAAAAATCCCCTTTACCAAAACAGCACAGTCAAGAGAAGGTTGTTGCACACAGCAACAATTGCATTTACCTATTAAATATCGCCCCTCTTTTATCGCAGCTAAGAAATTAAACCCAAAAAGAAAGAAAAACAGTACTCACCCCCAAGCTCCTCTGCACACTCAGGCTCTTCCACTCTGCAGTGCAAACTCCCCTGGGAGCTCAGCTCCCACAGGCTGCTGGGAGCCCCCAGCCCACCTGCAGCACCCACCCAGGTGCAGAGGGCTGAGGGAAACGACCCCAAACTCCCCGCAGCTGGGCAGCCCTAGGTGGAGCCCCTGTCCCTCTTGCTAGCAAGTTAAAAAAATGAATTGTGGTAAAAAAGCATGGAAATATCACCCCAAAACCCCTGTGAGGGATGAAAATGCAAAGAGCTTATCATACATTTGTTAGTGAGAGGCTTAGTTTTTTCACAAGCAAAGTGATAGGGCTGGGGAGGGGGGACACAGGTCTTGCACTTGTCCCGGCAACTGGGCTGCCCCTGCTGCTTGCAAGAAAAATAATTGCATTCCAGTAAAAAGCATGGGGGTGTCACCCCAAAGGAACCCCGAGAGCTGAAAATGCAAAGAGCTTATCCCTGAGTTTATCATCGATTTATTTTTAGTGAGAAGATTGGTTTTTTCACAAGAAAATAGGGCTAAAACACTTTTTCCTGCAGCAATTCCCCGCCAGGCAGCCGACAAAGGGTGCGAGCCCACCGTCCTGGCCAAACGTGGGGGTTTGGGGTGCTGGGGGGATCCCAAAGTCACAGGCTCAGCTATTGTAAAGCTGCTGTAAAATCACAACAAGAGGAGCACAGGGAAATGGGGCGACCCCTGCAACCGAGCCCTTTGGGAGGGAGAGGGGCTGGGGAGCAAAATTCACCCCCTCGCCCCCCCTGTATACAGTGGGTGCTGGGGCTGGGGGGTGCACACCCCACTGGGTCAGAGCCGGCCCCGAGGGGTGCTGCGGGCCCTGGGGAGCACACGCAGGGCCCCCACGCAGCCACCCTGCTTAAAACCTCGCCCAAAACCACACCAGCAGGGATGATTTTTTTATATTTTTTTTTGCCAGTTTGCAACACAGCCTTTGTGTGTCTCAGAAAAACAAAAGCCCCGAAGAAACGCAATTAAAATATTATAATTATTGGTGGTGGAGTATTTGCTTTTATCGGCTCCTATTTAAAAAGATGCAAATAAAGGTGATTTTAGCATTCCAGTCAGCCTGGCTCCCTCCTACAGGGATGGAAATATTTGGTTTAGTCAACTTTGTTGTGTTGATTTTCTAGTTCCCCTCTTATTTTTCCTTTTTTTTTATTATTATGAATATACTCAGACTCCTTCCCTGACAGCCGAGCCCCCATCCTTTGCTGCATCTTCTCCCCACGCTCGCCCCCAGCAGTGCCCCGCACCACGGGGGGACCCCCATCCTGGGGAGGGGGTGCACCGAGGTGAACCCCCCCGCCTCGCCTTGCCCGAAACAGCCGGGCTGGAGGGAAAGCAGGACCCAGCTGGGGGGTGCAGGGCTCACACTGGGACCTGCGCCGGGCTGGGGGAGACTGCTGGACCTGGTGGGGGGTTGCAGCTGAAGCAAGGCAAGGGCTCTGCTGGGGCAACTGTAAGCCGAGAGCACCCTCCTCTGGCTAAAACACGGCCCTGCTGCCCCGGGAGAGCGGGGAGGGGGCCCCCCAGCCCCGGCCCCCAGCCCCGAGCCCCAGCACCCCACACCCCACGGGGGACCGGACACCCCGGTGCAGGGTGCAGGGTGCTGGGCTCGCTCCCGCAGCGCGTCCCCCCGCTTCTTTGCTTTCAATCAGCGTTAGAGGGGATGAAGCAGGTGATGGAGAGCCCACCGAGAGCCCACGTCCCCGCGTGTCACCCCAGCTCCCCAGCAGTCCGGTGTTCCCTGCACAGCGGTCACTGGGCCAGGCCCCCGCACCGTGGAGCGCATCTCCCCCCCCCCCCCCCGCCGGGGGGGTCCCCTGGGGACAGGGCAGGTGGCACAGGACGGGGGGACAGGGGGGTAACCAGGGAGGTCCAGCCAAAACCAGCGGCGATGCTGCTTGCAGCACTGTGCTGGGCGTCCGGTTGTGCTGCGCCACGGCAAGATGTGATTAATCCAGATTATTTTGGCTGCGAGAGGGCAGGGAGCGATGCCACGCCGCCGTACGCCCTGGCTGGGGAGGGGATGGGTGCTTGGGGCTGGTGGGTGCTGGGGCGGGTCGGTGCTCTTATTGCCACATCTTTCAAAACCCAAATCGCTGTGGTTTGTGGAAGGACTGTTGTGGCGTGGGCCATGTAGGCTCAAAGCGGGGCAACATACGTGCTCTTTCTCACTGTTAGGGCTTGCTGTAGAGCCAAAACTTCTGCTGCAAATCAGGGCAATTGCCCTAGCATTTTTCTGAGCTCTCCTCTCCCTGCACCTCCTAACCCAGGTTGGACGAGTCACCCCCAGGCTTGCAGGAATGCAGACCCACCCTGCCCACCTCCCTTCCCCACCCAGCACTACCAGAAGGGTCCTGGGAGATCCCAAACTGGGCACTCACAACCCCTCGCTGGCACCCCCTATGTAAATGAAGTGGATTTCTGCAAGATTCTGGTGTTTGGAGCTCAAAAAGAAGAGAGAAAAATTAAACCCAGCATCAGCAAAAAGAAAGGCCTTTGTCCTTTATTACGCTCACAAAGCAGCTTCATCCCATGTCAGCCACCCCTCACAATACAGAACATAGCTACTGAGGCTAATTAACTCTCTAATTAAAGATTAGAGCACTGCTGCTGTTGTTTTTTCCCCACAGGGACAGTCTTAAATCCAATCTTGGTAAGTAAGTACTATACAAAGCCGTAGCGGTGGCTCTGGCCACTGGATTCGGGTTTGGAAAGGGCATTGCAAGGTACAGGGGACGGGCAGAGCTGGGCAGGACACGCTGCTTCTGACTTATTTCGGGAAAGCAGAGGGCAAAAGGCAGGGAAAAGAATTGTGTGGGTGGCAGGGGTCGATGGGGGTACACCCTGGCTGCATCATTCCCACCCTCGAGCTCTGGGTGCTGGTGCTGAGGCAGGACAGCTGGGTGAGGAGGGGGGGCAGGGGGATGTGATTAGGAATAATGTGTGAAATCAGCCCTTTTCCCTCCTCCTCCTCTCTCCAAGACCAAAAAAAAAAGTAAAAAAAGAACAGCATTTCATGAAGTTTCAGACAGTCAGGGGGAGTGGTGTGGATAAAACCCTGCAGAAAAGCAAGGCGGGGCAAAAGGAGAAGCGCAGCCTGGCTGCTGGGGGTCCCCAGCAGCCCCCTCCCATGCTCCCAGTGCTCTCCCAGCCCCTTCCTCCTTGCTCTCGCTCCCTGCCTCACCTCAGGGCAGTGCTGAGTAAGGATCTTGTCCCGCGTTATTAAGTTTACCTTGACCATAAAGCCCACAAGATTATAAAAATGCAAAACTGGCCATTTGCTCTTCGCCTCCTTCATCCTTCATTCTGCACTTCTGCTCAGATTCCAGAACAGCTGATTCATTTTCCCTGTTTCTAACCCATTTTGCTGCTGGGCTCTCATGCCAGAGGAGCTCAAGGAGGGGGATCTTTGCAGGAACAGCCAGCCTTGACCCCCAAGTTGGGGGAGCCCACACAAACCCCACGTTTCTCCTAAAGCTAGCACCTTATTGGGGCAGAAATACTGGGTTGAGAATGTTTTCCCAGGAGAAGCAGCCTGGCTCAAGCCCCTAGCAGCCATCCTAAGCCTCAGAGCAACAGGCTGATATAAATGAATCATATCAAGTCTTTCTTCTTTTTATTTCTCTGTTGTTTGCTCTTGTTGTGGAGAAATCTATATTTTAACCCTAATTGTCTCCCGGTGGTAATGATTAAGGCATGGCTGGGTGATTTGCATTACAAATGCCATAGGGCTTTTGGTCCAGCCCTGATGCATCGCAGGCTCGGTGTCCAAAGCCCATCAACACGCGCTTGTTTTTTGCCATGGTTTGTGAACGCCTCACTGGAGAGGCAAGCTGCTCACTCCTCCAAGTACTCTCCAGTTCACACTCCCCAGTAGAGAGGGGCAAGGCAGTTTTATTTCTCCCTTGGAGTAAGGGAATCAGCCTGGAGCTGCTTTCCTATCTCCTCCTCTCATTGACACAGCACAACAGCCTGGTGTGGGAGAAGGTGGTGGCTCAGACCACCCTCACTTGGCTTTGGACATAGTTTCAAGTATTTTCACAAGCTGGAATTACCTGTGGTAATTCAGAGGCTAAATTTCTACTTGGGGAACAATTACAGCTAACCCAGGGCAAGGTGATGTGCTTTTAGATCTGAGGAGGTGCTCTGCCAGACACACTCACCAAGCCGTGCCTGTCTTACACATTGCCTTCCCCTGAGAGCTGCGAGCGCATCACTCCAGCGGCGCCCTGTGTCTGCAGTCACCGCATGAAGGGGCGAGAAGATGTGCTGCAGGCAACGGCCCCAGGGGTTTAATGCTACCTCTCCTAACACATGAGGGATGGCTTTTACTGTGCAGATCTTCCCACCAGCTCTAAACTGAGCAGGAGGGCTGTTTTCTATACCAGGCTTAAGCTGGGACTATTCATCTTCGGGCTTCCCTCCCACGGAAAGAGGGCATTTGCAGGCACAGGGCTGGGGTTATGCGCTCTGCGTGGGGAGGTTGGGATGCTCCCCATGAGGTTTCTCGCCAATCCCCCAACCCATCATTCATCCCTCGTGTACGGGAAGCCCAGACACCCAGGAGGGGTGTGGGAGCAGCGATGCCAGCCGGCTAAAAGGCCTCCTAGTACCAGCTGCAAGAAGTCACCAGCTCTCACCTCCAGCTTCCCAGGGGTCTATAAGCCCAGCGGTGCCTGCATGCAGGTCTCAGCCTACATACACACAGCTGTGGTTAGTACAACCTCCACAGGAGGGGAAAACCCAAAATAGATTCTTTGCTTGGGGAATTTAAAAGTTATATTTGGAATTAAACACAATAGAACTAGATAATTACATAGCCAAAATACCTATATATAAAATATTTTATATGAAATCTGCATATTAAAAGAAATCCCATGAGAAATCACACAAAGCAGCAAAAAATTTGAGTGGAAACAAGTTTGTAAATAATGAATATGTATTAGAAAAAATGAAATATATTCACTTAGAAAGTAGAGTAGTTGCTAGGCTGGTAAATATCAGTCTATAAAGAGCAAATTGCAGTAGAGCCTTAGTTTATTTAGTCTTATGTGAGGTTTTGTGAAGGCTCAGTCCAACCCACTCAGCAGCTCCATAAATGGCATTTTCCATTATTGTTTTGCAGATTAAAAAACACAGGCTGCTAGTTGAGGAAGGACATTAACCTTCTTCTTTTATTACTTTTTATATAATGACATAACTGGTTTCATTATATTTTCAAACCTCAATGAAATGAGCAGTTTTACTGGGATTTACGCATTCCCCTGCAGCATGTGAAATTTAGCAGTGTTGTTATGGGTTATGAGACCCAGCACCAATGAAAAAAAAAAAAGAAGAGTCAAAGCAAGTGTAGCTCACATCTTTATTCATATTTTTCAAATAAAACCCCACAAAAACAGCCACATGAGAAAGGTTGGAAAACCAGCACGCACATACAAGAAAACATGTCTTGTGAGTTGGAATAGATTAAAGAAGGTGATGCAGATCCTGCTAGAAATCACCATTTGGAAGAGCAAAGAAAAACAAAATAGATGTCTCTTGACATTAAAAGCCGAAAACACGTCCCCACCTCAGATTAATTTTGGATCCCTTGCTTCCCCAGCAGGCAGGGCTGTTTCAAGCCCGCACCCCCAAGTCACGCTGCATCCCCAGCAGCGTTGCCCACTGCAGCCCCACGGCTGCCCTGACACCCCCCTCCCACAGCCACCCACAGGGCGGCTGAACCCAGCTTTCCCCAAAACCACCTAGTCCCACCCCATTCCCAGGAAGAAATATCCCCAGCACACACCTCAAGCAAGCCTTAAGGTTTGCTAAGAAGAAGGAAAAACAAATACATACGCATGTTTTAAATTACATGAGTTTTAGGCTATTTTATCATGCAGAGCGGGAACCAGCAGGGCAGCAGCATCCCCAGCACGGGACACACCACATCCCTCCTGCCTCCCAAGCTCTGCCTAGCAAACAAACACTTCCCAAAAGCTCTTTCCTTACCAGATACGAGCCAAAGCACCACAGCAGTAAAAACAGAACCCCCCACACAGAGCCATACCTAAGGGCATTGCTCTGAGTGTGCCTAATAAAGGCAAGGAGGAATTTCCCTCCCTGTTCCCCATCGAAGCTGATTAGTGTGAACCACTAACGAGCCTCTGCCAGCAGCTGGATTGGGTCTCTGCCTTTCGCTGCAATGGCAACGTCGCTGATTCAGGCCCCCCCAAATCCTAGTTGGGGAGAGGACAGTGAAGAAGTAGAGTCTCACCCCAAAACCTGGAGGAGAACAGCAGGGTGTAGGGTGTGGGGAGATTTGCCCCTCTCCTTCGGCACACGGCACCTCCCACACTGCAAAGTTTGCCCGAGCCCTAATCTCACTCTATCTTACCCCAAAAGAGAGAGCCTTTGGGGCCACAGAGAATAAAGGGGGGTGGTCTGGGGCATCACCGCAGCACTGGGCTCGCAGTTCGAGGTTTCATAAGGGGACAGAGAAGCGGTGTTTATTTCCATGGGAGGTGAACACACACGAGTGCCACCAGCCATAAGCGACCCCGGTGCAGCCTCTGGTCTCGGGTCCAAGCATTTGGACGGGCCGCCAGCCCCACAGGGAGCACGGTGGGAGCGTGGGCGCATCCCGCCAGGCCGCCCCGGCTGCCGGGATGGCTCCGTGCCTGCCGGGGGGGATGTGGGGCTGCGAGCTGGTGCCGAAAGCTTTCCTGACTCCAGGGCTCCGAAACAGTCTGGTGCTTGGCTTAATCAAAGCAAAGAGGTCTAAGCATCCAGAGCCCTGAAACAGGGAGGGGCAGAGGGCTTAATGGGGCTTTATTGATTGCATTTGAAATAAAATATTACAGTTAGCATGGAAATGAACTTCAGCCGGTTCCTCTTGCTGCCGGTAGCGCTGTGCAGAAGTGACAGCTCTGCCTACAAGCAGCCACGCATACATAGGCACATCTGGAAATCAAGCATCACTGGAGAAAGCAGGAGGCCGAGCCAAGCCCGTCTCGCGCTGCAGCAGTAAGAAACAGCCCGTCCTTGCTACCTGTGCAAAACGGGCGCTGCTGCCCGGGCTCCACGTGTTGCTGTTGGTGAACGTAAGGGCAGATCTGATATCCATAAATCAACATATTACTCATTTTCAAGCATTGCAGTCTGACAGCTGTTACATGAGCACATTGTTAGGAACTGTCAGGCAGTGATACATAGTGCCTTTTACAACATATGTTGACTTTTATCTAATGTTGTTCCATAATTAGCCCCAGGGAGCAGGAATCTGGGCAGCCGGCTGGCTGTGTGATCTCTGCTAACCTTTACTGCCAGGGGAGATGGGCAGAGCCGGGAGGGCTGCGAGTCGGGGACGGTTCGACAGATGCAGGAGGAGGCAGGCAGAGCGTGGATGTGAGTGGTACCCACAGCCTGCCACCCAGGGATGGAGTGGGTCCCGTTCCCTTCCCAGGTCCCTGAGAATTTTGGAGCCATCATAAGAGGTAAAATAAAGCCCCAAGGGGCTTGAGAACTTGCCTCCTGGATGGAGCCCTGAATTTCGAGCTCAAAATGGGGTCGTGGCGCTGGGGGTCTGGGCTGAGGAGGGGACCCGGGGTACTTCTCCCATGCGTGGAGGGAGGGGGAAGGCACGGGCAGGGGACGATTTACTGATGGGTATAGTAGGTAAATGAAGGAGCAGATGGTGGAGTTAATGAATGGAAAGGGTAGATGGATGGACAAAGAGACAACGGAGAAAACGCGATGACGGATGGCTGCACGTCCACCCGGATGAGGACGAACGTTCTGATGTCTCCTCACGCCTGCCTCTGGTTTAGGAGCCAGCAATTCCACCCATGGAGGAGCAGCTCTCATGGCAAGCTACCAGGAAAGCAGGGAGCAGGACCCCCTCCAGCCAAGCAGAGGAGGGCTCTGGTTCCTCTGTGGCAGCAAAGCCGTGCCCAGCATCTCCCCTTGGTCCAAAAGCGGCGCGATGAGCCTGCCTGAAGCAGGCAAAGCAGGGTAGATGCCAGCTCCCCAAACTGGCTGCAGATCCCTCTCTTGCATCCTGGGGATGTGACACTCTCACACACATGAAGACCCAGCAGCCTGCAGCCACCATCCCACTCATCCCTCTGCGGTCCAGGACACCCTTCAGGAGCATCCTTTCTGTCACCAAAAATTATTACTCCCTCTCTTTGAAATATTCTCAGGCTCTTGCTCCACCAAAACAAGCGTCAGGGTGCTCAGAAAATGTTGGTCTCTACAAAGCCGCGCTCAGTTTGTGGTTTCATCCCTCAAGTGGAGAAACCCAAAGGGACCGCTTGGCTGGGGCGGGGGACGCACACAGTCCGATTGCAGCAGCCTCCCAGCTGCCTGGGCTGTTTTCCCTTCCTCACTCCAGCTGCCCGAGCTTGAAAAACGGGAGAGGAAAATAAATCAATAAGACATGAAGATAAATATGCTTTTCAGTACTTGCATGTTGCAGCCGATTCCTCTGGACATGCCGTGGTGGCTGCATAATTCATAAAGTCGCCGGCGATATGCAAATGGTGCAGGTCCCGCCAGGCTGGCCCAGGCGGCCCCGCTCCCTCCTCGCCGGGAGGGACGCAGGAGGCAGCAAACGTGGCTGTGCCGAGAGGGCGAGCGGCACCGAGCCGCCCTCGTGCGCGGTGCTGCGCTGCAGAGACGGCGCCTGGGCGATGGGCTGGTTTGCAGGTTCGGCTCCCGTGGCTGCGATCCATCGCTTCCTGCTGAGCTGCAAATCACATCGTTTTGGGGGTCTAAAAGGAGAAAATATTCCCTCCCCCCGTTTACGTTCAGCCAGACCCTGCTCCGGTGCCCGGTGTCACCCCGCGAGGCCGTGGGGGTTTGGGTCTGGCTCACAAGGGGCTCCACACCCTGACACGCTGGTGGGGCACATCCAGCACAATGCTTGTCCCCACGCAGGCTGCCCTGGCTGCAGAAATCCTCCTGTTGGGGCCTGAAGCACTCACAGACCACAGGACCCCACCGGAGTGCAACCCAGGAGCAGCCCAAGGTCTGCAAGAGGCTGCAGACATGGCTCAGCCCACAAATGCCCATGGAAATTGCTCTCTGGGGAGTGAAAGCCTGTCAGCCCCACGGGCGAGCACAGACCTCTCCTGCTCAGCCACCAGCCATCTCCAAATCTTCAAGGCAACGCTTTACCTCCGCCCCACAAAAGCCATTTCCATTGATGTCTCAGAATAAACCCCAGCCAGAATTTAGGAAGCTCTTACGAAGCAACTGATAAAAAAAGCTATGCCCGTGTCTCATGCTCGCAGTCCATCAGCCAACTCGCCCGTAGCACAGCACCAAGCAGAGGGGGCAGAGGTGAGCTGCATGGCCCCCAGCCCTTCTCGCTGCGGGGTTACTGCTATTTTTCTGGAGAAATATATTTTTCCCGATTTTTTACGCTGTCCCCCCCTCACTCCGGACGAATGGAGGCTTCAGGGATGATCCAGCAAAAGATCTCTACAGGTATTGTGTGCTCATGAAACCAGGGGAATTTGTGCCACCGCATCAGGGACAAGACGACATCCCCCATTAGACATCACGCCCGTCCCAGGGAGGCCATGTCCTCCCCCCAGCCACCGCTGATGGGTTTGATCTGAGGGTCTGGGTTTTTAAAAAGGAGGATTTGCGAGGCATTTCCTTCCCATCTTTCAGGCAAACACAACAGTGAAGGAAAGCGCCGGGCTAAGACCTTGATGCAGCAGAAGGTCAAGAAAACATACACGCTTTTATGAGAGATTGGGGCAAACTTAGTTGCATCTTAAGCTACTAAAGGCTTATAAAAGCCTCAAAGAATAGACTGTGCACCTCAGAAAAACCTCCCGGGGCTTCGCTGAGAAAAGTCAATTTAAAGCTAGAGTGCAGCCTGCTTCAGTAGAGAGCCATGCTCTGCAAACAGCAAGCCTGGCCTGCCCAGAGAGGAGTGTCTGAGGGGGGAAAAGGGGGTCTGGGTCTCCCGCGCAGGGTAGCACCGAGCCGTGGGCCAGCTCTGCTCGCCCAGGAGCAGATGCCATCCTCTGTTATGTCCGGGAGCAATGGGTATTAATATAAAATGACACCAACTTCTCAGATGGAAAAAAGTACTATATTAGTCATCTTAGCATCATCAGGGACTTGTTTCAGGCAGCACATGGGAGCCAAGGAGCTGTCCCAGGGGTCGGCAGTGGCCTTGCTGGGGATGCTGGGGATGGTACCCTCCTTGCTCAGCCCCGGGCTGTTCCCAGCTGAGATTTTTCCCCCTCCCAGGGGCTGCTGACAGTCTTCCGTCGCCCCTGCCGTCCCTGATTTGCTGCTGTGTCCATTCCTCCTTCATCCTGACAGCAGTGCTTACCAGGAGTGGCTGCTTTTCCCAGATAAATAGCTTAATTAGCTTTCTATTGACTCAGGCAAACACACTCCTCAGGCAGCGGCTGGGAGAGGAGAGGCAATACAACCCCAGGGAGCAGATCCTGCACCCCAACAGCACAACAGGCTGCGCAGCGGGAAGGGCTACAAGCTGCCAGACTGGGGAGGTTAAACAGGTCTTTGCCCCATCTTGCTCTCTAGAATCTGCCGAGAAGGGCAGATACAGCCCCAGGAGGGGTTTCTGGTCCTCATGTGAGCATCCCTGTGAGCATCCCTCGAGCAAATTCCGTCCTGAATTCCCTGGGAGAAACACACAGAGGGTCAGACCATGGCAGGAGGACAAATGCAGGGTGGGGGAAATAAAATAATAGTAACAATAACAATAATTTTTAAAAAATCAAGCATCTGCTGGACAGCGAGGCTGGAAATTGAAGCGCAAACACCAAATATGTCTGCAAGACGCAGGGAATATTTTTAATTTTGGAAATTGGCAAAAGATTTGAGATAGCTGGAGAACAATCAGCGCTTCCCTTCATGCCTGGAGGAACCAACAAACTTTGCATAAACAATTTTTCTTCCCTCTGATCTGGAAAGCCTGCTACCGAGCAGCCAGAGAGGCCAGCACTGGTCCCCAGTGCCCTGCCCAGCTGCTGACTTGGAGAAAGCCAAACCCAGAAGGACCCCTCGAGAAATGACATTAATGTCCCAAGAGCAGCGGGAAGGGAGTAATGCAATGAAAGAGGGTTCGGCAGCATCCGCCCCGAGCTCAGCTTCTGATTTCTGGTCCTGGAACCCTGGGGTGCTTCCTAATCAACAGCCCTCAGTGTGGCCACCCTGAACCCCACGGGCAAACATATTTCCCTGCCAGTTAAACACCATCCACATGAAATGGGGGCCGGGGCGGGGGGGCAATTAAAAATAACAACTTCCCACAGGCAAGCCCCCGCAGACTGCGCTGCCCCAAGATGTGCACCGGCCCTGGACAGCACCGGCATATTAATGTGATGGAGGATGCTGTCCGCCTCGGCCGGGCACCAGCTCCAGCATAGGAAAGAGATACCAGGAGCTCAATTTGTGTTTGCCTGAGCCAAGGAGAAAATCTAATTAAACATGGCGTCGGGCTTGGAGGAGCTGGGGATGGGGCTGGAATATAAAGCGTGGCTGCTTCCCGCAGATCAGAGGGCAATATTAATAAACCCACGGAGGGGGACTGGCGGATCAGCTGGTAATATTGATAAATGTAAAGCAAAGACAAAGCAGCTGGGGAATATTGGATGGTAATGCTGATAAAAATGCAACGGGGACCGCCTCGACAGCAGGCTGCAGACAGCCCTGCTGTCCTGCACCGCAGCCACCTGCCTGCTTCCCCGGCAGTGGATGGCATGGGGCGTCCCAAGGAGCCCCGGAGCTTGGCAGGGAGTGAATTTCAGCCTGACAGGCTGCTACCCCCATTGCTGTGCCCCCAGACCTGCAGTCCCAGAGCAGCAGCGGCTGCTCTGCACGTCCCAGAGGCAGGTCGCAGTGGAGAGGAGCCATCGAGGCACAGGGCAGGGGCAGCACCTGGCACCTCCTGGGCAATGCGCCGGGGGTGCACAGGGGATGGGGACCAGGGACTGCAGTGACCAGGGGCTGCATAGGAGACCAAACTGGGGCAAGCTGGGGGCACACAGCACCGGAGATGCTCACTGGTTGCTCCGTCAGCTGCAGGGATGCAGTGCTGGAGCTGAAGGTGGAGCGGAGGGCAGGAGCAGTACGGAGGGGACGGCACAGCCTCCGCAGCTCTTTGCCTTCCCCAGTTACCTGCAGTGCTTCACCTGATCTCAAGCGTGAAAGATGAAAGTCTGTTTTCTCCCACCCTCGGTGAAAGAGAGGCTCCTGCATCATGGTGGGGCCAGAGGGAGATGGAAGAGGGAAAGCAGCCCATGACTCTTGCAGCAGGAGCGACGATCCTAGCTGACATCTTGCACAAGCCCTCTTGGAGCAAGGGAGCTGGCAGCGAAGGGACAGCTAGCACCTGATGCAGAAATCCAGCATAAAACTGCCTCTCGAGGCTGCAAGGGACCTCCCTCACCCGCTACCCAGCCCTGCACCGTGCTGTCCTGGGCACTACACAACTGCCATTTCCCAGCGAGGACAAGCAAGGCACAGGGAGACAGTCCCGGCCCCGATACAGCCTGCCAAGCCCCGGCTGCCCTGCTAGCTCAGACAAGAAAAGCTTGTGGGGGGGAAGCAGGGCAGGGCCCCTCGGAGCCTGCCTGGGGGCTCCCCAGCACTCAGCCCTGCCTATTTGCACAGCTCCCAGGGAAGGGATGTTGGCCACAAGTGACCCTGAGCACCCCTGAAGCCAGGGGACCGAGCTCCCACGGCCATGCAGCCACCACTCCCCCCCTCCAATGCTGCGCTGCTTCGAGCTACTCCTCCCCAGCAGCATATCTGAGCCAGGGGATCAGAAAGAGCCACTGAGTGCATTTTAAATAAAAGATTGCATCTTTCAGAGCTATTGGAGTGATGATTTAAACATGAAGTCAAAGCCAGTAATGGTGTTGTCAGAGCCATAGCGGTAACTCCAATCAATAATTCACTGACAGGCAGTAACTGTGCCTCCAGCCAGACCTACCCACAGCGGGCACGGTGCTTCCCACCGGGTGGGAGGTACATCCCCTCGCCTTGCTGCGGCCTCCTTTCTCCCTGCCAGCACAGCTGTGGCCCCCACCAGACTGGGAAAGAGCCAGGGGCCAGACCCAGAGCTCCAAAGGGGGAGGATGCTGCCTGGCTCTAGGGAACGGGAGGTGAAATAAATTTATTGCCTGAGGATGGTCGAAACGCTGGAAACGCCTTGGCTTGTTGGTGATTGCAGCCCAAGTCTTCCTCTCAGCTCCCGTGCCCTTGGAGAGAGCCCAAACCACCCCCAGAAAGGTTCAGCCCTCCCTGCCGGGCTTAAAAGCCCTGCCGAGGGACACCTGTGTGACCCCAGCCCCACCAGCACAGCTGAGCACACCCATGCTGGGGGTGCTGGGGGCTCACGGTGCTGTGCACACCAGCACACTCCTCCCCCACCCCAGCGAGCATCCCTCATCCCCGTGACACCCTCCAGCCCGTGACCCGCACACCCCTTGATGAGCTCCTGCAGCATCATTTAGCTACACAAATGCCTCGGTCACAGCCCACCAACCTTGTATTTGCCCACTCATTTCCCTCTAATGCAGCATGAATCAGTTCCCCCATAACACAGGATCCAGCGGCGGGGGGGATGGCCCCCTCACCTCACCCCTCCTCCTTCCCGCAGGGTTTCATCGAGCAAGGAGCAAAGCTGGGTTGGAGCACCTTAATGACTCCCGAGCAGCCCTGGGCTGGGCAGGCTGGGGAGGGGCAGCAGCCGGGCTCTGCCCACCCCTGCTGGGGTGCAGGGTGCCCCAGCACCCATGGCAGGAGGCTCCCTGGCCCCTGCACCGGTGGAGCAGAGATGTGCAGGGTAGGCGTAAGAATACCCGGGGCAAGCTGGGTAAGGGAAGGGGCTGCCCTCGACACCCAGTTTTGGGGAGCAGTGCATGGAGAAACGGGGCAGGATGTGCGAGTGGCCTTCGTCTGCCTCCTGTTCACGGATGGGGGACGCCCCAGAGCCGGTACCTCCGCCCCGAGCTGCGTCCCCAACACGCTGAGGGGTGCGAGGGCAGCGCACCTTCCCGCAGAGCCGCCCCTAAAAGCCATCATTGCAGAGAGGCTAAGGGGGGACTCCATGGGGATCCCAGCCCTGGGGGCGCAGCAGGGATGGCTCAAGGGAAAGGGGGCGGACAGACAGATGGACAGAAGCAGCCCCTCTATTCCAGTCCGGCGGGAGAGATACCCAGAGAGCAGCGATGCTGGAGGTGGTCGAGGAGGCCTCTTCTCCCTGCCTCCCTGCCTCCGCCAGCGCCGGCAGCTGCCGAGGCGGCACTGCCACCTCGTGGCACGGCCACCGGCAAAGCTGGGGACGGTGCGGCACCGCACACCGCACACCGCACACCCCCGGACGAGGCACATGCTCTGACGGTGTACACAGACTTTATTAGAAGCAGAGCCGCCGCTGGAAAAATCAGCACTGAAAATGTGGCAAAAAGCCTTCAAAGGCAGCCAGTAAAAGGGAGCGGAGAGTGGGTCAGCCTGGATAAGAGCGGGGTAGATAAAGGGAAGCTGTGGCAGCAGGTGGGGTGGGATCCCTGGCCTCAAAGGAGACAGCAAGGGACCCAGCTTGCTGCCCAGCCTCGCCCTGTGGATGGGGCTGGGGGTCTCTTACCTCCTAGTCCTCGCTCGACAGCAGGACTCGGGCTTCAGTGTCCATCTCAGTGTCCGGCTCGGTGTCCGGCTTGGCTTGGAGCGCCAGCTGGGACATGCTGGAGCAAGCCAAGGTTGGGGGGGGTGGGAGTGGGAACCCCTGCCCTGGGCAGGGGGGAAAGGGCTTTCTGCCAGGATCGACCAGCCCTTTCTCCTTGCAGGGGATGGGGGTTTGAAGCCCGTGGGGTTTAATTCCCAGGAGCAGGGTGAACGGCAGCCTGGGCTGCAGCCTGCCAAGGGCTGACAAGCCAGAGCACAAGGGGTGTTTAGGCAAGGGGAGCCCTGGGGAGTGTGGCAGCCGCCCAAAGGCTGTGCCGGGGGAAACTCACCGTTTTTCTATTTGCTCCAGCTCTTCCCGTGCCGCCTTGCCCCCTGACACGCTCAGCACAGAGCAGACCTGGGTTTGGCTGCAAGGACCGCACCGGTGCCCTCAGGCACTGCCGCCTCCACCGCGGAGCTCGCGAGCCCAGCACGGTGGCATGTCCCACCCCATCCCATGCCGGTCCTGATGGGTGCCATGGGGCCTTACCTCCGCCTCAAGGGCTGGGTCGTGGTCCTGTCCTCCAGGAAGGAGTGGCTGAGTGACCGTCCCAGTGGGTGTGCAACGAAAACCACATCATCCTGCCAAAAGCAGAGGGAGACGAGGTGTTCAGGGCCTTGGCAGGAGGAGCCACGGGGTGGGCAGACGCTGTTCAGGGCACAGGCACGAGGTGGCTGAAGCTGGGTCCCTCCATGGGTGCAAATGGGAAGGTTTCTCATCCGAGGGTGTGTTTAATCCCCAGGGGGCCCACCCAGCACCTCCCAGCTGCACCTTGCCGCGCTCCCAGACGCTGCCGTGGGGCACGGCCACGCTCAGCCCACGGATCCCAACCTGTGGGTGCGGCCCGCTCGCCGCCAGGCACGCCGGGGGAGCCGAGGCGGACTCGGCCCGCTGCGCCTCCGTGCCAGCCAGCGTCCAGCTGAAGAACGCGGAGGTCCTGTCTTCGACCTGCAAAGGCAGCAAATCCACCGTCAACCGCAGTGGGAGGACCATGCGTTGCATCCCGACCCACAACCCTGCTTTGCCGTCAAATCCTGGGAAAACCTCCCTGGATTTAAACCCCTGGCCCCCCTGGTTTAACATCGGCGTTTACACCCCTCAGCCTCACCTCCTGCAGCCACCGCTCCATCAGCGAGACCACTCCCACCTCTGCCGCAGGGATACCCTGGAAGAGAGGCAGTCGCTGAGCTCCTCGCCCCGGCCAGCAAACCTGCCGCAAAGCCCCCAGCACCGCCGGCAAAGCCCCTTCCCCACCCCTTACCACGGCACCAGCGGAGGGGAAGGGCGCACCGATGCCCTTCTGTGCCATGACGTACGCCAGCCACGTGGAAATGATCATCCTGGGCGCCGGCCGGTGGTACCACCGATGCCCCAAGCCCGGCGCATTATTGGGTCAGAGCCGGAACCGGTGTCGCGTCACCCACGTTCCAGCACCGGGTTCCAAGAGCAACAGGGCCAAGGGAGCTAGAGGAAGCAAATCCCGATTCAGGGCACCCACAGGTGCCAAGACCTTGGTCCTGGCTACGGGACAGAGGGATGCGGGGTGCAGCTTGCACAGGCTCTTTCGTAAGCCCTCCTAGAAGCGTGGCTGAACGGGACGGCAAAGGGCAAGAAAAGTTGCTGAAGGCTGGAGAGAACCCAGCAAGAAGCCCCGCATGGCTGCATACATCATGGAGACCCGGCTGGAGGACATACCTTGGGGCACCCCGAGGGACAGGGGGGGTCCCCCTTACACCCCATTGCACTGCATGGGATGCTCAGGGCAAAGAAAACCCCAGCATCTTCCCACCTCCCAGGGCAGAAGCATCCTCTCTGCAAACATCCCCGGAGCACCCCACCACCCCCCAACCTAAATCAATGACACCGACAAGTCAGTCTTTTTTTTTTTTAGCAAATGTTTATTTATATCAAAATACAAAACATTTCTGAAGCAGGGTAATGTTACATGAGGAGCAAGTTAATCGATTCCAAAACCCATCATTCTCCTACAGCATGGCTAGTTGTACGTAACATTGCAACACTGCCAGAATTTCTTATAGTGGGTACATTAACATAAAAAAACCAACCAAAAGTCAATCTATGAACATGCAATGTTACCGGCGATAAATTGTTAAGTACTCAGCAGGCCTTAAAATCCCAACAGGCAGAGACCGAGGGACCAGCTACTCCCAGTAAGGCAGGGCTTCAAACTCTCATTTCTTCCCATTTTTGTTGGCTTATTAGCATTTAACTCATTTACTGACAACAGTCCAACAGCCAAAGGGACCCAACTGTCTTGTAAGAGTGGGATTATTGCTTAGAGCTATCAAAGCAGACCCAGCTCCCAGCCGTCCCCAGGGAGGATGGGGAAGGGCAAGGACGGGGCTTGCAGGGCGAGAGCCAGGAGAGGGCTGCCTTGGCCAAGCGCTGCGTAGGTCGGGCTGAGCTGGAAGATGTAAAACCCCCCTGGCTGAGGGGGTTCAGCAGGTCGTTATCCCCTTAGAGGCGAGCTCCGAGTTGGCCCAGCCTCTGCCTGCAGTGGGGGGGGCCGGGAGGAGCGGGCAGCGCTCCCGGCGAGGTCTCGATTACCTGCCGAGGGCAGGCTAGCACCCAGTCGAAAGGAGAGTTTGGGGTGAGGGACCCCCACTTGTGCCCCTCGTCGCGCACCTGGGGAGCGATGCTGAAATTTGGCCTCCTCTCCCCAGGGTCCCGGGCCGGCTCCGGGCAGGAGCCCGGCCGTTCCCGGGGGTGCCAACGCCGAGCGCGCTGCCACCGGTCCCTCCTGCTGGCATTTTACCGGCCTTCGGAGCACCGAGGCCGAGAGCAACAATACAGATACAGAGAGATTATATAGAGCGCGGAATAAGTTTCGTATAAGGCTTTGGTACAGCACCATCATGTCAGATTTATTTGTAAATCGTTTACAGAAAAAAAAAGCTTACTGAAAAAATAGTGGTTTGTTTCTCTTTTTTTTTTTTCTTTTTATTTTATTATTTTGAGGAACATACCTGAAGTTCAAAAATTAACCCTCTAGTTGCCGTCTGGGCTCCCATCAAATGCTATTTTTGCTGTGTGCAATTTAGAAACGAAGTGACTCGAACCCAACTCCCACTAACCTGTTACACAGCCCGCCCGGCTCGCAGCAGCCGCCCACGCCGCCCGGCCAGGCAGCGGCCAACGCTTTGCAGTGCACAAGTCAGTAAAATCAACACCACAGAGATTCGGCAGCTACTCACTTTTTAGTAAAGATTAAAAAAAAAAAAATAAAAACAAGAAAGAGAAAAAAAGTCACAATGACAAACATTATGGAACCAGCGGTACTAAAGTTTCCTTTATTATTATTGTTATTAAAAAAAGTCAGTTCCACTGGTTACCATTGAAACAGCACCAAAGAGCACCCTAACGTGTGTTATACATCGTAATACTCGACATTCAAGAAATGGAAACGAGGTTGAATGGTCTAGTCTTTATATCCGTAGGCAAGAAATCCTTCTTAAAAAGAGGAAAAAGTTGTCCCACACAACCAGAGACCTGTTGGGTCCGGAAGAAAATCCTGCCTTAGGGGAAAACACTACGGAGTTAAGAGGGAATTAAATGAAGAGCTACCTGTGGAGGTCTATGAGGGTTCAGAGACTACAAACCTATCAAAGGGAATTTAAAAAGTCTGGGCTCCCCGAAAGAGCCAGGGATGCTCCCCTTGGGGATCCAGGGATGCTACCCCGGGAGCTGGTGTGCAGGTGTGACCTCCGCATGCCCAAAGGATGGCTCGAGAAACCTACGGCGACATAGGCGTTTCCAGGAGGATTTCTATAGGGGTTTCCCACAAGGGAAACGCGAAGGGACCACAGCCCGCACAGGCGTACGGAAGGTCCTGCATCCACCCAGGGCCACGGAAGCATCCTTTGCCTGCTCTCTGCTGGCCCCACGGGGAAAAAAAAGGAACAAAACACAATTGAGAAGTTTGGCCTTAAAGTGCGTGTGGGAGGGCAGGGAGTGGGTGCCGGCATCTCCCACGGAGCCGAAACCTCCCCGAGTGGAGAAAGGCTCTTCCCACCGCTCCCAAGAGCCAAGCAGGAAGAGCCTGGGAGGGGGCAGGAAGCAAATACCCCCCTGAAAAGCAAGCTCCCGCCGGCTGCGCGTGGCTGCGGCGATGGAGGAAGCGGGGTTGCGTGTACCAAAAAAAAAAATAAACAAACCCAAGGGAAGCAGGACGATGGTGTTGGCGTGGCCACCCCTTCACCCCCTGCGCCCGGGGAGGAGCGGCTCTTTATGTGTCTGTTTGGCATCCAGAGGGTTAACGGTACTGTGGAAAGTGTGCTTTGTAAACATTTTTTTTTTCCTCCTGTTTTTTTTCTGTAAGTGATTCCAGGGGAGATGGGGAAAGGAGAAAGCTGCCCGCCCCCCAGCCCACCCCCAGCAGTACCCCAAAGACCCACCGGCTGGGTGGGGGGCAAAGCAGCCCCCCAGCCCAGACACCAACCGGTGAGAAATCTCATCCCTTCTCTTTCTCCTCACATACTTTTTTTTAAACATATAAAATACTCAGTTATGTATTTACCGCTAATAAATGCAAGTTAGTCCCATCAAACATGCTTTGCTTCGATATCAAGAATTGGTGCTGAACAACTCTTGGCTTGATATTAGAAACATCCCCCCCCCAACCCACCCACCCGCCCCCGACGAAGAAGACAGAAATATCACGGAAAATACAGGTGACACCTACGGAGGACATGGTGCCGCTGCGAGGGGGCCAGCTCCCGGGCATTACATTCGTGCCTCAGCCGGTCGGGGACGCAGTGTGACAACCTGCCCGGCCCCGGAGGGATGGGAGCGCCCGGGGTCTGCACCACCATCCCCTGCCTCGCTGCAGGCACACCTGAGCCTAAAAACCAGCATCCAGGTCCCCCAAGGGCCACAGGACCCAGCCCGAGGGAGCCAGCAGCCCCCGCAGCACACCACTGCCCAAAGGCGATCCCCAGAACCTGCCCCAAGGAAGGCAGAGGGGATGGCTTGCCGCTCCCAGGCATCACCCAGCCCCGAAACTGGCTCTTCTCCCCCTCGCCGCCTGCGTGTGTGCGGGGAAAGGGAGCAGCGGGGCACGGCGGGTCCGTATTGCTTTGCAGGAAACACCCCGAGCACCCCCAGCACCTTCCCCACTGCGCCCGCTGCCCACCGAGCCGGGGCTCGATGCCGTTTCACCCACCGGGACGGGGAGAGCCCCGAATCCCACCCCAGTGCCCAACCAGGTATGCGGGGCAGCCTCCACGACACCAGTAAAACCCTGATGGTGGGAGATCTTTCGTTGGTTGTAGAGGTATTGATGTGCCTACGGAGAGGGCGCCCGCTCCAGCCGGGTGCGGGGGCCTGGGGGGACCCCACCACGGCCACGCAGGCGGCTCTGCGGCGCTCCGCAAACCGTACGGGGGTTTCATAAACCCTAAGGATTTATGAAGGTGGCGAGGACGGGTGGCCGACAGCACCCGGCGAGGTAGCGGCGTGGGGAGCTTGTCCCCGCAGCGTCCCCCCATTCTGTGCCACCACCACCGGCTTGCAACCGGCCTCATCCTTCCTGCTGAAAATAGCACCCTTGGAGCTGAAATTCCTCTTGTTTCTCTGAAAAAACCCAAGCAAGACACAGCCCTCGGTGGAAATACCACCGCCTCGCTGCAGCACCGGGCAAGCTTGCAGCAAATGGGGCGCCTGGGCTCATCCCCTCTCCCCGGGCTTTTTCCCTTTTCAATTTTTTTCCCCTAGTGAAACAGCAACGCAACAGCAAACAGCAGCAATGCCGAGCCGGCGGCAGGACAGCAGCCGGAGCCGGCGGATCCCCCTCGGATCCCCGCGAGCCCCCCCAGCCTTGCCCAGCCTTCCTCTCTCCCTCGCCACCATATTGCTCAAACAGCACTAGGCATGGATACAAAAATAAAACAGCTATGTGACTTAGAGATATATAATTTTTTTTATATATATTTGTATATATATTTTTGTCTATTTATAGGTGGATGGAGAAGCAGCGAAGCCGAAGCACAATATAATGTAAAAATACTCGCTCTGCTCCCGCTGTTCAGACTCTCCCCACCTCTGACAGCCTCTCTCATGCTGCACAGAAGTTTGACACCTATCACTATGGAATTATTTTAAATATTTATTCTCCCCCCCCCTTCTAAAATAGAAAGTAAATATATATTTGTTTAATTTTATATACAATGCAGTTTCAATACACCAATATCGTTTCTTTAGATAGAGATACTGGGGCTCATTTCTCAAGTCTTTTTTTTTATTTATTTTTAATGTAAGTGCTGGGGGGGAGTGGGTGGAAATCAGAGGAGCTTTCAGACCACAGGACTGCCTCGTCCCAGGAAGATGGGCACCCCGCCTCTGCAGCCCTCTTGGTCCCCTCTAACCTCAGGAGAGCAAGAATTAAAAGCCCCCCTGGGAGAGAAATTGTCATTCCGATGGTAAAGCAAAAATCTGGGCAAACTCTCCTCCCTGGGGGATGCCAGCCCCTCCATACCCCGTGTCCCGCCCCACTGCAACCAGTATAAAACCCCTTAGCTACCATTACAGCGCATGCTTTTGATGCCCGAGCCCCCTCAGCCTGGACCAGCCCATCTGCCCCCCCCCTCTCTTGCCCACCCCCTCCCTAGACACGGTCCTTCGTCCATCCATGCACGTATCAAAAGACAGCCAGAGCCCTGGGGATGCTCGTCGGCACACGTCCTGAGGTCACCCAGCATCACTGGGCAAGACGCCTATTGCCACACAATGACGAGGGACGGACAGCTTAGACGGCGCAAACCCGCCGGGCCAAAACACATATAAATAGGGAAAAAAATGAGGAAACACGGCACCCAGAGAGGGGAACAGGCTCCCACCTCCAGCCCCCTCCCAGAAACCAGCACCTCCGCACCGCTCCTCACTACGCGGGGATGCACAGATTGAGGGAAATTACGCTCAGCGCTAAGTTTTGTCTTGTGCTGGCACAGGAATTGCCAAGCCAGAGGTGCCATCGCTGCTTCCTCGGCCTCCAGTACTTGGCTCACGTGCTTCCCCAACAGATTTCAGTCATCTCTAATAGGAATGAATTGCACTTCCCAGCCGCTCCTCTGCAAACACAGGCAGAGAGGAGCAAAGATATTTAGCAAAAGAAAAAAAAACAAACCAAAAAAACAACTAAGCTGAAGGGGGACGTGGGAGAAAACATCCTGTTTTCTTTAAGGGTTACCTCGTGCCCAGGCAGCACGGGGATGGGCTCCCGGAGAGCAGCGGGCATCCAGCCTGAATTTGGCCACCCCTATGTCGTGAGTCACCGGACACTTTGCCGGTACGGGCTCCGGCATCACTGGTGAACGAATCCCCGCTATGCTTCAGACCCTAAAAGTCCTGCTAATGAGGTTTAAATAAGAAAAAAAAAAAAAAAAGACACTGTGAAGAACATCTTGTCCTGCTGAGGAGCCGCTGCTGGGACCGGCTGGCACGGCCGGCGCCGCGTTCCTCAGCCCAAGGGACAAATTTAGCCGTGTCTCGCTCATCCCTTCTGACTCATGCTTTTCTGGGAAGAACAGACGCAAAGCAAAAACGCTTTCACAGGAGTAACCGGAGAGCAGCATCTAGAGGGACTTCAGAGAAGGTTTTCTGCGTGGTGATGCTTTTTCTTTAAGCGATTGCACCAGGGATGAGGCAACGTGACGTCTGCTTCCCATGTCATGCCCCACGTGTGATGGACACGCAGAGGAAAGGACCTGTCACTCCCACTTCTCAGTATCCTGGGCCCAGCGGTGAGTCACGTACAAAGGAAAAAAAATGGGGGGGGAAATAATAATTTTAAAAAGTGATGCAGTTGTGTGGAGCAGGGATGCAGTGCAGGTCACACCTGCCGTGGGGCAGCTGTGCCTATCCATTCCCAAATCCCCCCCAGGCTCTGGCTGCCCCCAGCCCCTGCCCAGCTTTGCCCATCCCAAACCCCCCCCCTCCACCGCAGCTCTAAACACTCTCCCCTAGAGACAAACATACCCCCGACATGCAAATCTACTGGACTTCTGCATACCTATCTACCTTTGTCCTACGCTTCTTTATGTATTTATATCTCATATATACATTGCATTTCACCCCAGTTCTTTGAAAAGATTTCCTTCCTTCCACAAAAAGCATCGACTCTGCCAGCCCGGGGCTGCAGCGAGCCCACGCAGGACGTGTGGAAATCCCTGAAGGCAGCCGGCAGCTAGTCCAGCCTCGTGGAAAAATACCCCCAGCCAAGAACTACGGCTGAAACCAAACCAAAACTCAGAGACCTCCCAAATCTACATCACTGAAGCAGGAGGAGAAACCAAAACACCAGGCGAATTTTGTCCTAATGCAAACTGCAATATATGAGCAGCAACGTCTAAAATGCACGTTATCGTGCTCGGATGCCACAAGACATGACTAAGCCCTGCCAAGACTCTGCCTGGGCTGCTGAGCCCAAACCCTGAGCCCTCAACACCCCTGGAGGTAGGTACAGCAGAGCTGTTATTCCCTTTATATTGATACATCCAAACACTATCACCTCCAGCCTTCCCCCAAAGCAGGTGGCACCGAACCAGATGACAAGGAGACAAACACCAGATCAACAACCTGGAACCCACTGACGACCAAAACCAGCCTCCAGGTCATGAGTGGCCGACGCACGGCAGCAGCAGCGAGCATCCTACCCTCAGAAAACCATCGCCGGCTCACACAGACACTCCCCACGGCACTGGGAGCTCACGGGGACCACCCTGCTCGGAGGGCACCCACTCTGCTTGCGGGGCACCTACACACGCACCCGGCGAGGCTGCAAACCATGCCGGTGCCTCCCGCCAAGAGCTTCAGCCCAGGTTCATGCTACAGGTCTGTGGCAGAGCTGGGAAGTCCCTGGGACCCTCCAGCTCCCCCCATCCCACAAACCCATCGCTCCAAGTGCCCGTGGATGCAGTTAGTGGCAGGCACAGAAACAGGGCCCCACAAGCTCTACACGCTCTCTCGCCCCGCTTAACGCTAACTTGCATTTTCCTTCACATCAACATTGCAAAAATCAAAACATCAGCAGGTTTGCGCAACGTCACCTTAAAAACACGCATCCGATTGCTCAGCGGCTCCCGCTGGAAAAGCCTTTTCCCTGCCCCACCGCCTGCCTGCGGCCAGATGGCTGGGGTTTGATGGAGCGGGTGTGAGGGACGGCACCCCACGAGCACCCCGTCTTTCCGAGGGATCTCGGCGACGCCCCTGTACCTACCTCTCCGCATTACCTCCCCCAGCCTTGGGGCGGCTGAATCCTGCAACCCCCGCGGCGGCATGGAAACGGCGCTGGAGCGTCCCCACCACGGCCACCGCGGAGGCACCAGCAAGGACCACCCAAAGCTGGGCTGGTGCCCACCGTACTGACGCCTCGGCGGAGCCCAGGGACAAATATTCTTGTGATTCAGAGGCATTTTTGAACCGTGGCCCAGGGTTTTCTAAGGAACCTAATGAAACACATCACACTTGCACCGTACAAGGAGGAATCGTACGCTTAGTGGTAAAGCAAGAGCCTTCTACCTCAGACAAGCTTACAAAATAAGAGAGTTTGGCCCAGGAAGATAAAAAAAATCAAGATATATTTTGCAGCATGAAAGAAAAAAAAAAAAAAGAAGCAGCAGCAGCTGTGTTTGCAAACCACCAAAGCGGAACGGAGTTCAAACAGGGATGAAATGGCATCGTCTGACACAGCTTCGATGTCCCAGGTCCGCGGGGAGGAGAGAGGAGCGACACCCTGAAGGGCATGGAAACCAGAGGGCTGGGAGAAGCGCGGAGGTTGCCAAAGCAAGAGGCGAGCCCGTCTGCCAAAGCACGGCCCGAGTCTATCGGAAGGTAACTCGGTCTAGCGGGGAAAGGAGTTAAGGATGGTTTTAGGGAAGAGCCGCTTCCACGAGGCGCCCGGGCGGGATTTCCCACTCCAGCAGCGTGGCAGGTACACGGCTGAAAGAGAGAGGGCTGCAGCTCCAGCCTCTAAAGGTCGAAGACCATGAAAAGCAGGGGGCCCAGCGGCTCAAAACACCTGCAAAAGGAAAACAACTCTCAAAAGACTGACCCCAGCAAGCCGGCGCGCTCCGTCAACCTTCCCTGCACTCCAAGTCCTCTAGAGCTCCTTAAGACAGGACGGGGGCACGGTCCCGAGGTAGCGACCTCAAGAGCCTGAAGACAGCGCCTTGCCCGTACGAACGGGCGTCATAAATAGTTTGGAAAGCACTCAAATGAAAAAACAACCTTCTGTTAAGAGAGGTCGAGGCAACGAGAGCGAAAGGAAGAGCGAGTCAGCCGTGGCACGGCCAGCGCGAAGCCTCTGCG
The DNA here is from genome assembly GCF_963921805.1 of Phalacrocorax carbo. Taxonomy (NCBI): domain Eukaryota; kingdom Metazoa; phylum Chordata; class Aves; order Suliformes; family Phalacrocoracidae; genus Phalacrocorax; species Phalacrocorax carbo. The sequence continues at coordinate 3,695,053 of NC_087533.1, forward strand.
CCTCCCCCCAAGCGGGGCATCCCCCGGCCCCCGTCGTCACCTGTCCGTCGGGAGCAGCCCGGCTCGCCTCCGCACGGCGAGCGCCGCTGCCACGCCACACCGCTGAAGTTACCGGCGAGCTGAAGTTAGCCAGGCAGAGTTTTCCCCGCTGCCGCGCGGGCGAATGGCATTAAATCAATTCAGATCCGAGCGGGTTCTAGGGAAATCCCTAAAACACACTCAAATAAAAGAAATTCGCAGTCATACTGTCAGCAAAGTTGAATTCTCACTCTGAGAGTTGAGGGTCTTACGTCAGGTCACTCGTCACGTACTCAATAAAAAGCCCTGGTGCAGGCTGGAAAGAGAGGGGCATTTCTACGAGACCCTCCCTCCTTCCCAAGACAAACCTGCTCACGGTTTGAAGACCACCTACACAAAGTTGTTAAAGCTCGGAAATATCTCATTATCGATTTAGAGGATTCATTGTCGAGTGGTTCAAACCTAGGTCGGGGCTTTGAGATCGGAAAAAGACGCGGTGCTCCGCTTTTCGTGGTTGCAGGTTTCCGAGCATCCTGCTGGGAGAGGAAGCACAACCTCTAAAACCAGGTATTTCTGGGCAGAGCGATAAACAGGCTCCGACCTAAAAGCTCCCGGGGAGCGCGGCGTGGTCGGAGTGCTGTACCCCGACCGCCAGGCTGAGAGCTCACGTCTTTCTCCAAACATCTAAGCCCCTCGAGGTTCAACCAGCAGCAAGAACAATAACCAAGGCAAAGCAGAATTAAAGGCGAGATTGAGGAGAATCTCTTGGCAATTCTACCTGGGAATAAACAAAAGGTTTGTATGCAAATGGAGAGCCTGGGGCAAAAAACATGCCTACAGGCTCTTCGATTCTCCTGACGCTTCTTCTACAGCCTAAACCCACTCAAAGCAAGAATATCCACATGAAACACTCGGTATTTTATTCCCAGGCAGGCTGGAGGGTTTAGCACTTTACCGCAGAGGAAGAAGTGTGCAAACCTGGATGCAGCGGTTGATTTTACCACTTCAAAAAAAAAAAAGTATCTCTAAATATTTTAAAGGTAGGGATCACTTGGTATTAGCACTCAGCATTTACGTAGCACTTGCAGTCTGTAGGCGACCAAGTGCTTGTCCAAAGTGCTCAAATATGACTTATCCCCATTTTACAGATGGGAGAACTGAGGCACAGAGAGGTTGAGTGACTTGCCCAAGGCCACGCAGTCAGAGAGTGGAGGCAGAGCAGGAAAGCGAGCCCGGCCGTTCTTGGAACGGGCTACACCTTTCCTGCTAAAAAGAAGGCCTATGCAATCCAGAAAGCCACCGGCCACCAAACCTACCCTAAGTATTTTGAAAAGGAAATACATTCTGGTGAAGAGTTAGAACAGCATTACCGAGAGGGGAACAGCGGGTCTCCTCGGATGAGGCAAAGGGAGGGACACCACCCCGACGGGTGTCACAGCCTACGCGGCCGGGCTGGAGCCAGAGGAAGAAGGGGGGAAAAAAAAAACCAAACAAAAACAGTGAAACCAGCAGCAACGCATTTTAAGCTGACGCGAAATGCCGGTCTTAGCTTTGCGCCGTCGCTCCGAGAAGCCATCCGTCTCCATCTGCAGAGCTGGGGATTTTCCAGCCGCTCTCGCCTGGGCTCAGCATCTGCCGACGGAGGCTTTTGGGACCACGCAGCCAAACCCCCTTCGCTCGCACGCCTGCGGCGGCGTCTCCCCGTTTTGCAGTTATGAATAAAGATTACAAATGTTACTGCAGTAAGAAATCACATTACTACACAGCACTGAAGAACATTTGCCAGCGATATACGGAGCGTCAGGAAGAATTAATCAAAACCACCCTCATCAAAGCTGACACGCGCCACACTTTGGGGGAAAACACCCTTGGATGGAAACAGTCCCATACCTGCGTGCTCGCCCAGTGCTGAGTACATGTTAACAAGGTTCAAAATGCATTTGCACAGACAAATGGTGATTTCTCGTATCTCAGACCGATTCAAAGGCTTGGGGTCTTTCTGGTTTTCTCTTTCAGAGATAGGTAAGGGAAGATGTCATGGATGGTTTTGTTGCTGTTATCTTCACAGAAAAGGAGGCTGGGAAGGGGGAGGCAGGGAGATTTTCACAATTACGGCTTTCCTGGGATTATTTGGTCATGTTTTTATCATAATCAGATTCATGGGATTACCAGTTCCCGTCTGGGTTGTTAGTTTCTTGTCAATTAATTACACCCTGTGTCATTTAATTTCTTCTGGCGATTGAGGGCCAGCTGCCCAATTCCACACTTTCTCCCTAAACGCGCGCTGCAGAAGCAGATGTCAAAAGCTCCGTCTATGCCTTTTAAGCCTAGAGATCTTTTCCAAAACCGAGGTGCAACGCCCCCCCCCTTCCCACCCCACCGAAACCCGTCCGGGGTGGGGGGAGAAGCGGATCCAAGGAGCGCCCAAGCCCCAGACATCATCCCTTTTAACGCCCCCCGCCCGTCCCAGGGTCCCCCCAGCTCGTCCCCACCACGAGCTGCCGAACCCCGCCGGCAGCGGCAGCGGCGTAGGGGCGTCCCCCCTCTCCCGCTGCCTCCATCCCCCTGCGGCACGATGTCAGCTCCCTCCACCCACTCCTGTTTAACCTTCTCGGGCCGGCGCTAGGCTAAAGCAACGTGGCGTGCCCGCTGGTGTCATCGTGGTCCACGCTGTTGAGAATGGCTGTCTGGTCTTCGGGGAGCTGCCGGTGGCAGAGGTCGTCCTTCAGCGCCGAGAGGCGGGCGAAGGGGTCCTGACGAGGGTGTCTCTTCTTCTTGCGGAGGCAGACAGCTTCGTCAGGCCACAGTACCTGAGAGCTGGGAAGGTGCTGAACCTGGGAGGCAGAGCCGTCTGCGGGGGGAGAGAAGGCAGGTGGGACCAGAGCCGGCAGCTATCGGCAGCGCCGGCAGCAGGCAGAGCGCTTGGCGTGCTGTAAGAGGGAGGTTACGGCAAGCCTGGCCCAAACCTGGCAGCTGGGCGAGGAGGGAGCATCAGGACAAATAAATTAACACTCAAAAATAAAATCCAGAAGAAAATCCTTAAAGATGGGAGATGCATGGAAGGGAACTCAGTTTGGAGGCAGGGGAGGAGCAGGGGAGGGACAGCCCATGGGTGGGCAGCCCGAGAAGCCATCCCTTCAGGGGGGCATGGGCTCTGAGACCCCCCAGGCGCTGGAGCGGGCAGGGACCTGCCCAAGCTCTGCCCAGGGGGTGACACAGGGGATGCTGTTGGGGACTGCGGGTTCCTCGCACTCACTGGATTGTTTCCTGGATTTCGAGGAGCCCTTGGATGACTTTTTGGGCTTCTTTATCCGCTGGTATTTCAGAGCTTCGAGCCTCTCAGGTGCAGCAGCGTCCCCGGACGGAGATGGACGTTTTCTAGGAAGGAAAAGCAGACAGGTGCCATCAGCGCCTCTCAGCCGCGCTCGGGCCTCTGGACGTCCCCGGCGGGGGATCGGTCGACCCCAGCCAGCTCTGCCGTGGAAAAGGAAAAGGTGAGAAACCCAGGGCCGAGGGAGCGGGGCCAGCCAGGCGTGCCGGAGCGTGGGGCGGGAGCAAGCGAGGCGCCTGCGAGCACCGCTCCGCGGGGTCCCCGCCGTCCCCCTGCGTCTCCTCCGCCTTGCCGAGCGGTGCCACGAGCCTGGCCGGACCCGCCGGCAACGTCCGACGCCGGCGCCGCAAGAGAGCCGCCAGCACCCCAGCTCACCTGCCTGCCATGCCAGCACCGCTAAACAAAAAAGGACGGGGCAGATCCTATGTCCGATAAGGCATTTCTGGGAAGTGGTGGGAAACCCCTTGGGATGGAGAGAGAGGAAAAGACAGGCAGAAGCGGCACACCAGCACCGAGACGGGCACCATGAGCCACCTGGGGTGGACGACACCGGCGCCACAAACAGCAGGGAGGCAGGACCCTGCCCGGCCCTGCTCCCACAGCCAAAAAAAACAGGGGCCACACGACAGACAGGGACACGAAGGGCACACGCCGACACAGCGGGAGCGGTACCTCGTTCCCAGGGCCCTGCTGTAAGCGACAACAGAAACACAACAGCACAGGAGTGTCCACTCCTTAATACCGAGAGTTGGGTTTTCTTGCCCTGTAGGACAGGACATTGAGATGGAAACACGGACGAGGTTTTATTGCGAGGGACAAGGAGGGGATTTGCAAAGGGGTGTTTCCCGCAGGAGAGCCAGATGTTGTGATAGTTTTCCAGCTTTAGCCTCTGAGTAACTCTTCTACAAGCACCAGCTCAAGGTTAAGTGGTCTCCCCTTTGCAAAGGGTTGGGACCTTTTTGGTTTTATTTTTCCCCTCTATTTTCTTCACTGGACCTGTTTTTCCTGCCCAAGGAGTGGACAGTATGACTGCTGTAGAGAGCACAGCAGGAAAGGAAAACCTTTTCCTTACGAAAGCATCAGTCCAGCTCTCATCTATAACACATCACAGCATCCCCCCTTCTTGCTGCTTTCCCGTTTCCTTCCCCCTCTCTGTTTTACTTTCATGTCCCTCCAAGTTACACCAACACTTAATGCTGCAGAAGGAAAAAAGTCTGAGTCAAGGCAAGCAGAGGCCACAGATAATGACCTGGGATCAACTTGTGTCATTGCAGAGCAACCTGCACGCAAGGTGCCCAGAGATGAGAGGGGAAGCAATCCACAAAGCGCCTTTCATTGTGATAAAGCCAAGGCTCAAAGGCAGGCTCTGGAGAAAAAAGCCTGGAGATTTAAACCAGCGTGCCTCTTTCAAGCCTGTCCTACCCTTCAAAGGAGGAGATGACACTCTTCTGCTCTCACAACTCAGTCACTGGAGGTCAGCGACCAAACTTTTTCAGAACAGCGCTGAGGGCAACTCCTGCATCTTCAGGCGGCTGTGACTGGGGCAGGGTTCAGCAAACCCCACGAGCAGTCGGCTCTTCACAAGGCAGCAGGACGGGGAGACGGAGGAGCCGCCTCGACCACCTTCAAGGACGCTGCAGCAGCGCCTTCAGGCTCCCGCCTTGTCACCAAAACGCCGTGGCCAAACTCATCCACCTCGTTCCTGGTCTGTCAGTAAGGTGCGATCCATCCGGGGTTGCAAACACGCTGCCGGCACTGGCGGGAGCAGCAGGGAACGTGCGAGCACGTGGGCTCGAGCACAGAGCCCCAGCGCACCCAGGCTGCGGGACAAGAGCACATCCCCCTGCGGTGTGCACCAGAGATTGGAGCTTCTCATCTCCCTTGGGTTTCAGGTGGAGTCTTTCCAGCACTGAAGACACCCCGCAGGCTTTCCTCTGCGAGTCCCCACACATGCCACCGCTGCAGAGAGCACGGTGTGATAGCAACGCTTTACGACTGAGATCCCGAGCGGCTGCCCGATACTTCAGCTGGAGCGGCAGAGGCGAAGAGCTCCCAAGGGATTTTTTTCCCATGGGGAGCAGAAGGGGTTGTTTTTGAAGATGTGTGCGACTGCAGAACTTCTCGGTTCTGCTAGCAGCACTGAAGAGCACCAAGAGAAGTGTACTGTGAATTGATGAAGCAGCTGAGGCACAGCAGATGCAACGGAAACCCAAAGGCTGGGGTATAGAAAAGTCCCTTTTCATGTTTCCCATCGCAACAGAGACATCAAGGCGTGGATGCTCCTGGAAGAGGCTCTGTTCCAGCTCCCAGCAGAGCAGCACGCCAGCCAAAGATGAAGCACCTCATTAGACAAGCTAGTAGTCCTGCCGGCTGGATCCAAGCGAGAGCCTTCCTTCGTAGGAAAGACGAGGTTTACAAGCCTCTACACTTGCTGTGCTTAAACGCCTTCTTCCCAAGTGCAACCAGCCTCTTGTGCGAGAGGCTGCAGGCAGCGGCTCCGAGCTCTGCTGGGGCACTACCTGCTGCGCGGCACCAATGCTGACAGCGCCAGCTGCACCCCATGCACGCACCGGCTCCGAGTAAGACAACGGTGACCCAAAGGGCCAACAGCACGGGACTTCCCTGCAGTAATTCCTGCTTGAATGGTCAATTTTCCATTTTATAGCCATCAACAAGTATTAGCACAATAGTTACATTCATGTAGGTACTTGGCTAGTTGCACCCTTGACTACGCCAGCCCCAGTCCATCTCCCATGGAGCTCACATGCGCCAAGCCCTGAAGGCCGGCAGGCTTGGCAATCCTGTCACCATCCTGCCCGTCAGCATCTGTCTTCCACCGCCTGTTCCCGCTGCCCAGAGAACGTTGCTAAATATTATTAAAGCTCAACTTGTAAAAGGCTTTTCCTCTTTCCATTTTTTTTCCTTCTAAGAAGATGCTACTGTGGCATGTTGACAAAATTAGACAGATTTACGCAAGGGATTATGAGGAAATTGCCTGAAGCTCATTTCCACTAGTTCTCCGTAATTGGACTTGTATTTATACACACAAATATAAACAGCGAGCGCACTGAACCCACGTGTCACCATAAATACTGTCTGACCTCTGGCAAGGAAGAGATACAGTGGAGGACGAAACGATGCTACTCACCAGCCAAATTTTATCTGCTCTACCCACCCTGTATTTCTTCAAAGGACTCCAATTATTTCAAATTAATTTTCATTTTCAGCTCAGCCAAAAGCCTCTTCCTGCCCCCAGAGTTAGCATTTTGGGCAGCTGCCCACGCACAAGAGATATCTTGAACACCAACAGGCAAGAGGTTCAGGGAGGCGGGCAAATGTCTTCTAAAGACTTCAGTGTAGAGCCAAGCAAAGGAGCTTCAAGAAGCACACGTGAATTCCTGACGCAAGCCTTCTGTGAGATGCCACCAGCACCCGGCGCAGCAGTCTTCCTTGAGTCTTCAAAGGACAACCCTTCTGAACAAGCAAGGGTCTGAACTGCACAGGCAGAGAGGTACTGGAGAGGCCACAAACACACTGAGGGACCTGAGAGAGCCCCAGGACAGCAGGAGGTAGCTAGGGGAGAGGAGCTATCCAGCCCAACACGTGTCTCAGCTGCTCTTCTTCAAACGTCTTTCCACACATGAAGCGAAGATGTAAGGGCAAAGGCCCACTGAAAGCATCACGAACCTTTTTCCACCCAAAAGGGGGAACCCATGCAAAGGAAAGGGCTGGGAGATTCAAGGGCACAATACATGTATTTCACCTCATGGAGGTCTCACAGCACACATTCCCTGTCTCCTTGAGTCAAGACAGCGACATCCAGGAATAGTTTGGACATGTTAGAGCATCACTTGGACCAGTTAGAGCATCCACTTGGAGCAGAGTCCACCGTGCCTCAGCCACGGTGTCCTTCAACACTTCATCCTGTTCAGATGGAGAGCTCCATTTGCCTACACGGGGCTCCGTTTCAAGGTCAAGTCCTGCGCGATCCCATGAGATGTCCTGCAAGTTGGAATTCCCCTCTGCTCTGAGGCAGTGCTGGCTGCCGCCTCCGTCCCGGGATGCCATCGTGCATCGCTTGACATCCTTCAGCGCGAGAGGTGCTAGAGAAACACAGCGGTGACGGCCCCTCGTCCCAGAGCTGCTGCTGCTGCCAAGGCACCGCAATGAGGGAGGAAGGGGCTGGTCACAGCGGGGAGCACACCGGAGAAGGGGGTCCCTTCTACAGGTCTGCAGACACCACAACTCATCTACACAACGGACTTCACCACTTCACCATGCTGACGGGAGAGGAGTGGGGAGGAGAGAGGGCGAGGGAAAAGGGGGCGGACCGGAGAGGAAGAGGGGGATACAGTCACGGGGAAAGGGGGGAGAGAGGAAGATAAATGAAAAACAGGAGTGAGAAAATATAGAAGTAAATTAAAGAGACTGAAAAGAAAAAAATAATAATAATTAAGAACGAAAAGAAGAACGCACTCAGACAAGCGGACTCAACTTCTCCAAGCGGGAGGAGGCATGAAACACATGCAGAGGATCAGCACATGGACAGTCTTTAAAGGGGAACCTGTTTTCTTTCAAGCGGGGAGCGAGGGCTGCTCCTCCTCCCGCACGCCTGGCGCCGATGTCCCTTCGTCACTCAACGCTACGCCGCGGCCAAGCCCCCGAGCTCCTGGCGCCGGCAGCGCTGTCCCAGCAAGGGGGGGCCAGGACGGCCGCCCGGGGCAGGCTGCGGTGCCGAGGGGCGCAGGGGCTTGGTGCCTTGTCTGTGGTTTTTGGGTTTCCCTCTGCAGGGGGACGACAGCCCCCTCTTCCCCGTCAGGAGATGCATCACAGCATGCTGCATCCAGAGAGAAGATGATGGGAAAACTGCTCGTGCCGACTCAGTAACGGCATTATTTATCCCTGCTCACCAGTAAAAACTATCCAACCTTCACCCAGCGAAAGCGAAAGCCACCATGCTGCAGCCGCCGCTGAGCCTGCAAACAGCCTCTCCCTCTCCTCCTCTCAGCTTTTATTACTGCAGTACAGAAATCTGGCTCGTCTGGTATATAATCCCTGTGCTCCACATGCACTGACAATTTTATGACCCCAAATCATCAAGAAATTAGTTGGCTGTGCTCTTTACAGGATTCCTCGCTTATTAAAGTGAGATTTATTCTTCTGGCTTCCCCTTTTTGGGGATAATGACTCCAGAGCCGCTCCTGTGACTCCAACCCCCAGTAGCGTCTCAGAGCAGAACGCACGGCTGCTCCTCAGCAAACATTCTGCTGGGCGACGTGACCCTGCTCCTGAAACCCCATCAGCCCACGTACCCAGCACCGGAGACAGGAGCCAGCCAGGATCTGTGCAAGAGCCACACTCAACGCAGACATGAGCCTGGACTCACCTCTGCTGCACTAAAGGCATGTTCACCCGTGTCCCTAACGCTCCCGGGGAGGGGAAGCACCATGGAAAAATAGAGAAAACAGCCATGTCCTCGCCGAGGGCTTCCCCATTTCTTGAGAAGTCTGGCACGGCCCAGGTCTCACCAAGGCTTGGCGCTAGCTGTGCTCCTCACGGGATGCCCTGCTTTGGGACCAGCGGGGGAAAACAGAAGGCGGCGGCCAAGCACTCAGGAGCTTTGGAGGCTACAAGGCTCAAACTGGAAGGGTTTTGCCATGCCAAGAGAATGGCTCCTCCATCCCATACCTGCTCCCATCCCCATGACCTGACACTCCTACCTCCCCTCTCCTGCTTTCCCCACCTCAGGACAACCCTCCACATCCGCTGGGGGCATTTCCCTCTTCCGGAAACATCTACCTGATTTCTCTAGGCATCTAATCTCTCTCTTGTGAGGCTCTTTTCCAGTCCTACAAGGCTCCTTCAGCTGTTAGGAGAGCAGCGGCCAGGACCTTGGCTCATCCCATCCAAGGCAGCAAAGCTTAAGTTTTTGTAAGACCTGTCCCAGGGAAGCTTGGGCATGGCCAGGCCCTAGAAATGGTCCCATCTGCAAACCCACCTCTCCCTTCCACAACCAGCCAGACTGACCACCAAACGGGTCAGCAATACCACTGCTTGGGGTCAGGAATGACTATTATCCTGTCTGGCTTCCATGGTTTTAGTGACATTCTCTGCTTTTAAGGTCTGAGAACCATCTCCCAGCGACTCCGTCCCAGTTCCAGGGATGCCCATGGTCATCTAAGAAAACAGGCCCATGAAGGCAGCCCGAGAGTTAATTTCTTGGGAGAGTATTTCAAGTTCTGCTTAGGGCTGTTTAATTACAGCTGGGCCAGAAGTCGTCTTCAAGATGTCTCCAAGGAGTATTTCAGAGAGGGAGGGCTTTTACTATGACTATACTTGTGACTGGAAAGATAAAACACCTCACTGGCAGACTGAAACTATAATTACACTGCTGCCAACCATGCGGTCCATCTTGAAAGACAAACTTCTCCCATTTTCCATGATCAAGATGACTTGGGAAGAAGAAAACAGATCCAGGTGCTGATAGGAACAAAGTTCTGCACGTCCTGGACTACAACTGGAGACTGATTTTTGGACCCCCCCCTCCAAGAGCGCTGCCTGCAGCTGGTTGCAGGCAAGTTTTAACAGGCTCCAGGGGGTGGCCACGAGCTCCTCACGGTTTAGATCGGCTGGGACAACCCCACCTCAACACGCACCTCCCTAACACCGCACAACCCTCGCGCCATGCAAGCCCTGCCAGGGCTGAGGGTGCCATGTGTCGCCAAACCCAACCAAGACAGGAAGGGCGGCCATGGGGAGGCGGCAGCTTGGCTCATCCCAAACCCCAACATGAAGACACGGCTGCCGCCACCGGGCTCTCCAGCCCCGCCGCCTCCTTGAAGGCAGGGGAGCAGCAGCATGCTGCTGGGAGGGGAAACCCAAAAGCCACAGAGACTGTGCGTCCAGAGGTGTTTCCTAGTGTTTTCGGATTCCTTATTCCCCTTTAAAGGAAGAGATGGTATTGGAAAAGCCCCTTCCATGTCCCCTCTCATGCCCCGCTCCCGGCCACCCTCCACAGCGCCCACACCATCCTTTCGGACATGGATCACCCTTACCTATTGAGCTGAGGAGAAGCTTGTCTCGACAACACTGCCCAGATAGCTGAGATTAATCAAAAACAAAGCAGTTATCAACACCCGCAAGGAGCCGAGCTCCGCAACACATCAGCACGTCAACAACTCCAAAGGAAAAGGAGGGAAAGAAACCAAACTGAAACACAAACAAAACGAGGCTGGAGAAGAAAGGGGGAAAGAAACAGAAGAGAAAGGAAAAGAAAAGAAAACAATAATCAACAAAGCAAATGGATACACTGCGTAAAAGCACGGACAACAGTGCTGCTCTAACACGGATCTCTCCTGGAGCTGGGTCTCCTCGGGTGCCCTGGCTAGGAGACATGGACCTACGTCTACGTGCTTAATTGCATCGATCCGTAGCTGTGTTTTCCAGAGGCACACAAAAGTCATTTCAGGCTCGTTCAGCTCCTCTCCCTCCCCATCCTCTCGCCTGAGCCCTCCTTCCTTCCCCCTGCGCACCCCAGCCGTGCCACGCCGGAGGGGTTTTCTAGGGCCATTACGCTTCCAGGTACCAGAGGGCGGGAGTGAAATGCGGAGGGCGCTGCGGGGTGAAACGCTGCCTCCCCCCTCCCCGAAACACACGCCTCTTCTCCGTACGCCTCCGACCACGCCGGCTCCGCGAGGCTGGGTGCCCCGGCCCCCCGGCTCCTCTCTGCTGCAAGCCGGAGGCGGGGGTGGCTCGACCCCACCAGACAACAAGCCAAAAATGAAGCAAGACGAAAGGATGGGACGAAAGCACGGCTACGGGGTCTAAGGTGCTGTGAAAGACGGAAGGAAAGAGGAGAAATACAGAGAGAAAAAGAGAGAGAGAAAGAGAGACGCTTTTTGCCTGGAGCAACCCTGGTACCTGGAAAACCAGCCGCTACTGTCTAGTGCAGCCACATCCCTCTTTAGGGCAGGATCTGAGCGTGCCGGCAGCCTCCCGATCTCCGCTGGTGTTAGTTTATTTTTATTTTTCCTCCTCTCCTGACATGCTGCTGGTGTGGCTAAGTCCTTGAACTCTCCCTGCCCGCGTCCTGGGGCTGCAGCATCCCTTTTGCAGGTGGGGCGGTGACCGTGATAGCTGTTTCTGTCATGCATTAAAGCTCTCTAGACTCCGCGGGAAGGAAGAGGAGGAAGACAGAGGCGCGGCAGTCGCGGCCCTAATGTTCGAAGAAAGCCAAGAGCCAGCAGCTAGAAGAGGAAACAACTGCCAGTGACACCAGGACACTTACCTAGCGAGCCAAGTCTTTGCACACCTGGTAGACGGCCCGTATAGCCCGAGTCACGGCGCTCCCAGGTTCCCAAGGGAGCAGCCGGGGAGGAGGCAAGCGCGCTGCCGGCACCGGGAAGGTCTCCTGCCTAAAACCCAGCTCTCTTGGGCAGCGGCCATGCAACCCGCGGCACCAGCCTCTTCCTAGAAAGCCCGCGGGATGCCGTCTCCAAAAGGGATGCTGCAGCGCGCCCAGAGTGACCCTACGAGTTGGGATGGCGATGGCGGGGAGGGAGTCGGAGGGAGCGGGTGAGGCAGGGTGGGGGAAGCCGGGAGGGGGCCAGGGAGGCACCATGGGGCTCGTGCACTTACCCCGTGGTGGCTACCGTGGTGGATGTCGGCTCCGGTTGGAGAATCTCCTCGCCGGCCCTCCTCGGGGAGGGGATGTCTCCGAAAACATCCATGGTGTCCACAGGCAAGGAGGAGCCCTGGGAGCTGGAGTAGCCGGTGGCCAGGGAGGTGAAGGCGGTGGTAGGTCGGTAGCTAGGGCTGCCTCCCCGGCTGCTCGGCGCAGGGGATCCCGTCGACGGCGTGGACTTGCGGGAGAAGCTGACCGCCGCAGGGGGCTGCAGGGTGATCTCCGACACCTCCGCCTGCTGGATGAGCCCCGGCCGGGGCCGGGCGCGGGCAGTCAGCTCCGGGGAGCTGTTGCGGGAGCTGAGGGGGCTTTGGGTCAGAGGAGAAAGCCTTGAAGGTTGTAGCACCACCTGATGTAAACTGGGCTCAGCCCTCCTGACCTGCCGAGGGCTGGGCCGAGGTCGGGGTTGGGGCTCGTACCACCTGGTGTCCAGGCTGAATGTGCTTGTGCCGCTGGGGCCGACGGGCTCGGACGGTTCGTGGTAAGGCAACACGGGTATGCCCATACCTTGGCTGGTATGTCTTAGCTGCCCTTGACATCCCATGGGTTGCATAGGTTTGTCCTGCCACTTGGTGGTGGTGGGCACAGAGGATTGACCCCTGCCGGGTGACTTGCCGGTCCAGCTCTTTGGTGCCTCCAGGGGCAGGATGCCCGGGTAGGACGCGGGGACCACCTGGAGGGAGGAGGGGGGTGGCCCCCGAGGAAGGCAGCCGGTGGGCTGGGTGCCCTCGGCCGCCTCGCAGGGCTGGAGCTGGTGAGGGAACGGCGCGGGGGCCGGCTCCAGGCTGCCGAAGGGAAACTCAGCCCTGCCCCAGGGCTCGGGGGACCGGCCCCCCGTCGGGGTCTGGGCCAGGGGCAGCGTGCTGTTGGAGGCATTCTCCCCGTTCTCCTCGGGGATGGTGGGGTGTCCGAAGGGCCCCTCGGGGGGCAGTGGCGGGGAGGACATGACCGAGCTCAGCGGGCTGACTTCTGGCATGTAGAAGGGTGGTGGGTCCACCTCCCCGGGGCTGCTGCTGCTGAGGTAACCGTAAAACTGGTGGTGGAAAGCCCGGGGGGCCGGCGGACGGGCCTGGCCGGTGGCCTGCAGGGCGCCGGGACCCTCCAGTGCCCGGTGGAACCGGGGGCTGTATGCTGGTGGCTGAAGGTAGGACTCCTGGCTGGAGGAGAGAGGGGTGAGCTGGGCTTTCAGGGCGGTGACGGAGGCGGGGACGACAGGGTCGTCGTTCTCCTCGTCCGACTGCCTGAACTCGGGGTACATGTCCGTCTCCTCCACGAAGGGGAAGCCCTCGATCCGCCGTGTCTTCAGGGAGGGCTCCATCTCCGCCGGGTCCATGACAAAGCGTCCGTCCGGCCCGCGGCTGATGAGCTCGATGGGGGTGGTGGCCTCGGCTTCGGCCTCCGCCTTGGAGACGCTGTACTTCTTGCTGCTGATGGCTCGCTTGGTCTTCTTGTAAAGAGAGAGCTCTTTCTCCTTGGTGGGGCTCAGCATCCGCTTGGCCTGCGGGCCCTGGTCGTCAGAGGACTCCGAGGGGGGACGGAGCGTGCGGATGCTCTCGGGACTCACCTTGCCGGAAGACAACCTGGACCACAGGGGAGAAAAACCGAGAGGGGACAGTCACCCAGAGGGGAAACGAGGTCGTCTTGCCCAGAACCACTGCCAACCATATCTGGAAAAACAAAGCACTCCCAGCTCTCAGAAGAGGAACCGCTGGGGGGGCTAACGATGCGGAGCAGAGCTCGGCACACTCAGCATCCCCCCCAGAGCAGGCAGCTCACGCCAACACCTTGGAGCTTTGCAACAAGCCCCACAGCCCCAGCAGGACAAAAGACAAGATCCAGAGCTCACTTCCTACTCCTTCAAAAGTTCCCTATGTTCACCTGAGCTATCCATACCTGGGAAGGCCCCCTGAGAGGAGGGACGTCAGGCAAACGTTCCCTCCTGCAGAACACGGCATCTCGCTTGGAGATGCTGAGGGATCATTCCAAACCAACTTTTCCCCTGCTCTCAACACTCAGATTTAAGGCTGAGCACCTCAAAAGGCAGAGCACATCAGAATAGTTCTCTCATCCCTACCCAGAAAGCCTCATACAAACAGGTTTGCAGGGCAAAAGGTAGCAGATCCAACAGAGACGGTGCAGGCATGGTCATTTCAGTGCAGTGGGTGAACGAAAAAAAAAAGCAAGATTAAGATCCACCAGCACCAGGACATTCTGCAACAGTCCAGGAGCCAAAGCACGAGGCATCCACATCTCAGACTCCTGTGCTCCCCTCGGGAAGCTGCTCCCACTGATTAGCAGCTATCTGCTGCTAGGAGCTGTGGCTGGCGTAGCACCACAATCCACCACCTTTGGGCACATGTGGAAAGAGGCTTCAGCAAGGCACTCTTCATGGGAAAAGAAAAGATACAGGTGTAAGATTCTCCAAATTTCCCAAGAAAAAACAGAGCCAACAGAGTGTGACTGAAAAACTACACCAAGCTTGCACAAAAGACTCCGTACGCAGCAGGCTAACCCTTCTCCAAAGGAGCCCCTTCAAGCTGGGTGTGTAACTGAGTTCCACCAGTCAACTCCAGCTTTGGTCAACGTCCACAGATCCAACGGGGTCGTCTCTTAGCTTAAAGTTTGCTGCGTTTGCCCCTGCTGCTTTCTGCTCCAAAGCCCATTTGTCTCTTGTGAACCGCTGCGTTCCCACAAGTTCAGGGACCACCCGAAACAACGCATCAGAAGCAATCAAACAAGGTCAGACATTTCCATTTGAGCCTTGCAACAACTGTAGGAAGGAGGCACCTTGAAGACCCACAGCCTGGTGCCGCATCTAAGGCAGATACTTACGGGGACTCCAAACTCTTCCTGCAGTGGGTTATCGAGAGAGGAGGGTCTGGAAGAGAATAAAAAGGGGAAAGAAGAGAGAACGCTAAGGAGGCGCAACACGACAGAGACAAGACAAACTCAACATCAAGACAACAAAAGACACTCAACAAGAGGCCAAGGTTTCATTGCTCCAGTGCTTTAATGGTTGCTGACAACAAACAGCTCCCGTCACAGGGTCCTGCCCATCCTGCTGCCGCGGTCTCGCAGGCTAGAGGAGAAGGAGCCGATCCCCCTGCCCTCGCCGGCTCCCCAGCCGCCCTTCTCCCTACCGGCTGCTCCTGCACGGCGGCTGCAGTCCCAGCTTTCGGGAAGCAGACTGGCAGGGTCTCCTTTGCAGGGGTCTTCTCTAGCCTAGTGCGGCCATCGGGCACTGCCTGCTCCAGGTTGGGCACAGCTGGGCAGGAAGCAGCTGGAGAGCCCAGCTCCGGGGGGACCTCGAGGAGGTGAGCGGTCCCCCCCCATCCTTGGCCCAGAGGACAACCCAGCCCTAAACCCCCGGCTCTAGGAGTTATCACCACACGAGAGCACTCCCTCGGGAATCCCAGGCTAGTTTCTCTGTCGCCTCTTCACCCACCCTGCCTCTCCCGCTCCCGACCACGGGCGCTTTCAGGCACAGCCGAGGGATGAAGTCAGGGCTTCACCTGAGGACGCGCATGGACGGAAGAAGAGACAGACAGGGAAGAAGGTTACCATCACAACACAACCAGGGAGGAGAAATGAGGAGGAAGCGGGAGGGAGAAAGGATGCACACCAGGGACGGGCTTACCTTTCTTGCGCTTGAGCTTGCGTTTGCGTTGCTTGTTGACGAAGCAGGCGGCGAGTGTGCTGAAGAGGATGGCAGCAGCCAGGAAGCAGATGGTTGCAACGATGCCAGCCAGCACTGGGCGGGCTAGACCCTCGTCTGTCAGGTCAGGCTGAGGGAATACGTCTGGGGGGGAAAAACACAGCAATTAGGTGTTATGTACACACCCCTGCTTGCTGCCTTCCCTTGGGGACCTACCACAGAGTGAAGGCAACTGGTACCAGGAATGATAATCCCTAAGTAAAGGTCCTATTTCCAACCCAGCCAACCTGGGGAGAGCAGTCAGCACTGCTGCAGGCCAAGGGATTTAGTGACCTTGCACCAGGTAAACCTTTTTGTCTTAGCTGATGGGCCCCCAGGGAAAGAGTCTCTACACCACACAAATACACAGTTATGGACAAGTGGACACAACTGCACCAGACTTGCAGTTACCTCCTGGCCCAATAACCCGCTGCAGCTCAGGCTGTAGCAACATGAAGTATTTTCCCCTGTGCATCAGTGCAACATACTTCAGCTCTTCAACGAAAACTGGGCTCGAACCCTCATCACAGCCCTTCACTAACCACAAGCATGTCCGCACCAACAGCGGACCTCAGCTGGGGCCACCTGCAGAAGCAAACCCTGCACACACCAGCGCTCCTGCCGTGCACTCACATGCAGGGTCAGCGTGCATTCGCCTGCCGGGAGCATCGGCTTTAGGCCTGGGAGGGCAGCTGCCTGGGCCAGGGCACACGCACACCCCACGGGCGCTGCCAAACCCCATCAGAAAAACTGCGAGAGGAGCAAGGGCAGGCAAGCAGGCAGCCTCTCCGCACTGCGCCGGCACCACTTGGGGGCAGAGAGAGACCGCTGCATTCCTGCGCGCAGCGGAGCTGGGTGGCTCCTCGGCTTTTCCAGGAGAGCCATAAAAATCAGGGTTCGCCGCATCCCCATCTCCTCCTATAGCCTTTGCCATCCCCACCTCAATCAAGTACCCTCACCTGTCCCTTGCTCAAGGAGCATCCTCCGAGCTGGACCGGGGTGCAGGGTACGTGCACGAGCTGCAGCGTGTTGCAGCCTCCTGTTGCAAAGCTTTTTTCCCCTTGGACTCTGCACTGCAGTGCTACGTTTCCCTCCCTACACCTTTCGTTCCCATTTCCAGGCTGTGCAGTGCCCGGTCGGAGCTTTGTTCTCCAGACACCCTGCAGAGCCGAGATGCGGTGCTGCTCTGCACCAGCGGATGCCTGACAACACTGCGCTCTACGGGAAGGACTAAATGGGGCGGTTTGTCCTTGCCTGCTCGAAGTGCTGCTGGTCCGTTTGCATCCGGAGACAGCACGGGGCCAGCAGCATGCCCAGGACACTGATCGTAACCATGTGCCCATCAGCCCGGCTCACAGCCTGAGCATCTCAGGCAAAAGCACAAAACCAGCCCTCGCTGTTGTAAGCGAGCGGTGATGTGTGACCCTGAGCACTAGCTCAGGTACCTGCAGAACCCAGGGATGCTCCCCCACAGCAGCGGGTAGAAGAAGGAGCCACCCCTTACCTGTACTGGACACGCCAGCAACGTTGCTGGGTTCGCTGATGAGATCCTGCATGACCGCCAGGACCCGGAACTCGTACCAGGTGTCCTGAAACACCAAGCACATCCGTCAGGTCCCCTGCCGCAGCCTCCAACCTTGCCCAGCTCCTTGAAGACCCCAGCGCAGGGACCGAGCCACCCCAAAAGCTTCCCCAGAGCCGCAGCAGACTGCACAACACCAGAGGTATGGTGCGGGCAGCCCCTGCTTACCTGGGACAAGTCCTTGGCAAAAAACTCGTTCTCAGTCCCCAGGATGCCATCGTCCAAGATCTCCCACCTCTCCGCGATGCGGAACTCCATGATGTAGCGGTCAATGGGGAAGCTGTGGTTAGCGGGAGGAAGCCACGACAAGAGGACGCCTTGCTGTGTCCGGTTGGCTGTTAGGCACCTCGGTGGGGTAACCAACACCAGAGGCTCTGGAGTTGTTACAGGGAATGCTGGAGACAGAGCAGATGGGACACCTTTGAGACGGGAAGCGCAGGGGATGCTCTCCCACGCGCGCCCCGGCGGCGGCTGCCAGACCGCAGTGGCAGCTCCCACCTTCTGGGAGTTCAGGGCACATCTCAGGTGCGTGCGCTCTTATCTCAGAGATACAAAAGTGGCTTTCCAAAAAGCAGGGGACTAATGATGCAGTGACTCCAAGAAAAGGGGCACAGCATTAGAAAACCTCCTTCTTCCTCCCACCTCTGCCTGAGACAGCCCCAAGGCAGGTACCAGCGTGAGGCCCTTTCTGTTAGCTCTCGCTCCGAGCTGCACACAAGCGATTTTGTGCTCTATTAATACCTCCTAACCCCAGCTGAACTTAAGGAAGATCTGAAAGGAGACTGGTACAGTACAGCCTTCCCACAGCGTCTCTCAGGACAAGCTTTCAGGAGCCTCATGCATCCAGCAAAGTCTACAAGCTTCATCCAGGACCCTCCACGAACTAACTTCTACGTGGCTGGAGACTATCACTGCTCATAACCATCCCCGTCCCCAGCAGACGGGACACACGGACCAAGGCAAAGGGCCACTTCTCCCCACGGACCTCCTGAATTCCTTCCCCCCTCCTCCCCTTGAGCCCACAGAGGACCTACCTAGAGTGTTCACAGTGACCACCTCACTGAAGGAGCTGGTACCCAGCTTGTTTTGAGCCAATACACTGAACTGGTACGCAGTCTCCGGTTCCAAGGTATCCACCAGTAGCCAACTGGAACCAGCTGGCACAGGGAGAGATAGCCAGTCATGGGGGCCAAACTGGGCTCTCTTCATCCTGCCAAGAGAGAAGGGAGCATCCTCAGGGGAGGTGCCTTTGACAGGGAGGACAAAGAGGCAGCACTAACTTCTCGAGCGAAAATGGAGCTTTCCTGAGCGATGGTTTGGTTTGACAGCAGCGATGCGTATGGACACGGGGCAGCCACTCGCCACCCAAGAGCCGGCCGGGGGACGCCGCACACAAGGACTGCTGGGCATAGGGCACCATCCTGTTGCGCCACACCAGCATCCCCCTGGCTCATACGGGCACTGCCACCAACCTTCCCCTCTGCTATGCACCACCTGCACCCTCTGAGCAGAGTCAGGGACAACGGCAGTGCCAACAGCCCTGCTCTGAGGTTAACTCCATCAGATTCCCATAGGAAAAGTGGAAGCTGGCACATTTTTACTCTGGAGAGTGCTGCAAAGGGGATGGCTGGAGCAGAAGTGCCCTGTTCCCATTTCTACCTTGACAGCTCCCGAGCCAGAGCCAAGTTTTCCCTCAGCTGTAGCCCTGTACATGCGATCCCACAAGAGACATTTAACTAAATACCATTTTTGCCATATTTGCACAAGTCGGGGGCTGCCAGCACAGCCCAGGGCATGACTCAGGGTTTGGCAGTGCAGCAGAGGCACTTGTGGGGAGCGCAGGACACTGCTGGGGTCCAACCCACAAACCCAGGGTGGAAAAAAGCTCCCAGAACCATCCCAGTGCAATCCCAGCACACGTGAGCGTGCAAGCCACCTCCACAAGCCATAAGCCCACCAGGAAGCACCACAGTGAAAGAGCCCCACATCCCGCAGCAGCATCACCGTGCTGCAAGGATACTGCAAGTATGGGTGCTCATGTTAGAGAGATGCTCTAGGGACTCCCAGCCCTTGGCTGCAGGTTTTGTGGTGTCCGCAGAGGATTTGGGAAGGATTATTGCAGGCGGTCTATTCTGCAGAGGTAAGCAGGTATATCTGTAGCCACTAGCATACAGCCAGGTAAATCCACCGAGTAGGAAGAAAAAGATGGAGCAAAGACAAATAATGCTGCCCTAGAAGGAGCAAAAGGTGAGGCAGGAGAAGCAGCAGCAAGCTATGGAAACAAGCAAGTTGGCGGAGAGCCATGCATGTGCAGCGTGTCTCCACCAAACGGAGCGGCCGCGGGCAGGAAAGGCTCTGTATCACCACGGCTCCGGCTGGGACTACAGCTCCCAGGATCCCTCGCCGCTGCAGCAGAGGCATGGAGGGCAGCGGAGCGGCCCATCGCCCCGAGCAGGATTCCCTGCGGGATTTAGCCCCACCACCTTCGCACCCCTTCTCCCCAGCGCTGCTGCAGGCAGGCAGGCAACAGCAAGGGGCTGCGGGTGGGGAGCGTGGAGGGTAAATGCAGCACTAATCACTCCTGGGGACAGGAGATGGCCCTTGCCGAGGGAGAGCACATACACAAGCGGGATGCTGTGGTGGCCCTGGCCGCCCCTGGGGAGAGGGGTTTGCATTTCCAGCATCAACAACCGCAGGAGCGGGAGGAGAGCATGAACTCCACAAGAGGCAAAACCATGTTTTGCTTGAGCATCCCGTAGCTGCAGCAGGGAGGAAAACACACGGATGGCGAGCTATCCGGATGGCACTAGGTGCCCCAGCACCATCCCAGATCCCTGGTCCCAGGGAGCAGCACAGCCCCCGGGGCTCAAACCCTGCAGTCAGGACAAGACGGGTCTCTGCCTCCCTATCCCAGGTCCTCACAGCACCCTGTAAATTCCCTAAGGCAAGCTCGGTGCAAGCGCCCTTCCCTGCTGCTGGCTGCTCTCCCCGGTGTTGCGCCTGGAGGAGCCACAAGGAGGCAGGAACCCGGCAGTAGCTGCCACCTCCCTCCAAGGTGAGCCACATCTCCAGAGCACAGAGGTTTATCCTCTCCTTCCCAAGGACATTTTCATCAGAGCAAGGTCTGCACTGCCCTGCTCACTCTGCTCCTCCTTTCCATCTCCAGACAGACTGCCCAGCCCCACCCCGCAAGTGTCCAGCCTCAGGCTGGAGCAGAGCAGAAATCATTACAGGCAGCATCTACCCTATCTCCACTCTATCAGCAGTCTCCATCAGGGAAAATTAAGACAAGGAAGGGAAGAGAGTGAGAATGCTGCCAGCCCCAGAATTGGGAAGGGAAGGTCCCATCCCCTCCACGTCTGCAAGGCTGGCTCTTCAGAACAGGAAGACAAGAGCAAGTGCAGAGCCCCAAAAAATTTCCCAACCTTGCTGCAGCTACGTTTCACCCTCCCTTGCCCCAGGGGGAAAGCCGCAGGGCCGAGCCCAGCCCCACTGTGGGAAGGCAGGATGCACCCGCTGGCTTTGGGTACCGCAGGCTGGCACAGGAGCGATGGGAGCAGAGCCCCACGAAGCTCAGACCCAGCCAGCACCTCACAGTGGCTGCTTGTGAACTCAGCCGGGATTTAACAACCTCCAGGGAGCTGCGGAGCAAGGAGAGAACGTTTCTGCTTAGTCACAGCTCTTCCAGGACGCACTCTATAAAGGTTGCATTTTCCATCCTCTCCCTGGCTGTTAAGCTTCATAAACAGTTTATCTTGAAATTAGATGCCAGCGGCAAAGTTACATGAATGCAAAGCGTCTCCCTTACACCAGAAGCAGAACAAAACCTGCTGGGGCAGACGGAGGTACTGGCTAGCGTAGATGGGAGAGGAAACACGGGAACTACATGATCCCACCACCACCCATCTTCTCCAAGGGCACCGAGCCGGGCACGTCGCCCTCACCACCCTCCTCCCCCCCCCAGCTGCTCGAAGCTCGGGTCGGCTAGGAAGGAAAAGAAGCAGAGAGCAAAGCATGCCGGGATGACTCACAGAGGGCCGTACCAAACTGAGAAAGTCTGCTCGTATCCACCGTCGTAGCCGGGCTCCCAGGAGACGTTGGCTGAGGTCATGGCGGCCACAACGTGCACGCTGGTTGGGGCGTGAGGGCTTGTGCCTGCCGAGAGAGAAGGGTTCAAGGGGAGGAAGACCACGTGCTGGCCGGCAAAGGCAAGGGGGCTGGAAGGGGTCTGCTCCCAGCCGTGATTCAAGGGGACTCCTCTTGCAACAAGCAAAAGCCCCCTGGAATTTCTGCCAGAAATAGCAGGAGGACGGCTGTGTCCACAGGTGGCCAAAATAACAGCACAGAAAAAGGTAGTACCACTGGTAAATAAGATTTAAAGGAGACATTGCTTTTCACAGGAAGCATCCCCACCTCCTGCCTTGCCAACGCGGGGACCCTACCCAGGGACCCGCCACCGGCTGTCCCCGAGGACCTGTCCCCCTGCCCTGCCCGTACCTACGACGGTAAGGTGGGTGCTGGCAGTAATGCTTGCGACGACGTTGGTGGCGACGCACTCCCACTCGCCGTGGTCGTCCTTGCCGAGGGAGCGGATCTGCAGGGTGCCGCCGGGCAGCGTGTTGTGCTTGCTCCTGCTGGGCTTCCCTACCTTGGGCAAGGAGCGGGGGGAGCCGGGCAAAGAGAGAAAAAAACACGACTCAGAAGGGGGTTGCAGGGCAGGGAGAGGCGGCAGCGGGGTCACTAAGCTACCTGCGCGGCCCAGGGGACACCGCCGGCCACCGGCAAGGGATCTGGTCTCTCCGGTCGCGGCAAGGCAGCCGGTTCCCCCGTTTTCGAGAGGACCTGGCGGGGCAACGCGAGAGGCATGCGTCAGGGAGGCTGATGCTCAGCACTCACACACAAGCGGAAAACCCCATGACACTCGCACGGACACCGAGCCCTGAGACAGGGCTCAACCTCCAGCATCCAAAGCTGAAACCGCTGTGAGGAAGGTGCACCGGCCACCCCCGGCAAACACCCGCCCCGGCCAGGGCAAGGCACCGCCTGCCCCAGGAGGTGCCCAAACTGCCCCTCAGCCAGCAGAGAGGCAGGACCCTTCATATCAGAGGTTTGGGCAGCAAGGGCCCCGCAGGGATGCGGGAGGATGGCGTGCGTGGAGGTGCCCGGGAGCTCTCAAGCTGAGAGGAAAGATGGATCTTGTAACAACTCATGTCTACGCCCATCAGCCAGAGTTGTGCAAATCCCACGATGTCCTGAGTCCTCTTCAGTTGTTCTTCACGCAGGGGTCTCTGCTGATCCACACCGGGACCCACGGTTCGATGCCACGCAGGATGAGCAGAGGAGCAGACAGGCACATGGGGTTACCAGTGCCAAGCCCAAGTCTTCAGGATTCCTTCAGGAGACTGGTCAGAGCTGGTGGGCTGACGGGGAGCGAAGGAGTTCGCTTCTGCCACAGGGAAACCGAGCCCAGCCCAAGCCAGCCCCGACTGGAGACAGGGGGGATAAGCCCAGAGTCATGACATGAGGAGGACTGCCAGAAGGCACGAGAGGGGTTGAAAAGAAACCTGAATAAGAATGGGGGGAGGGAGGGAGAAAAATAAGATGGAGAAAAAGACTAAATGGCCAACAATTTTTAGGTAGATCACTTGGAACCTGCGCAAGTCATGGTCCTCCTTGTGCTGGCAAAAGGAACTCAAAGAGATCCAGCATCTCACAGCACAAGGACCGAGGAGGGTGCCCACTGGGCAACACAGGGACCCCGCTCACTCTCAGGAGCCCTAAGAAGGGGACAGGAGGCTTGGAGAGAAGATCCTGACAGGGGGACAAAGAGCCCAGGAGGTCCCTGCATGGTGGCTTTCCTATGGGAGCAGCAAAGGTGGGAAGCAAAGGGAAGGCTGGAGGGGGACTGGAAAGCCCAGGCTGTGCCACCACACCAGACCCTACCCTGCTCTACAGAAAGGGGTAAACTGAAACCATTATGTCTAGTACAGCGTCATTAAAACAGCTTCTTCCCAGGGTCTTCGAAGTCACAGGGCAGCAAAGCAGCTGCTGACTGGTCCAGCCCCTCACCGAAATGCAGCCAAGAGACACTCGGACACGCTTCAGTGGCCCAAGCCCTCCCGCCACGGGAGGTCCGTGCCTCAAGAACGGCATCACCGGGGCTGCCGCATCCTGCCGGTGACCACCTTGCAGGCAGGCTGAGGGTGTCGCGAGGGCAGCGCCGGCGAGGAAGAGGAGAGGGGCCGGGGTGGGGGCAGCGCTCAGCTTTGCGGACGCTGCCGTGGACAGTTTCATGGGATTAAGGTACTCGGTGGCCACAAGCCGGGCTTCCCCCACCCACCTGTGGGACAGGATGGCAGTGGCTCAGCCCAAAGCGAAGCAGCTGTACCTGCAGTTTGTTCTTACCGGGACAGAGTGTGGCTTCTCTGTCTGCAATATTCACCAAAAGCCAAAGGCACTGCAGATTTGTCTGGCAGGCCGGGTACCTTTCTCCAGGCGATGATGGGAAAAGGGTCTCCGGCAGCAGCGCAAGGAATCAACAGCTCCCTCCCTGCCTCCTGTCTGTATTCCCAGCCTGGTAGCACCGTGAAATAGGGGGGGTCCTGCAGCCAAGGGAAAAGGCAAGGAGCGTCAACCCACGCCAACCCCCGAGGCGCACGAGCAGCTCCCCACAACCAAAACCAGCCCTTTTCCAAAACAAATGAATCACTGGTTTGGGTAAGGTTTGAGACATTGCAAGGAAAGCCGTGGCAGAGAGCGTGCGCTAAGGAAGCTCTATGGTACACCAAATTATACACCCGGAGGGAAGTTTTCTCCAAAGAGCCACTGCACTAGGGCAACTGGTTTAAGTTTTAAGGAGGTAAACAGGAAAAAAAATCCTATCCGCATCAGACATCAACCAGATTTCATTGACTATGCAGCCGTCTTAGAGGATGTGCGTGCGTCTGATACACAAAGCGTTACCACGTGAACCTCAGCGAGGCACCATGAATCACCGCCGCTCGCAAGCGCAGGACTTTGTTCAGGGAAGGAAGAGGCAGCAGCTCCCACCCCAGCTGCAACGGGAACCGCACTGGGAGCCCAGCGTGCCTCGGGCTCCGCACGCAGCAAGAGCATGCAGAGCATCTCTAGAGCTCAAATCATCCATTTATTAATATACTCTGTGAACGCAAGCCCAGGTCAGCAGGGCTAAGCATTTTGTTGGCAAAAAGGGCATCCCAGGGACGTGTTTCCTCAAACCACCCTGGTCCGGCGCTGCCAAAGCCTTATTCTCATACAGGGGCTGTGGCCCAGCCTGTGCCAAGACCCGTGCCGCCACTCCCGTGGGGTATTCCCAGCTGCGCCTGGCAGGGTGCCCTCGGGGTTTGCCTGTCCTGGTGGGAAGCACACCTCCGACCGCAGCACAGACGCACCTTCGCCCTCGAGCCTCTGCTATTCCCCTCCCAGGATGCTTGCAAGGGCCCGCGTCTGCCTTTCTCAGCACAAGTAAGAGAAGGCTCAGAGCAAGACACAATAGGGTTTTGCTAAGCCAAGTCATGTAGGTGGAAAAGTGGACAAGTTTGGGGGCACAGAGCCCTTCTTCGGGTCACTTCATAAAGAAGCGCTCAGAAAAACAATGGAAAACCTCAATTTCTGCACAGAATTAACCACCATATAAGCAGCATGGAAAAAAAGACCTCCCCTGCAGCGCTGGGCTGAACAGGAAGGCAGAACAAGTGACGTGCACATTGCAAAATGCATATTAAAAAGCCTAAATACAGCGTAAGATGCCTCCTACAAAGCTCCTGTGCATTCACACCGCCTGGCCTGGGACTCCAGCGCCCCGCACAACCCCAGGAGCCCTTCTCAGCACGGGACCAGCCCACGGGATGACACAACCTGCCGGCTGCAGAGCAAGGATTTTAGCAGGCAAGTTACCTTCAGTACCAGTCGGGCAGGGGGAGACTGGCCCATCGTACCCAGGGCGTTATAAGGCACACAGGTGTAAGTGCCGAGAGCATCTTCGGTTGCCTCCTCTATCCGGATCGACCCGTCTTCCAGCAGGTTCCAGCCAGAATACTGCAGCAGTGAGAAAGAGGGAACTGACTTATCCTACACCCACCACAGCTTATTATTTTCCCTTCAGCCAAGCCCCCCACCTAAGCCCAGGGCAGCAGCCACGTCCCCAGGAGATGCCCAGTTCAATTCCCAGCATCCAAGCCAGCTCCTCGACTGCAGGGAGAGGAAACATGGGCAAGATCAGCCCATCCAAACGCAGCCCCCCCGGGGAGGGTTGCCCTGCTCTGTACGCTCCCAGCGACGCGCAGGATTATCTTGCCACTGCCCTGCTCCGCACACAGAGCCAGGCTTCTTCCAGTAGCCCGAAAGAGTTACCATCAGGATCTATCACTCCCTAAGTAAAACTCATCCTGGTGGCACCAAGGAGACAACTTCACCCGAGGGGCTGAGGGCACCAAGGGCCAGAAACCCACAGCAGCAACAGGTTTAAACAGAGCTAAAATTTCAGATCGTTAATATTTAAGCAAAAAATTTAAAATACTGAGCGTTTTCTTTAAATATTTAATGGCTAATATCCTTGCTCAGACTATCAAACTGTGATTATAGGAAGACAGAGACTTGTTAAAAAGGTCTTTTAACCATCAGCTGCCACTGGAAGAAAAAAAACCCAGGGCCATCAGGAGGTGACTTTAGAGGGCTGCCAGCAATAGGTCTGGGAGAATCAGACAGTGTGTCTGCAGGCGCCCTGGGCTCCACGCAAGAACCCAAATTATCCTGATTCCTTATCAGCTGCCCACAGCTGATAAGGAAAAGCAGCATCATCCCACCCACAGGGCTTCTCCTCTCCTGACAGTGGGCTGGGTGTTCACAGAGGACGCAGAGGTCCCAACCTCTCCGTGCCCCAACACGTCCCTCCCTGGGGGCTTCGCTACCTTCTCGATTCGCAGGGGACGTCCGTCTTTGTTCCACTTGACCAGAGTGACCGGGGGCTCTGCCTCGACCGGGCAGCGGATGTATCCGTGTATCCCGATGGGAACGTAGATGACGGGGGGCATGTTCACCACGCGGGCGGGATCTGGGAGAGCAGCACCACCACGTTAGCATAGGGAAGGAGCCTGTCTCTCCCCCATCACCTGGCTTCAGGGGATCTACATTGCTTTTATAATGAATTCCAAACCCAAACACCACCTTGGCTCCCACAGGCTTGCTACAACGCAAATCCACCGTAATACCTGGCGTTTCTGGGAGGCTTTTCTCAGGCCCAGGCTGTTCTTACCTGGGGCTCATTAGAAGCTGCAGTTAAGAAGAAACATGAAACATGCTCGCTCTCACATCCACACCGACTTGCACCCTGCTGAAGCCCAAGCTGCTCCGTCACAGCCAGCCTCGCAGGACACGCGCACGGTGCGGCGCACACCCAGCAAGCCACCCGCCTGCCCTGCGGCCCGGTTTTGCACGCCAGCCAGGAAGACTATTTCCACTCCCCTGCCTTAAAACACACCAACTGCAGCGACCAAGATGGGAGAAAGGATCCACGGCCGGCTGGGCTGCCGTGAGCCCTTTACCTCCTGTCTGTTTGTACTCGCAGCCCGTGCCTCATTGAGGCTGGGGCGCGTTGAGCATCAGCCACCTCCACCCTTTCCAACAGGATGCAAAAGCTTAAAATACATACCTAACCCCCCTGCGCTGCACCACCCACGCAGCGAGGCGTCTCGCAATCCTCCAGTCTAGAATGTGTCATTAACAGTGCTTCTAAGAGCTTTTTAATTAAGTGCGAGTGGGTTGGAGAGAATCTAGACTTTCTTTAATAAGAAGCTTTTTTTTAAAAAAGTTACTTTTAATAAGAAGAGCGAGTATTTCTACAATCTCGTCTAGACACCGGCAGCGCGAGGTTACGGGAAAATCCTGACGGGGCTTACGCTGAATTAAGGGATGAATGCTTTTTATGGGGTGCAGCAGCCCTGCACTGCTGATGCACAAACGCAAAGCTGGGGGTAAAGGTAAGGCGTTAAGGATGAAGGGATGGGAGACAACAAAAGCTACCGAGTTTGAGACCTCTGCTCCCTCCCTGCCTAAACACGTAACCCCAACTGCCCCCCGAGGCCGTGCGCCCCCAGCAATGGCACCGTAACCCAGATTGCCAAGCACTGCATATGGAACGGGCTTTACCCCCCCTCCGCTTGACTCCACCTCTTAGGAAATGTAATCAAGGGCTCTGGCGGCGTGGGAGAGGGTAATGGGATCGAGCCTTTCACTACTAGGTCACTGGCCAGGGGCCAGCCTGGCTCACTAATGACCCAGGGCCGTGTCCTCATCCGACGGCTGCTGCGGTGGGTGGGAGGAACGCCTCCCTCCCAAGGCATCAGCCCTGGTCCAGATGAGAAGGTTTGCTCGGGAGGAAAGAGGTTTGCAGCACAAGAAGCCGAGCGCACCTCCTCGCGCCGAAGCCTCGCAGGGCCGTCTGAACAGCAGATTGTCCAAACACTGTTTTTCCTGCTATTAGAGCTATTTTTAACAGCTTTCAGCCTTGACGAGTGGTCCTGGATTAGCAACAGGGCAGATTTAATGGCCTGAGGCCACATGCTTTCCCAAGAGCCACCCAGCTGGGCACATCCAAGCCCCGAATCACATCTCTGCCTGGGCACAGCACCAGTCACACCGTCCCCCTGGCCCTTCATCCGTCCCCACAGGGAAGCGACAGGACCTACAAGCCCTTCTCAGAGCAGCTCCCCGCCAGCACGGGGCTTCCCGCTAATCAGCACCGGGTCCTACAGGCAGCAGCTCTAAGGCAGCCTTCAAAACCCAAGTTGTGAGCTCGCTTTGCTCAAGCCTGTCTTTCATTATAAAATAAAACCGCTGCAGTCTTCTACGGCAGAGCAATATTGCAATTGCGAGCGGCAGCAGTTGAGGCCATTACTGTCAAATGCCACAGGACGCTGGTGGCACACTACCCATTACCGCCCGGGGAGCCCGAGAGAACAAGCGTGGGAAGCAACGCTCCTGCTACAGCCCCTTCTCCTCCGCTTGTTTAGATCAGTTACCGCCTGAAAAAAATATGACATGCAGAGCTACCGAGCTCACAGAAAAACCACGCCATGGGAACAAGTCCCCATAATAAATGCCGAAATACACAAGCAGGTGGTTGAGACACAGCCCCGATCCGGTGTTTCGCTGCCCGACACGATGCGGCCGATGAGGGCAGCATGCCGGCAGCGGCGGTGGGAAGATGCCCACCTAGTCAAAAACCACTTGAATCAAAGGCGGACACCGGTCCCAGCTGAGCAGTGCTACCCAGGGTGCTCAGGCTTTCTGCCTTCTCGCTGCCCACATCCTACAAGCACGTGGGGTGCGCTCAGCCTTTTGCTGAGGATGACTGCATGCGCCTCCAAGGGCTGCTGTCACATCGACCCGACCCTCTTAGTATCGTACTGGGATGACAGAGCCTGTGGGGCTGCCCCAGAGCGGGGTGTTATCCATCCCAGCCCCACCCCTCCCTCAGGACTGGGCCCCGCTGCCCGCACTCACACTGCACTGTCAGGTAGGCAGAGGCTGATGGCGAGCGGCCCAGGCTGTTGCTGGGGATACAGGTGTATTTTCCAGCATCCTCTGGCTTGACACGGAAAATGATCAGCGTCCCGTCGATCAGGATCCGCACCCTCAACTTCAGGTCGCTATGAGAGAAGAGGGGAGGAGGATCGCAAGGAGACCTGGGGGCAATGCCCACCCCGTCGGTGACCCCAGCACGATTTGGGAGCAGGAGGAGGAAGATATATCACCCCGCTGGATGCAAACTCACTTCTTGAAGTAGACGTTCTCCTCCTCCCAGTACCACAGGTAGGTGAGGTTCCCGGGGTACGCCTCGGCCTGGCAGGTGAAGAGCGCATCCTGGGAGATGTTGACCGTGATGTTCTCCGGAGGGGAAACGATGAAGGGAGGTCCTGGAGAAGGGAGAGGAACGTGTCACCCCCACCAGCACAGGTGTCCCCACAAAGGTTGCCCAGGCTCAGCTCCATCACAGCATCGTTGGATGGGAGCTGCTGGAGGGCTCCGGGGCAGAGCTGGCCCCGATCCTGCGGGATCACAGGGCACTGGGGCTCACCTCCAGGAGCATGGCAGCCCTGTTATTCCCAACCCTTTCCCTGATCTCTGCAGCTTTTGGGAGGGGGCCCTGCACCCGTGGCACACGGCTCTGCTTCTCCCAGGGCACACAAGTTCGCGCCTCCCCTCATCCTGAGCACATTTCCAGGATTGCATCACCCACAGGAAAAATCCAGGGGGAAAAGAGCAAACTGCGGGAAGCCAGCAGTGAGCGTCCCCAGCTCGCCGACGTGGTGAAAGCAGAGCAGAGGCCACCCCGCGCTCCTCTCTCCACCAGTAGCTGTTGACCTAATTAAAGACTTATTAAATAAAACAGGGAGCGGGAGGCCTGCCATGCATCACTGCTATCTGATGAGGCACTTTGTGACAGCCTCAATCTTTTCCCCACTTCCCAAACAAAACCGAGCCGCCACCGGGGCCTGGCTGTTCATCGGCACAGCCACTGCGGTGCCCCAGTTCAGCGGATTCCTCCATCCTGCAAACGGGATGCGGAGCCACGGGGCAGCCGGCACGATGCCGAGCCCGCAAGGCTTCAGGGCAGCACCCCAGCCCTGCAATCCACGGATTTCCATCCACAAAGCATCCTCCCAGCCCCTCCAGGGACGCCAGCAGCTGAGGACAAGCCGGAGGGGGTCAGGTGGAAGATCTCACCTTGAACAAGCAGGCGTGTGGTGTGCACAGCCTCCCCTTGGATGCTGTACGCCCGGCAGGTGTAGGCACCCCTGTCCTCCCGGCTGATGGAGAGCACCGTAAGGCTCCCGTCGCTCACCTGGGGACAACAAGGGAAGACCCTGGGCTGTGGGCAGGGACCCCTGGGTGGGATGCGCCCTAGCCCTGGCTCAGCGCCCTCCCCGCTTCCCATGGCGGAGAGCTGCTGACGCTTTTAGGGCTGGATAAGAAATGGGTTTCCCCGCTCTGCAAGACGTCGGATATTAATAAACCAACACACGCGTTTCTGCTCAACGCCAAGGGGAAGGGAAAAAAAAAAAAAGAAAATAACCCTCGCAATGTATTCATCTCCTGCAGAAGTGACTGGCAGGTGGCAGACTCCAAACCGCTCCTGCCAAGAGCCCCAGCACCACCGGCATTTCACAAGGAGCAGGATGCCTCGCCGGAGCATGCCCTGCTCCCGAGGGACCAGCTCCACTGCTGGGGTAGGATATGAGGGCGAGACCCCAGCTCGGCCACTGTCCTCCCTGTCGGGTGACCTCGCAGCTGCTCGAGGAGCGGGCGAATTTCCCCCTGGGGACACAGCCGAGGAGGGACAGGCGAGGGACCATCACCCCCAGGGTAGCATCTCCGCCATGCACAGGGAGCCCTGCTCCCAGCCAGGCTCCCCGCCCCTCTCGCCTTATTCTGCCTCATCCTTCTATTTCAATTAGTAACAAATGATTCCTAATTACTCTCATTAGTGCCTGCACTGATTCCAATGCCTGATTTACCAATTACAGCTCAGGGGGAATCTCTGCCCAGGAGTCTCCAGGATGCAAAAAGGGTCCTGGGAGAGGAACAAAACCCTCCCCTGCCCAAACCGCCCCACACCCCAGCCCCGCTGCATCCATCCCTGCCTGGGGACACTGCATCCCCAGGCTGCAGCCCCCACCCTATCTCTGGGACCTGGCGCAGCAACTGGCCCCCAGGACAAGAGTCCCCAGGGAACAGCAGGGAATGGGGCTGCCCTAAGCGCCGCAGGGTGCGGGGGGGTGTCTGTAGCCTGCACCCAGGGGCAGGCAGCGTTAGAGGCTGCCGCTCAGCGAAGATGGGGGGGGGAAATGGGCAGCTCGGCAAGAAGTGCTGAGAAAGCACGCCCGGCTCCAGGCACGGGAGAGCTGCCGCCACTGTGGTCCTGTCGATACCGTCCCCGTCAGCGGGGTGCCCGGGAGCCCCCGCAGCAGCCCCTGCCACCCACCTACCTGGTACTTGCCATTGGCACCCAAAAGGTCCCCCTCTCTTAGCCAGGTGACGATGGGCTTGGGGTTCCCGAACGCCATGCAGGTCAAGGTGACGCTGCTGCCTTCCTTCGCCTCTACGTACTGCGGCGGCGTCTCCGTGAAGGTGGGGGGAGCTGCGGGGCAGGGGAGACCACTGTGACCCCCGTTTCACCCGTGGCTGCTGTGGGTCTGGGGGGGCACTGGGACAGAGGGGAGGCTGCCACCAGCAAACGGGGAACACACCGCACATCCCCGCAGCAGGGCTGGGATCACCCCAAAGGTGAACGGGGCTGCAGGGACAGGGACAGCAGCGGCTGCCAGCTGTCCCCGGGGATGCCTGCCAAGGGCACCCCCTCCCCGATGCATGACACTCCAGCCCTCTCCTCCCCACCAGCTCCGGGACACGGCCCCCCATTGCACATTAACTTGCTATTGTCAAAACACGGGAAAACACCGCAGTGCAGATCGAAAGGCTCCTTCCTGATTAAAGAGGCTGGCAGGTTTACAGCCCGCCCCTAATTACCAGCAGTTGTTAAAGCCCACTTTTGAGGAAGACAGGTTGGCAATTTAATCTGCTTGGGAAAAAAAGAATTACATTTTGTTTCTGCCCAAATGATTTTTGTTTTCTCCTACGAAAGTTAAGCATTGTTAACGTGCTTGGGGAATGTTACAGCCTTCCCCCTGAAAGCAATTCCTCAGGCCGTGAGGATTATGGTTATTTTGTTATTAAGCCCCTGCGTACCCCATGCTGCACAAAACCCAAGAAGTGCCCCGTTTTGCAAAGGGAGTCGAGCCTGGGGGGGGACAGGGCACCTGGGGCACCGACGGCCACTTTCAGCCCCTCGGCCGGCAGTTTGCAGAACCCGTACACGTGGTGCAGGTGAAACAGGCCCGACCCTCCTCCTCCTCCTCTTGCCTCCCTCGGCCCTTCCTTCCCAAGCCCTCGGAGCTCGTGAGCAGGCAGGAGGAGGGCAGCCTCACCAGAAAGTGCGGCAGCATCTCACCCCCTTTATGCAGGCAGTGGGAAAGGAGGCAGCAGCAAGGCAGGGCACAGGCAGGGGCAGGGCTGGCGTGCTGCACGGCCCCACTTGCAAAGCTCCTGCTCACTAATTGGGCTCAATTAGGTGGCTCTTCTCCATGTGCAGCCCAGCCATCCCCCCGAAAGGTTAAATTAATTGCTCAAGGTCAGGCAAGAAGAGCTGCCGGTGCCCACATCTCCTTTCCAGCCACCCCACTGCAGCAGGAGAGGCACAGTCCTCACGCTGGGCTAAAAATAAAAGACCTCTCCTGATGTGGAGAATGACAATTTGCTAATTAGTTTAATATGCAGCCTTAATAAAATGAAAAAGTAATTTGAGTAAATCTGAATTTCAAGAAAACAAAGATTTGATTTTCTGATCTGTGTGTTAAGAGGAGATTTCGTCCCAGCCCCCTTTCTTGATGTCTCTCCTTTAAACAAGCTCCACATAATTAAACTGCAGAATCCCTAATAAAAGTTTGTCCCTTTTTAAGTCACGCCCTGGCTGGAGCAGTCAGCCTGGATAGCTCCAGGCTCATTCGTCTGCAAGGCGCAGATCCCATCAAGGTCCAGCGTCCATCAGAAATCAAAGGGGAACCCGTCTGGGCACTGCAGGCAGCCCCCCGGCGATGCCGCGGCCCCCCGCCCGCCCTGCCGCTGCTGCTCCCACCGTGCCCGGCTCACCGTTGACCGTGAGATGGACCCAGCTGCCGTTGTGGAAGGTGTCGTACTGCTGGTCCAGCATGAGCACTTTGCACTCGTACCAGCCCTGGTCCTCAGAGCGGACCTGCTCAATGCGCAGGGATGCTTTGTCGTGCAGGCTGGCCCGGCCTGCAGAGAGAGCACAGCCGTCAGCTCGGTGGCCCCCAGCCCTGCGTGATGGCCCCCCAGCACCGGACCAGACCCCCACGAGCGTTGCTACAGGGGACACCCCAGCCTGGTGCAGGCACCGAGCAGCTGCAGCAGCTCTGGGGCCAGGCAGAGCCCCACCATCCCCAGTTTTGGGGCTGGTTGAGCCTCACGGCACGGTGCTGCCGGTTGCAGCCGGCCAGCAACATGCTCGCCCATCTGGCGCGGTGCCTCGAGCGGCGTCTGCCCGCAGCGACGCCGGCCTTCTGCTCCCGGCCGGGGGCTGGCGGCCGAACAGCCGGCACGGAGGCGCGCCCCAAAGCCTTTCCCCAGTCTGGGAGTCTCCCAAAAATCAGGGTGGCCCTGGGCTGACCCTGTGTGCAGCTCAGGAAACCAGACCAGCAGCAAAGCAGCCTGAGCCTCCATGCTGGCACAGCGGCTAATGGGCTCTGGCATTGCTCAAGCATGAGCTGAGTTTGGCAGGGCTCAGCCCAGGCTCAGGTGCTGGCACCCTCCCTGCTGCAGGATTTCCCAGAGGAGCAAATCTGGGCAGAGGAAGCCTTGCAGAGCCTGAAAGCAGGGTAAGACTCAGGGAAGGTGGTCCCCAAGGAATGGCATATTAGAACGGGTCTGCCCCACCACGCCAACCCCATCAGGGCCAGACCCCAGCTCACAGACCCCACCAGAGGCCACCAGCCACGCGGGGCTGGCAGCACATTGGCAAGTGGCCAACATGGGCTCTGCAGCTCCA
Organism: Phalacrocorax carbo; assembly: GCF_963921805.1. Lineage (NCBI taxonomy): Eukaryota > Metazoa > Chordata > Aves > Suliformes > Phalacrocoracidae > Phalacrocorax > Phalacrocorax carbo. The sequence goes on from NC_087533.1 coordinate 3,729,006, forward strand.
ACCTGCCACCCCCACGTGGCCGCGGCTCCATCCCCGGAATCCCCCCAGCAGCTCCCCACAGGCTCACAGCTGCTCTGGGATGCAGCAGCAACCGCCGCCACCGCCACCCGTCACCCTGGGTTTCTCTGCCTCGCTTGCTCCCGTCCCACGCAGCCCAGCTGGCTTCCTAGCTTTGCTGCTTAATTAAAACCAACTGGGTGGAAAGCAAGCAATGAGAGGCAGAGCCCGCGCCGTTTCTGACGGAGGAGCGGATGGAGCAGCCGTACACCCCCGGCTGCGCCGCAGTCAGGACCTGGCACAAGACCCTTGTACCCCCTGAACTCACCGGCATACTCTGGGTCGACATGGGGAGGGTAAAACCCAAACTTGATGAAGATGGGGATGGGGACGCCGAACTTGAACCACTCCACGACATAGGGAGGGGGCTGCCCCGTGAGCGGGTGGATCACGTCGCATCCCAGGATCACGCTCTCGCCAGCGCGAGCGGTCACAAACTCGGGCTCCTCCCTCGAGCCGAGGGCACCTGTGAGGGGGAAAAGGAAGAAACTGTGGCTGATGCCGCCGCTGGACCCTGGCATCAGCGTTAGCCGGGGGACTGGGACCCCCGGGAGAGCCACAGCAGAGACTATGCCCGTCCCCAGCCGCCTGACTCCACCAAGGGCAGCCCCTCGGTCTCCCCTGCCCCAAAATCAAGGGGGGTTTCGCCAAGCCCCTCCACCCAGATTTGGGGCCACTCCAAGCCACCACAGGACTCAGGACAGTTGCCATCAGCACCCACTGCTCCAGAATGGCTTCCCACCCTCCGTGCCAGGGAAAGGGTGGTGCCCAGTGACCCTGCGGGGGGTTTTGGGAGCCCCTGCTCTCAGCAGCAGGCAGGCACAGAGCGCACCCAGTGCTGCTCCCCACCTAGCATCCCTGTGGCAAGGAAAAGGCTGTTTTCGCAGCCCCACATGTGCCCCAGCACCCTCCGGCCACTGGGACAGCGTGCAGGGACCACCGACCCACAGCTCTGGTGTGCCAGCCCAGGGATTCAGCCTTCCCACAGGAGCCATCCCAGGGTGGGCCAAGCCCCCGGAGCAGCAATGCTCCAGCCAAGCCTGCCCGTCCTTGGGCGTCCCCAAGAGCCCCAGGCCTGAAATCCGGCTGCGACCTGCACATCGAGTCTGGCACCCTGCTCCTCCTGCCCAGCCCCCGGCTGGGGTAATTAAACAGGGCTTTGGTCTCAGCCTCAGACGAAGGCACTGCTCCACCCCGGCTGTGCCTCCCCGCTCAGCTGCAGCCTGGCGTCATCCTGCTCTCGCCATCAGCAGCAAAGCTGCATCCTCAGCACAGCTTTCAGAAAGAGAGAGGGAAAACCCAGGGCTGGGGGGAGCCCCCAAAACTGCCAGCAGCAGGGTTCAGCCCCACATCTCGCTTCCCACCAAGGAAAGCCCCCCCACCCCACCCCCCCATTTTCCTGGCACACGCAGCCACCGCCTGCTCCAAGGGGGATGCTCGGGGAGGGATGCTTGGGGAAGCACGTTCCCACTCCTCCGCGCTGCTCCTCGGGGCCGCCGGTGATTGGCGGCGAGTGACATCACCGCTTCCCCGCCGCGGGAGCCGAGCATCACCAGCTATTTTTGGCTCCGGCACAAGCGCGTACTGGCGAGAGGCCCGTGCCGTGCCACCCCACGGGCTCACCGGCCGAGTGCCCCCATGGGAAGGGGAGAGGGCAGAGGTGGCTCTGGCGGCAGCCCCCGCCACAGCCAAAACCCCCTCCCCACTGCAAGGTGCAACACCGCAGAGGAGCGCAGCCCTATGGCCAACCGGGCATCCCCCATCCCCGCAGCACTGGCAAGCTGGGTGCTGGGGCTAGATGGTGGCTGTTTAACTGGGAGGGCTGGTTGGTGGCAGCAGGGAGGGCAATGCCAGGGCGCAAAGATGTGAGCCATCTGCAAGGAGCAGACGCTGCATTGCACGCCCGCTGCAGGAGTCCTGTACAACCATGTACCTGCCTGGACTCCATCTGGGCTGGGGGAATGCCGTGCACACATGTGTAATATGCACACGCATGCGTGCACCCCACTCCTGCTCCCCGCTTTGCACTGCCCTGATGACACACCTCCACCTCTCTGTGCCTCGCTATCACTGCATTGCTGATGAGCTCAGGCATTCGCACCCTGTCAGTGGGCACGGTCTCAGCTCTCCCCTGCCGCCCTTGCAAAATGCTGCAAAGACCCATCCCGACCCTGCTGTGCCCATCGGGGGGGTGCTCTGCTGCAGGGCTGGGAACCCCCCTCCCTGCCCACAGCCCCCCTGCACCGCTCACAGACAGCAGCTGTCACGTGCTGCTCAAGAGCATCCAAGGACGTGCACTTCCGCGGTCGCCTTGCCTGAGCAAGCGGGTCCCCAGCACCTCGCCACCTTCAAAGGGACAGTCCTGCTTTCCACCGGGTGCAGGGGATGGAGGGGGCAACACCCCAGCCCCTCCCCAAGCCCCCCACCTCCCCCAGCCCACCAGCTCCTTGGGTTCCAAGGTGGGATCTTAATTTTCAGCTCAACACCAAATGGAGCCTGGGATGCTGATGCTTGCTCAGCTGGAGAACACCGCCCAAGAGGCCACCCAGACGCCCAGGGGACGGGCACTGGGCGCGCTTGCAGCTGTACGGCGGGATCCCCTGACCGGCTCCCCAGCAAACCGGTGGGTGACGTCCTAGGGAGGGGACAAGCCAGCCGCTCCGCTGGACCCATGCCTGGCCAGGGCCACGCAGGCATAGGAAAATAGGTCAACCCCGGTGTCTGATCGCGAGGCCGGTGGGGAATTGCACGCACGGCTGAGCATCGCCTCCCCACGCGCGCAGCCGACTGGCAGCCACGGCGGCTAACCAGCCCCCAGCTCTCCCCAGCTGCCACCCGCCCCGCCACCGGCCCCCGTGTCCTCCTGTCCCCGCTTCCAGAGACAGCGGGGAGGCAGCAGGGAGATGTTTCACAGGATCCTCCTTGGGTCTCCCCAACTTCCCAACCCACTAACCCTACTCTCCCAGCCCCAGCCTGGTTTTGCTTCCAAGTCCCGGCTGCTGAAGGCACGTGAGCGATGGAGATTACAGCTCTCAATTCAAAGAAGCGTTCCTCACCCCCACATTTGTGGGGAAACGCTTGAAAACAACCCACAGATGCCAGAAGAAACAGAGAGCAAACAGACGGGGTATTTTTAAACCCACTTGCTTTTCCCAGCCAAGTTCAGAGGGGTTTCAAGGCTTATCCTGCAGTTTGGAAATAGGGTCAACATCAGGGAGCTGCAGTGGGGACATGAACCCCAAATCCCCCCTCGGTGTGGGAGCTCACGTGAAGCTGGAGGATGCCTCATAAAGAACAACAAGTAATCAACAGGCTTCGTCATCCAAGCAGATCCAGGAAAAATAAAAGCACGCCGCGTGCCAGGAGGCAAGAATACAAGATGCGGAGGTGGAGTTGAACGGCATCCCAAAGGGAGAGGAGGGAAGGCTGCCGCTGAGTAGAGACGGTGCCACCACGGGGCTCCCCGGGATGGTGATGCTGAGGCTGGGAAGACCCTCACCCGGGTCTGAGCATCCAGTTCCTCCCATCCTGAGAGCAGAGACCTAAGGTGACAGGGAACTTGGTGGACCTGCGGGTATCCAGTATCTCAGGTGCACTCACTGAAGCAGGACCCTTCCTGCAGATGCTCCATGAGAAGGAGGCAGCCATGGCAGAGCGAGTTTCCAAATGAAATAGCCCTGCACCTCGGGTCACAGTGGGCCACCAACCCCACGGCCAAGGGATGATGGCCAAGTGCCCAGGAAGGCTGTCCTGAGCAGCAGACACCCATGTCCTGGGGTCAGAGAGGGCATCCCATCCTGACCCCCACCCCATGCACTTGTCCCCATCCCTGTCCCTCCATGGGGATGGCCGAGGGAGCAGGCGCATGGCCCTGAGCCCGGGGACCACTTCTCCCTGCCGAGCGGAGACAAGATCTGCTCTGACACATCCCGCTCATATCGGTGGAGGCGGGATATGGCGGGAACCTCTGAGGACAAGGCCACCGGCGTGGCATATGGAGGCCAGCAGGGAAGGAGAGCAGGCAGGCAGCACCACGAAACAAGCAGGGCAGCAACCGCATCCTGGGTGGGGGGGACAGGGACCACCCACTGCAGGGACCCGGGCTGCCGAGCCGGTGCATGGGATGGGGGGAGAGCCGCCTGCCCCCCACCTCCCTACACCTGCAACAGCTCGGTGGGGGCTGCACACCCCACTGCAAGCTTGGTCCCCCCCTGCCTGCGTGGGGGGTACCAGCAGCTCCCCCCCAAAAGCATCCACCTCTCCCCTAGCAGGGGGCAGCCCTGGTGGCCAGGAGCACAGCCCTTGCCCCCTCCCCCAGCTGGAAAGCAGCATCTGGGCTTTCTGCGTGATTCCTGCGTTTTAAACCCGATTTTCCAGATGGATGGAGGGCGGTGCGCAGGTCAAGTGACATGCCTCAAGGTCATGTGGGGCCGGCAGAGGAGCAGGATTAGCTGCGAGGGGTGGCTCAGTGCCCCCATTCACGGCAAGATGGGGACTTCAAGCCCCATCCCTGGGGACAAGGGGTGCCCTGCGGGACCACCACCACCATCCCCACACAGGCAGGCAGCTGCCCTGGCACCCCCAGGGGAGCATGCATGCCCAAGGTGCTGCCCCACAGCAGCCCCCCACCTGCCACAGTGGGTCCCCACTCCCTGGGGGTGACACAGGTGGGACCATCCCCAGCTGGGGGGCAGCTTAGCGAGCACATGTCGGTGCTCAGAGGGGTGCAGAGATGGATCATGCAAGAAAACTACTTTCCCATGTTCACCCCAGTGTCCCCATTCCCCCCGGGGGTCCCCAGCATCCCCTCCTAAATGCCACCGGCCCAGAGTAGAGCATCCCTACATGCCGCACAGCAGCTGCCTCAGGGGAGCCACCATCTCCCAGCAACGACCAGCAGCTACCTGCACGCTCTCCACCAGCTCCCTCCCCACACCACAGGGCCGAGCGAGCAGCTGCTGTGGGAGGCTGGAGCCAAAACAGCTCCCAGGGGAGACCTCCTGCACCCGGGTGCTGCGCCCCCCAACCCAAGCCAGCGCACATCCAGACCCACATCACACCAGTACCCACAGACAGACTGCCCGCGTCGCCCTCCCCACGGAGCAGCGCGTACCACCCCGATGCCACCACAGTCCTCCGACTGGGAACTGGGATGCAGGCAGTGCTCTGAGCTGCCCGCCAGCAGCTCCTGAATCACGCTGTTCCTGGCTCAGGCAGCCCTCCCACCAACACCAGCCTCTCCATCGTGAAGCGGGAGGAAGCGAGTTGTTTTTCCAAAGGCCAGCTGGTCGCTCAGAGCTCCCTGTTCAGGAGATGCAGGGGAAGGGAGAGGGAAGGAGTCCTCCATCGGCATCGCACAGGGCTGGACCCGCTGCTTGCCCATCTCCAGGGCTTCTCTTCCAGCCTGAAGCAGCAACCTCCAAGACGGAGGACTGAAGGTGAATGGGAGCTAACCCTTCCTGCCACAGCTCCAGCGAGGAACTCACAGGGTCCACTCATCACCGGTGAAGCTGCATCTTCCAAACCAAAAGGCAACCGAGCCAGGAAAGCATCACCGCAACAACCCTCCGGCAAGCCAAGTCAACAACCACGATGCGCACGTCCCTCCCTGCCCAGCACGCTCCCGTCCAACAGGTCCAGAGGAGCAGAAATCCTCCAGGGAAGGATGGATACGGGAGCTGGGCCAGCCCCCTTGGCCAGTCCCGGTGCCAAACCGTCCCCTTGCCAGCAGAGAGTGGGCCAAAGCCACATGTGCCAAAGCCCACGGCTGCCGGTCCAAACCCCTCCATGGCCGAAGAGGCACCAGCCCTCGCGTGCACCAGCTCTGTGCCAGGAGCGAGTAGAGGACGCAACGCCGGCACCGACACGGCGAGCCGCTCCGATCAGCCAAGGTCAGCGCCGCGAGCGTCACCTGCTGCAGTGTCCGGGGGGACCTCTTTGACGGGAGCCCTCACCTGGGGCTGGCGAAGCCGAATCCTCCCTTCACAAACCGCGCCTGCCGGATCCATAAGCATCCCCGATCACTGCGCGGCACCGCGTCACGCTCGTGGGAGAGGGAGGAAAAGCCCCTCGGCGTCACGGCACTGCCAGAAACACCAGGAGGCCAGATCCCTCCTCTGACACCCACTCCCAGCACGGTCACGTCCTGGCTCTCCTCCCCCACGCCGTAGAGGGGATAACACACCCTCCTTCCCTCTCTGAGCCGATTAACGCCTGGAAAGCCCTCGGAGAGCCGGGCTAGGCAAGAGGGCTGCCTGGGGCCAGCACCGCTGCATCTCAGCCTGGCTCTGCGAGGAGGAGGCAGCAGCATGTGGAGGAAGGCCACGGCCATGGGAAAAGCCTCGGTGAGGGCACCAGTGCATAGCCAGCCCCAGCCTTGCTCCGAAGCCTTGTCCCCAGGTGATGCGGGGTGTCAAACCCCCCACGAGGGAGGAGACAGCGCTGGGGCCAAGGGGATGCAGCGGCCGGGGCGAGTCCGTGGGCTCCCATCCCCACGGCGGGGGCCACGCCAGCCCGCAGCGCCCCCTCGCCCGGTGCCTACCCACGCATTACTCACAGCGCGCTCATTCATCACGTACACACCGCTCCGTACGCGCAGCACCCCCACGCCTGGGGTCCCTGGCACCCACCCACCCAGGCATCGGTTCAGGAGCCCCATCCCCGTTGCTCCAGGGTATTGCGAAGTTCCCAGGCGCTGACCTCGCTGCTCTGCTCCTCTCCCAGGCAGAGAATCCCTCTACAAACCGCTGCTGCAAACCACCTCCTCGCCACGCCGCAGGATGCATTTCAGGCAGGCAGCAGCCGGCCGCGGCTCGGCAGCAAGAGGGGGCCCATCCTGACCCCTCCACCACCTCCAAGGAGCCGGCTGCCAGGCAGGGATGCCAAGGGACCGTGACGAGGCGCAGATGTCACCCCACGCGCTCGAGAGATGATGCGGCGGGGGCTGCGGTGTCCCGGGTGCCCCCTCCCAGCCCACCCGCGCCTGCCGAGGCTGTGTTCCCCCACGCCGCGGGGAGGGGAGCGGCGATGGCTGCCAGCCAGGCATCGCTTGCTGCCGGCAGCCACCGCATCCCCACGGGCAGGGCTCGGCGACACCCAGGGCGCAGCTCCCGGGTCCCATCCTGGGTAGGGACCACCGGGGTGCAGCGACCACCCCGTGCCCGGCGAAGTACAAGCGGCGGAGGCAGGAGATGGTGCTGCACCAGTGGCAGGCAGCCCCCCTTCCACCTGCAAGGATGGCTGGGGGGGATGCAGGGGTCTGGCAGCTGAACGAAAAGAAGCCAGAGCAGGAAAATCGGGGTTATTCCCCGCCGCTGTCTCCCTCCTGACCTTGGACAACCCTGTGCCTCAGTTTACCCCGGCGCAGCAGCCAGCCTGCAGTGGAGGAGGAAGGAGGGCAGCCTCCCCCGGGCAGCGGGGAGCAAAGTCACCCCCAAACCCGCAGCCAGGAGCACACGGGCACAGTCAGGGTGCTGCAGGGGAAGGCACCGAATCCTTTTGCGTTTCTCCTTGCCCAGCGGGGAAGGGCAAACGCTGCCTGCACCCCTCGGAGCTGCTGCCTGCTGCTTCCCCCAAGCTGGGAGAAGAAATGGGGGAGCGAGAATCGCTTGCCCGTCCCCTGCCTGCGCTCCGGTCCCGGCCGGGGGCCACGCTGCCCGCCTCTCCCCCCCGCACCCAGCCAGGCGCGCCCCTCGCAAGGACTCGCACCCATTGCCTTTTCCCAAAGGGAATTTCCAAGCCCCCGCGCGGAGACCCAAGCAGCGAGGCAGGACCTGCCGCACACCAGCACCAGGGGCCCGGCCGGGCGCTTTGCTACCACCTCCTGCGTCCTAAACTTCCCCGAGTTGCAACCGCTGCCCTCTGGGAGGTCACTGCAAAAACCGCTGAGCGCCTGGGGAAGATGCGCCGGGCGCTCCCAGCGCCCCCCCAGCAGCGGGGAATAAAGAAATAAGCAGCTCCTCGCTGCAGCAGCAGCAGCGCCCGGGGACACGGGCAACGCTCAGCCCCCCTGCACAGGCACCGGAGGGGATGCAAACCCCCTCTAGAACCGCAGCGCACCGCACCCCCGGGGCGTGCTTCCCCGCAGCCCCCCTCCCGCTGCAAGCTCCGGGACGTGCTGTCCGCGCCGGTGCAAGCTTCCCGGTGCACGCATCCCAGCCCGGTACACGCTTCCCGGTGCACGCATCCCAGCCCGGTACACGCTTCCCGGTGCACGCATCCCAGCCCGGTACACGCTTCCCGGTGCACGCATATTCCCCCCTCCCCGCCCCAGCCGGTACACCGAGATGGGGGGGCATGCAGAGGCGACCCCGCCGCCGCCCCGGAGAGCGCGGCGGATCCCTCCTGGAGCATCCCGGAGGAGGACGGCCCGCGGTCCCACTCACCTTGGACGGGCAACCCGCGGGCGCCGAGCACACTTGCTACCAAAGCGGCCACATACCAAATCATAGTACTACCGGCCCCCGGTGCGCAGCATCTTCCGCCCGCCGGGCGGCCCGGCCGGGGCGGGGCAGGGCTCCCCGGGCCGGGGCGAGGCTCCCCGGGCCGCCGCGGGGCTGGCCGGGCCGGAGGGGCGGCTCAGGGCCAGCCGCCGGCCGCCGCCGTTGCGCCCATGCCCGCGCCCATGCCGCCGCCGCGCTGCACCTGCCCTCCGCCGCACGGCGCGGGGCGCAGCCTAGCCTGCGCCCTTTAGCGGCTCGGTGCCGCCCCCGCCCGCCGCCTATTGGCCGCGCCCCGGCGGAGTGGGCGGTGATTGGCCGGCGGCGCGGCCCGGGCCCGTTTCAAGGTGGGTTGGCGCGTACGGGGTCCCTGCGCCGCAGTATCATGCGCACTGCCGGGAGCGGCGGGCGGTGCGGCGGCACGGCGCGGAGCGGAGCGGCTCGGCTCGGCTCGGCACGGGGTCACCTCCCGACCGGCTCTGCCACCCGCCCCGGAGCAGCGTCTCCTCCGGGTCCCCAGATGTGCCCCCTGCACTAGCGCAGCGTCACCTGTCCCCAGATGTGCCCCCTGCACCGACTCAGCATCACTGCCCTGCTCCCAGATGTGTCCCCTGCACCGGCTCAGTGTCACCTCCCTATCCCCAGATGTGCCCCCTGCACCGACTCAGCATCACTGCCCTGCTCCCAGATGTGTCCCCTGCACCGGCTCAGTGTCACCTCCCTATCCCCAGATGTGCCCCCTGCACCGACTCAGCATCACTGCCCTGCTCCCAGATGTGTCCCCTGCACCGGCTCAGTGTCACCTCCCTATCCCCAGATGTGCCCCCTGCACCGACTCAGCATCACTGCCCTGCTCCCAGATGTGTCTCCTGCACCGGCTCAGTGTCACCTCCCTATCCCCAGATGTGCCCCCCCCACCGACTCAGCATCACTGCCCTGCTCCCAGATGTGCTCCTTGCCCCAGCACAGCATCACCTCCCTATCCCCAGATGCGTCCCCTGCACCAGCACAGCATCACCTCCCTGTCCCCAGATCACAGAATCATTAAGGTTGGCAATGACCTCTAAAGTCATCAAGTCCAACCATCAACCCAACACCACCGTTCCTTCTAAACTATGTCCCGATGCGCCTCCCTGCCCTGGCACAGCGTCACCTCCCTGTCCCCAGCTCTGCCACCTGCTGCCATACACGCCCCTCTGACACCCCAGTGCCACTTTGCACCCACGCGGGGTCACCTCCGCACCATGGGACGAGCCACCTGTCCCCCCCACCAGCCTGACCAACATCAGCCGTGCCATCTGTCCCTGCCACTCTGCACCAGCTTGGGGTCACGTCCCTGCCACCTGCTTGGTGCCACTGCAACCTGGTACCCCGCATCAGCTCAGGGTAACGTACCTGCCACCATCTGTGCCCCCAGCAGAGGTTCAGTGTCATCACCCTGCATCAGCTGTGCCACCTGCCCCCTACACCCGCTTGCTGTCACTTCTGCCAGGATCCTGCACCGCTCACAGCCACCTCCTCGCCACCTGCCGCAGCTTGGTGTCACATTCACCTGCCACCCCACACCCAGCGCCAGGGCTCGGTGCCACTGCCACCCCTTGCACCAGCTGTACCACCTCCTCCTGCCACCCTGCACCACCTGTGTCACCTCCCCCTGCTCCTGCCCTATGCAGCTTGCCCCCATCCCTAAGCCCCTGCACCCTGCGACAGCTCCATGTCACCCTGTGTCCCCTGCCATGTCCCTGGCACAGCTTTATGCCCTGCTGAACTCACCCCTCTGTTTGAAGAGAGAACTGGGATTCATTCCAAAGGAAAATAGGTAGAAAACAGCAAGTCCCCCTGTGCTCTCCCGTTCCAGCCCACCTCTCCTCCCTGCAAAGACCTCTGGTGATGCCAGATGGGCAAACAGCCAGGCTTGCTCCCCGAGGAACATGCCAGCAAGAGAAACAGGCCACTGAACCTTCCTTGAGATGACAGGCAGCCTGGGAGGGGACAGGCTCGCACGGCAAGGGGGACATATTATTTTATCCCCAGCACTTGCCATCTTCCCATTGCCCACACCTTTGGGAGAGTACTTGGGGAGAGGTTTGGGCAGCTGCTGATCTTCCTACCTCTTCTTTCCATGCATGTCCTGGAAAGAGGCAAAAAAAACCCAACCCTTGTAGAGGATGCAGGCATTTGAGGAGCCCGAGAAGCATCCCACACCCTCTGCCCACAATTACACCCATGAAGGGTCGGGGCATCAGCACAGCCCTGGGCAGGAGGCGAGAGCCTGCAGGCAGCACGAGGCCCAGCAGAGAGCATCCCCCAGCCCAGTCCAAGCTCACGCGAGCTCCCGGGCAGTTTGCTTCCCTAGCAAAATCCAAGACCTCATAAAAACCTGACTCAGCTTTTAGTCCCGAGGTCTGAACTGAAAGCTTGCAAATCTGCAAGGTGGGTTGGCGGGGTTGGCAGAGCCAAGGATGACCCTTGCGTTGGGGCAGGGTTGCTCTTTATGCTGCTCTCCAGATCGCACGGATAGCCAGGACAGTGCAGCCTGTTTGCAGCCAAGGGAGGGCAAAGCCCCTTGGCCAGCACCCTCCCTGCTCCAGTCCTGCTGGCTTCAAAGCTCCCAAAAAATCCCAGCCATCGTCTTCTGCCTGCAAGGGAGCGAGCCCGAGGCTGGCAGAGCTCTGTCCACCCTCGCCCAGCCAGAGACAGTAGATATATTCTGGTTCAGCTGGAGTCCACGCTACCAGCCAGATCATCTTGTCTTTAGCTAGGTTTTGCCACAATTTCAAAGAGAAAAGAATAAGTAAGGGCATTGATGGCACCTATGCTAACACAGCCCAACCTGGGAGGCATCAGGAGCCCGTGGTAGATGGGGAGGACCCAGCGCCACTCCTGGCGCGTACCCCTCCGAGCCGAGTGCAGCTCGGCCCCACCAGCATCCCTCAAGAAACTGGAAATATGGGCTTGGGTTGGAGCACGGCTGCTGGTTCACACCCTTGTTTCTCCAGACTAATTTGCTGGTTTTATGAAATCCATTCCCCACTGTTTTCACACTTCTCTCCCTTCTCTATTTATAGCTGGGTTTATTTACATGAACAGGGCACTCTGTGTACTTTCACGTCAGTCTGCGGTGGCAGAGCCGGGAGCGGGCGAAGGCAGGAGGCAGCAAGGCAAGGCAAGAACCACCCAGGTCCTCGGCCACGGCTACCTCCTGCCCGCCACGTGGGAGGCAGGTGGGCAGCCCTCCCTGCCGAGATGGGAGCTGCCGGGGAATGAGCCAGAGCCGAACGAGCCACGCATGCCCCAGACCCACACATGCCCCGGAGCCGTCCCTGCAGGGCACAGCGAGGCAGCCCCCATGGCATGCAGGAGGCCCTGGAGCCATCCAGCAGGTGAATCCCTTCTCTTTCCAAGGGGAAGCAGCTCTGGCCGCAGCATTTTACTGGCCTGAGCCGTATCTGTCTTTCATGCTGCCAACCTGGGGATCCCTGTGGCCTTCATGGCTCAAAAGGCAATGGAAAGGAGAAAAAATTCATTGCAGACCAGGGCTCAGTAAGACTAGCTTTGCCCTCCGTCCCACCGCGCAGCCATGGAGAGCACAGCCTACCACGCACAGCTGAGTCATTGACAACTGCCCGGCGATAAATTTACCACTTTGCCTAACAAGAGGGATAAAAATGTTGCTTTTTGGGTTTTTTTGGAAAGCTCCGACAGATGAGGCAGGAGTCCTCGGATTAGTACAAGGAGAAGAGACTTGGGGGATGCAGCTCTCTCTGCGTGCAGGATCATCTGGGAGAGATGCAGCCCCAGTCGAGACCTGCTGCCAGCGCCTCGGGACTTGGCGCTCAGGATCAGGGGCAGAGATTTAGGTTTGGTTATCGACGCAAGAAAAGCAGGAATGAGCTACAAAGCCAGGCTGGAAATTCAGAGATTTCCAGCCCTCGGAGCAGAAAAGTTCTGGATCAGCCTTCACACGGGGCAGCAAAAATACCCCAGAAAGCCAAACCTGGGTAGGGTCCAGCTCTGGGGGATGGTTAAAGCACAGACCTCAGGGGAAGAGGCATGGGCTCGCTTTATGCAAGCCTTGGCAAGCCACGGCCCTGATGAACCTGACTGCTGGAGAGGGGCTGACCTGAAAACTGGGCTTCCAGGGGGTGCAGGTTGTTGCTGCACTCCTCCCGGCCCCTCGCCGCGCCCCAGCAGCAGCCAGCCCCAGAGCTGCCGGCGACCCAGCTGGGAGAGCAGGAGATCCGGGCTCAGCTGCCTCCTGCCTGGCCGCGGGATGCTCCATCCCACACGGGGCTGAGTCTCCCTGCACAAGTACATGATTATTCACAGCCTCCAGCATTTGCATGGTGGAGTCACGAGTCTCACAACACCTGATCTCCCGGGAGAGCTGCCTCCTGCACTTTGGGAGGCAACGGCCCACATTCGGAAAGTGGGACTCGGTGTCTCACAGCATCCCACATCACCCAGCTGTCACCTTCTCCCCACTCCGCACGGGGACCGGGAGAAGGGAGCCCACCCTGTCCCTGCCACCGTGGTGAAGAAGATGGCTTCAGGGCAGGAGCACACAGGAACCCTGAAAACTTGGGAGCTGAGCATGGAAATGCTGAGCCAGCCTGCAGCGTCGCTGTGTGCACAGTGAGCCTGCCACGGGAGAGACCAAAAAAGCCCCTCGACGGAGTCACTGAAGGACGAGCAGGCAGATGGACTCGGCTCACGCCGAGCTGGGGTTAAGCTCGTTCCCTCCCCGTCCCCTCTCCCATCACCGGTGGCTCATCACCAGCGCGTGACTCCAGCTGGCAAGCAAGAAGGAATATCCTGCCATGCCTTCCCGGCTCCACATCCAAGTCGTGGAATAATCCACCTGTGGTATTTCAGAAAAGACATACTAACTTCTGCGGAGAGGGGTCAGTTGAGTCACATTACCAACTTTTTCCTCCTGTTAGCAGGTCTCCAATGTAACTGATTACTCATCAGCCCACTAATAGACTCACTCACACAGCACTCCCTGGATCAAGCAGCAGCAATTGTCTCTCTTGTCTTACTAACCTCAAAGAAGGATCCGACTCTGGTAATGCGATACCCCATCCTTATCTCATCACCTACTTCTCCAGCCAAAATACATCTCACCGCAGTGCAGGGCATCCCCGTCCGAGCGCCGGCCAGGGAAAGCCACCACCATCGGGCTCAGCCTCGTGGCTCTGCTCCATGGGACCTTGGTGGGGGCAGATACAGCCCAGGCAGGGCGGGAGACCCTGGACCCACGGCAGCCACCTCCAGGCACCGTGGGCTGGGGTTTGCTCCCCCAAGCAAGGGGCAGCAAGGCACCACCGACCTCCCGGGGCACCCGTCTCACCCTTGGCATGAGGCAGATTGTCCCCGTGCTCGTGCCATAGCCCCCAGCCTACTGCCTCCTGGTGGGGCATGTCCCCCCCATCACTCCCAGGGTTGACGGCACTCATCCCCCACCAAAATAAGGATGCTGGAGTGTGCTCTGCTCAGTGCCACTAACTGCAGCCCCCTCCAGCCCAGCAGCACCGTGCTGCCGCTCCCACCCCCCCCACCCCACCCCCCCCCCGCAGCACCCCAGCACTGCCACCCACCCCATTACTCACTGGGCCTCTCTGGCACTGGGAACACACCTCCCCGCGTGGGGAGCATGGGCACAGCACGTGCTCCTGGGGGCTGGGGGACTTGTCATCGGCGCTGTCATCGCCATGAGTAACGACACTTTGTCTTGGCTTCCCCTAGCACGTCCCCAAAAAGCCGGGAGCGTGCATCTCTCCTTGAGAGGGGGGTGCAACAACCCCACAGCAGCTGCTCAGCTACCACCTCCCCTGCACCACGGGGAAACTGAGGCACGGTGCTTCGGCAGCATGCCTGCCCTGCCGGAGAGCTGAGCTCCGGGAGGGAGCTGGGCCACTTCAAACGTGCTACGGCAGGCTGGGGAGGAGAGGTGACTCACTGAAGGTCGGGCGGTGAGGCTGGCTCAGCACTGCGAGGCAGACGCTGCTGTCCCGGTGCTCCAACCTCTCGCCCTGGCATCCTTTCCAGCCCCTGCACATGCGGCATGTCATCAGCTGTGACACACTCTGCTGACGTCCCTGAATCATGTGGCATCAACCTTGCCGGTAATTACCGGCGGCAGGAGCTCTTCCCCCTTCCCTGTTCCCTGCTGCAGCTGGGCGTGCTGGTCTCCCCGGTCCCCCTGGCTGGAGCCCACCCAGCCCTGCATGGCTGCTGCCGAGGCAGCCCCTGCTGCATCCCCCATGCTCCAGCATGCAAGGTGCAGCCAGCCGGCACTGCTCCTCAGCGCACCCTGAACCAGGGGGCATCGAGGCTTGCTGGGGAGCTGCAGGCACCCCTAATTGCGGGGGCTGGCTAGCACATCGAGCCAAGACCCCCTGCACACGACGATTTCCCAAGCCCTGCTCCCCCAGAACCCTCGCAGGAGCCAGGCGGGGAGCACCAGGCTGCAGGACCCTCTACTTTGCAAGCACTGCCCTCCACCAAAACTCCCAGGCAGCAAGGGCATGCGCTGGCCCAGCTGCAGGAGGGGACAAGCCTGCTGGGGTCCCCTCCACAGCTGGATCCCACAGCACCCTGGGAGGAGGGTGAACAGGCTGGGCTCCAGGCTGGCGGAGGGCAGCGAAGGGGGTTGCAGCCCGCCCGGGGAGAGGGGGGGCCAGGCTTGGAAAGGGCTTTTACTGCCGGAGAGAAGGGCTCTCTTGTAATGTGCAAAGAGGCAGAGGAGGCTCAGAGCCGCCTTTGTTTGGAGAGGAGCAGACGGCGGCTGCGGGGGGCTGGAGCTGTGCACCTCCCTGCCCGCACTCATCCTCCCTCAAACCGAGCAGCCCTGGTGGGGGCTGAGGGGGTCTCTGGCTGGCCCCCGAGGACTGAGCAGCTGAGACCTTCCCCTGCAGGATCCCTTTCCTCACGGCCGTGCCAAGTAGCTCCCAGAAACCGTGGCATGGGGAGCAAACTGGGGGGAGGTTGCATGGAGGGGGGAAGCAGGCAAAGCCCAACCTGCTGGGGAGACGAGCTGTACACCTCTGACCCCAGCCCCCCGCTCCCCCCCTCCACTCCCTGCCCCATGGTGGTGGGCAGACCCTGACCTCCCACAAACAACCACCTGATGAGCAAAGAGCTACCTGCAACAGGATTACTGGAGGCCACGGCCCTCCAAGCTGTTCCTGCACATGCAGATGAGCCCAGAGAGAGTGAAAAGAGGCCGCGGTCCTTCCATGGGTCCCCTCCAGCTGCAGCCCAGATGCCAAAATGAAGGGCCTGAGGAAACAGTGTGCCCATTTCACATGCCATCCCAGCAGCACGCAGCCCAGGACCAGTGGGTCAGTCCTGCTGGAGGCTCCTGGCTGAGCATCCCGTGCCCCCAGGCTCAGGGCATTGCAACAACAGCCCAAAACCTTCCCAGGGTCAGGAGAGACCCAAGGGCTCAGGGGACGAAGGTGCCATGGCTGGGGTAGGGGAAATCCTCACCACAAAATCACAAAGGCAATAACACCAGCCTGCGGGTCCAGACACCCCCCAGGTCACCCCATCACAGCTCTGCCAGGGCACTCCCAGGGGTCACGAAGCTGTTAGGCATCACAAGGAGAGGTGGCAGCCCCCCAGGGCTCTGCTGGGACACAGGGGTCCTGCACCACCAGGACACATAGCTTCCAAGACTGTCCTTTCAATCAAGACTGGCGCAACTAGAGCGACGAGTTGGCTAGTCCTCAGCTTGCTGCTGAAGCCACCCCAGCGAGCCAGCCCGGCCGGGGAGCAGCACAGCGGCTGCCGGCATCGCTTCCCTGCAGCTGGGCTTGGCCGTGAGTCGGCTTCCCCTCCCTGCCAGGCAGCAATCAGCCCTGCATTCAGAGGGCTGCCGGGGAAGATGATTAGGCAGCGAGTCAGACCGCTTTGGGGACAAATGTGCAATCAGCCTCGGGGAGCACTCCTCACTCCCCCAGAGGGGCGGCGCAGCACCAGGGGATGTCCCAAAGCAGGGTGTGAGTGTGGGCAGCTTTGCTGACTCTCCTTCAGCCCCAAAAGCAAACCCCTCCAGGGATGCTCACCCACTCCTGCATCATCCTCCTGACCCGTGAGCTCCCAGCTGGGGCAGGAGGACCATGAAAAGGCAGCCCCATTTGCCCATCTTCATTGCTGAAAGGGCTGAGGATGATCCTGGGAGCAGAGCAGCTGGAAATCCTTGGCTCTGGCCTGTTTTTCCCTCATCAGACAGTAGCAGGACAGGGTTTGGAGCCCCAAGAGCCTGGACCGCTGGGCAGCTTGTGACTGATGTGTGCCCAAATCCCGCTCGGCTGCAAGAGCATCCCCAATAACAACCTGGGCAGCATGACAGCCACGCTTTGACCCACCAAATTCAGGGAGAGCCCCCTCTGCTGCCGCCCTGGCCCCGATGCCTGTGGATTTTATCCCCCAGAAAACAACCACCCTCGCCCTTTCCCCCCCCATCTCGGGCACTGGTGTGTCACTACTGCTGCACACTGACATTTCTTTCCCCGGATGCCACTTATTTATAGCATGCCTGACCTTTTCCCCAAGTTTATATCCTCCTTTCCCTTCCCTTCCACCCACCCAGTGCCAAAAACCACCCCCAGCTTTCTCCCAAGCCCGGCTGCGTGCAGACATCCCCCAAAGCCCAGCCAGGACACGGTTCTCCAGCATCCCCACAGACAGCACGGGAGGACAAAGCTGGGGGTGTCTGTCGGTCACAAGCCCCCTCCTTCCTTTTGCAAGGAACAGCTTCCAATTAAACCAGCTGCCCGGCTGCTCTTTGAAATCCAGATGGCCCCGTAATTCTTGCTGGGGAAGAGCAGAAAGGCCATTTCACTGCAGCCCCTCGTGAAGACAGAGCTGGAGAAAGCAGCAGGCTTGCTCTGTGTGGGTGGGATTTGCCAGCGAGTTGCAGGCAGGCTGGAAGGGCAAGGGAGAGCCAGGAAAGCTTCGGCACGTGAGCATTGAAGCCCAATTCAGGGCTTTTTGGTGCCGTTTCCTTAGGCTGTGAGGAAATTTTTCCTATTTCCCCTGCCAGCAGCAAGACCTGACTGCCTCCCAGATCCCCCATCACTTGCTCCTTAGGAAGTACACGGGGGGTCTCTGAGGTCCCCCACCTTGCAGGCACCTTCCAGCACCCTGCAGTTGCCTGATGTGGGGAAAATAATTTCCTGGTGCAGGAGATGATGCTCCAGCAGGGAGACAGAGGGGAAGCGTGCTAGGGAAAAATGCCTTTCTTTGCCAAGCTTCAGGAAGCCAGCCCTTAGCGGTGTAAACCCCTTTGCTCCTGCCAGCCTGGGGGGCTTTGGGTGCTGAAGGGCACCCTAGCTGCCGGGAAAGCGGGAGCTGGCCCCTCACCCTTCCTGCCATCCATCCCCCCCTCCCCAGGCGACGGGCTCCGGCGGCTGCCCCAGCACCCCAACCTCGCGGCAGCCAGCCCCACGCTGCCTCTGCTGCTCTAATTACTCTTCTCGCACCCAGCACTGGGCCCTCTGACCAAAGTACGATCGATTCTTCGCTCCAGCCCAATCGATGCCATTGACTGAGGCATCAGAAAGACAAATCTAGGCTCCCTGCCCCAGGAAGGCAGCGGTGGCCTCGGCAAGGGGGGGATGTCGCCACGTGTGGTAAGATGCAGGATGCACAGGGCTGCCTTCATTTGATGTTCTCCATCCCTGGAGCCTTACGGATAGGGCAAACGCCTTCGAGGACCTGAAAACACCAGCTCACTTGTTCTCTGGCCACTGGATACAAGACAACCAGCAGCAGGGACCGAGCTCCTGGACCACACAGACCCGACCAGCCAAAAATCCCAGCACCAAAGGATTTTCCTCCCAAAACCTCCTCCCCCTCTGCCCAGCTCCAGCTCCCATCCATAAGGGAAAGGATTTTTCTCTTAACCTGCTGAATCAGCAAATCCAGCCTGTAACTGCATCCCAGCCACCTGAATTAAGCAGCAATGATATTTAATAGCACAGGCAGCTGATGGACCTGCTGACCTGGGAAGGGGGAGAGCTCACCCAGCCAGCGGTCTGCCCTGCATGGGACATGGAGGATTTGGTCCTGCCCTCCCTGGCACAGGGATGAGCTGTCTTTCTCTATCCCAGCCCAGGGCTGTGTTCCCCAGTAGCCGCAGGCAAGGCTGCAGAGGGGAATAATTGAATCAGAGCCCTGACAAGGGATCGCTGGCTAAACCTCCCCCAGCCCAGCATTACACAGATGGGAAATAGAGGGGGAGCTGCCCCTGCTGCCCCCTCTCCTGCGCCTCCCAGGAGCAGATAATAGACCCCTCATGAAGAAATTACAAGGAATTTGCAGCCATCCCATCTAATCCACAGGGGAGACATCAGAATCCTACAAGGAGCATTTGGCTTCTGGGTACACAAGAGCTTAGAGACATGCAGAGGCATTAAAAACACACATGGGGATTAAGCTGGGAACTGGGAAGGGAGAGCACAGCTGGATGCCATAGGTGGCCACAGGAGATGCTTGGGGCTACCCAAGGGCTGTGGGTAAACAGGCTTTAGGCAACAACTCAGTGTCCCCAGTGCCCTGATCCAGTCTTGGAGCCCGAGGTGTCAAGGGCAGAGGTGGGAACCCACAAGATGCTGCAGGACCAGTGTGGTTTGACCATGGTGTGCAAGAGCGAGGTGCCATGGGGTTGGAGCATCAACACCCAAGCAGGCACCAAGCGCTGCAGCCCAGGCCTAAACCTGCAGGCAGGTCAGAGCAAGCCCCGAGCATCTCCCACGGCAGGTCTGTGCTGGTGGGGTCTTCCAAGGATAGACTTTGGCAACGTCCCTCATCATTTGGGATTTATTCTGATCATCTCTAATCCTCTTCCTTGATTGCTGAGACTCCCAATCTCATTAGCTGGACTACTCTGCGTTGTTATTTATGTTGGGGGTGTGTGTGTGTTTAAAATTGATATTAATCCCATCTTGATAATCTGGCATTTATTGACTTTTATTTTTAACCTCTCATTTTATCAAGATGAGCTGAGGCAGCTCCCTGCTTGTGGGGGAAGCCCCAGCCCTGCACACCCAGCAAACCCTCAGAGGTGTGACACGATGCTCCAGTAACACCAAATGCTCCCTAAAAGCTGGTTGACACCAGCCCTTGGAGGAGATGGTACCTCTGGCCTGCGCAGGCCATGAGCATCACCGGGGCACACGAGCTCCTGACGTACCAAGTGGCTCCAACCCGCAGTTGCTCTCCTTTAAACCCGTTATTATAATTTTTCTTAATTATCACAGAAAGAAGCAGCTTCCGCTTGGTGCGTTTGGGGACATCCATGCTCACAATTGCCTGATGAGGAAAGAACCATTAGCACCCCATCAAAATAGCTTCTCAAAAAATGAGCTTTGACAAAATTGTCACAGGAGAGGCAGGAGGAACGAGGGAGCCTGGTGCAATTGTACATCATTTTGACAGCTTGCATTAAGGCAACTTCAGGCACCTCTGGGAAATTACCTCCCCATTAAACAGAGCTCGCAGCAAGCGCGGTGCCTGTGGGGGGAGCTCAGCAGCGCGGCTCCCCGGGCAAAGCCGCCACCCGGGCAGGATTTGGCCTTGCTGGGGCAAACCAGGGCAAGAGGGTGCTCCGCGGGGTGCCCAACGCACAGGTTTGTGCATGGAAACTGAGGCTCTGTGCCTCAGTTTCCCCAAGCACAAAGTCCTCTTGGCTCCAAGGGCAAACGCAGCAGCAATGGCTGCTGATGTTGCTGCAACCTGGATTCTGAGAGAGGGATTTCCTCCAGCCCCAAGCTCCCTGCTCCTAGCCCATTTGCTCCCACAACACAGGAACAAGCCACCGCTTTGCTGCAGCTCAGAGTTAATGGCTGTTTACCCGCCTCCTCTCTAGACCCTTGGCCAAAAGTGAAATGCCAACAACTTTGGGAACAGCTCATGTTTAGCTTGGCAGGACGGCTATTGTTCCTATATTGCAAATGCATGTATCACACAGAAATGTTTTGAGCGAAAGCAAACTGCTCTCCCCAGTCTGCTACAGCAGCGGCAAGCACCATCTTACAGCTTGAGGCACGTCAGGGTGGGCTTTTCAGGGCGAAGCCACCTCCAAAGGCTCCCCAAATTATGGGGTGGGAGAAAACCAGCTGCAGCATCCAGCCTAACCCCATAGCAAACCCATCCCTCCATCCCCATCGAGCTGCTCTGGGCACATCTGAGCCCAAAGCTGGCGAGTTTGTCACGAAAGGTAGGAGAAATCTTGATGGAGCAGAGCCAGAGTCAAATGCCAGGATTGCACCGGCTCCATCAAGTGCCTCCAGATCCTCATGGGGACAAAACTAACACAGAGCCAGTGGTCCAAGGGAGAGGTGCGGGGATGAGGAGGGCAGCTCGGTGGCCTTGCTGTATTTTTAGCTCCAGGTTTTATTTAAGAGCCAACGGTTTAATAAGGAGGTTGTTTTAATTGGAACTCCAGTCACCAAGGAAAACACAAGGAAGGGGAGTAAATATATAAAAATAGTCATGTTTCTAAAGGTTCTGTGTTACCTGCCTAATTAAATGGAGTATTTTAATTACAAATCAAAGTTAGTGCCATTTTAAAAAAATAATGCACAGGCATTTTCCTTGATTTAAAGAGCAGCTGACACCCACTTGGAAAAAACAAATTTGGACCCACTTGTTCGCAATGGCACCAAAGCAGAATTGGAGAGACCCTGGGACAGGCCACAAGCACAGCAGGAACCAGGAGAGACAGGCACACAGTGGCACGGAGAGACGATGTGGAAAAGCAGCTCCATAAAGAAAATGAAGAGCTGAAGGGCATCACTTGGAAAACAGATGGATACTTTATGGCGGTGCCTGGTTAGCCTGGTGGGATGGCTTTCCATCAACCAGCAACACTGTCTGTGCCAGCATTGAAATAGGGCAGGTGGAATATGGTAATTCCCAAAATGTTGTGTGAAGAGCTGCTTCACTCCCCTGTCAGCCCCTCTTGTCAGGTGGATGCTTAGAGGAGCTGACAGAGCCCGGGAGGTTTGGGGTCAAAATCCCCCTGCGGCTCACTGGGCATCCCTCACCCATCATTCCTACCAGGGAAACCCATCGCTGGAGGTTCTGACTGTCCCCTGGACTCAGAACAGGTCAGCAGGAGGTCACCATCCTCCTGTCCAGGCATGAAGGAAGGTGGTGGTACTCAGAAGATGCTCCTCAAAGCCAGATGCTCCTAGCCAGGTCCTGGGGCAGAGCTAAGCAGCAGTCAGTAAAATACTGGAGAACTATAGACATTGAGACATGTGCACCAAGATGTCAACCACCTGGGCACATCTGATGAGCAAAAAGCCCCTTTCCTCTGTTGTTCCAGACATCCTCATTCCCTCAATGCTGGTATCAGGCATCACCTCCCCAGGCACCAGGTCCCCAGAGCTGAATCCTTTTTGGGGCTAGAAACACCCAAGGGCTTTTCAGCCTTCCTCCCCCACTACCTGACTGATGCACAGCCGTCACCGGTGGCTGCGTGACTGACAGCTCCCTACCTAGCGCTTCAAAACGTCTCCCCAGCAATTACCTCCACAAAAAGTTATTAAGAAACATCTTTGTCTGGAAGGGATTAGAATGGCACTCATTTTAAAATAAATTGGCATGAAGAACTATGTATATTGCAAAACAAAATGTGTTGCTTTTTAATATGTTTTTATAACCCAAACAAATTTGTTTCTCACACTCCCAGGCTGGAAAAAGGAGCCGTCCGACAGTTTAGGATTGCAGTTTGCAGTCAGCTCCGCCAAAGAATCTGTTGCAAAGCTGTCGCAGCAAATAAATGCTGTTTCCCTGCTGTGCTGCAGCTCTGCCGGCACTCTGGTCACCGCGCCGTAGCTTGCACGGCGGCCGCGGCTCCCGGCACCGCTGCAGGGCAGTGGGAAAGGCGAGCGGGAGCTCCGAGCCACGAGGAAAACAGCCGGGGAGCAGCAGCCGCACGTACCTGCGTCACCCCCCGCTGACAAGGACACGGTGGCCTTGCACAAGGCTTTGTGCAGATAGCACAGCCTCTGCAGGGACATTGCTCAGTCCCCCGGTCCTGCCTAATCTTGCTCTGCCGACTGCACCAAGCTCAACATGCCACGGCCTCGCCACGGCAGCCGGGTGCTGCCCGTGCCATGGTTTGGAGGAGAGAAACCCTTGGCTGATCTCCCCAATCCCATGTGCTCTTCATCCACCAGCATTTGCGTTTTCCTCCTGCCTCCCGGGCCCGACTCCTCATCAGCAAAAAGGGAGGAAAGAAATACACCAAATTATTAATTTTTTGTTTTTGTAATGGAAACAAATGTACAGCCCCAGCTCTTTGAACCCTTGCAGAGATGCAAAGGTGTTTGAATATACAAACGTCTCCCCGTTGGTGCACCGGGGCGATGCAGCACCAGGCACAGCCAGAGCAGCCCTGCAACATAAAGCCAAGGCAGGCTGGGCTGCAGGAAAACATCCGTGGGGATCCCCAGGGCCAGCCCCACCAGAGAGCAAGCCGTGGCGGTGAAATAACCCCCGTATCCTTGGTCAGCTGGGAAACACCCCCAGAACTGAGCATCCTTTGGGAAGTGGGGAAAGCAGAGCAATCCCCTCCCTGCGGCGGCACTGCCCCACACACCTTTCCTCCTCTAAAAGGTCCACTCATTACCTGCATTTTATCACCTGAGCAGCGAGACAGGGCCTGAGATGCTGCTCCCAAATTACCCGCACAGGCACCACAACAGCAGGACCAGAGGCTCCCGGCTGGTTGCCTGAGGGGCTCCAAAGAAATTAACCTCCTAGGTTAACTTAATATATAATAACCCCGCAGACAGCCGGAAAGCTGCCTGCAGCAGGCAGGGAGCCATTCCAGCCAGCCCACAGTGGGGGGGACTCCGGGAGCTCGCTCCGCTTTGTGCTCAGAGAATGGCTGATTCACGCTTTTTCCAGGCATCCCCTGCAAAACCTTGGACGAGGACAAAACTCAAAGCTGAGCGGGTGTCTTCCACAGCGTACCACGCTGGGTTTCCCTTCGGGAGGGATGCTGTGAGCCAAAACTGTGTATTTTTTTTGTAAAAACACAAGAGAAGGCCTTACTACTACTTAATTAAGGAGGAGCGAGTCCCCTGTGATAAATCAGCCCAGCCCCAGACACCTGCTGCTCCGACCCTCAGAGCCTGCTTATTTTTAGGCAGCACCAAAAAAGTCGAGTCTATTTTAACAGTGTCTTTTTGCTCTTAATTTTAAGTCCTTAATAGACGCAAAGCGCTGGATCAGGAAGTGGTGCAGACTCAGACAAGGAGCAGGAATCCCCCAACACAAGCTGGGTTAGATGCTAGGGGACAGGGAAAGGCAGTAAAAAAGCATCCTGAACATGGGAAAAAGTCAGGACAGTTTTCAGCCCGCTTTCTGCCTCAACAGGGACGCTGGGCAAGGAGTGGGAAGAGCAGCTGGGCACCCATGGGCCATCCTTGGTGGGGGGTGCATTCACACGGAGGACACCAAAAAGAGAGGGGAATGCAGACAGCAGGGGATGCCCCAAGGGACCGGCAGGGCAGGACGGACCAAACCAGGGCAAGCAGCACCTCATCCTGCCTCTGACTGCAGCCAGGTCTGGGAAAACCACCTCCCCATGCTGCCTGTCCTCCGGGCAGGGCCAGGGAGACAGAGACCTCAGCTGGCACCACACCCTGCCAGGAAACCTCTCAGGGCTGGGACAGAGGCACCGAGCCCCTTTTATATTTAATAGCTGTTCTTAGCTATTAACGTGTGCCTGCACCTTGCTTCGTAAGCACGTAGGGCCGTGCTCTCAGCACAGCCACCCTCGGAAAGAGCAGCCGGAGCCTCAGCACGGGACACGACGCAGCGCTCCAGGACTCCTTCCTGGGTGATGGCAATTGCACCTCAAGGCTGCCGGCTGGGAGCGGGAGCAAGGAGCCGAGGCAGAGCATGCATAATTTCAGCGCCGTTTGGCAGAGCTCAAAGAAGAAAATAATTCAAGCCCTCCAAAGCTCGCTGCAGCCAAGCACAGAAGGAGCAGGGGGGCTGCAGCCTGCTGTGAGGCACAGCTGTGATCCACCAGAAACCCCAAGGGGAAGCTTCCCTGCACCCTGCAGACACCCCAGGCATGCAGATCGGCTCTGGGGACAGAGCATGTTCTTTGCTCCATGGCCTCCATTTCATGTTGGGGCAGCGCAGCCCCCTCCCCATCACCCCACAACCCTTCTCAAACCACTGCTCGTTGCTCAGGCCCCCTCAAATATCCTTAGACTCTACCTGAAGCCACGCACGCACAGGGTTAAACAATAACATCGACGCTTTATTAATTTGCAAGGATAGAGCCAATTAACAGCACTTTGCTTCGAAAAATCCTAATTGGTTTTCCGCCGAATCTCCTACGGACACAGGTCTGTGCTCAGGTAACTCTTCGCACAAGCAGCACCGTGAGGGGATTAGAGCAGTGGGACACGCAGATGCCAGCGGATATTTATGACTGCTGCGAGATAAATAGCAAGGTGACGTGGGTGACGCTTATCCCCCAGCAGCGCTCCATCACCGCAGCCTTGCTGTACTGAAGGCATGATAATGGCTCCGAAATGTTTGGTGTGATGGATGCTGCGCGAGAGTGACAGTTGCTGGGGCAACCGGCTGCAGAGGTACCCAGCCCTCCCCTCGGACGGGCTGCCCCCTGCCCAGGCCAGGAGGGGACAAGCTCATCAGCAAGAGAGCAGCACTGAACTGAATATTTATGGGTAGCTGCAGTTTTAATTGCTTTGTAGGGGCTGCAGGTGCATTAACAGGAGCAATATTATAGGGATGTGCCAAGGGCTGCGAGTAAGGACCTCCCTCGCAGGGCTGCAGCAGGGTGCTGGGACCTGGGTCACCCAAATTCACTGCTTACTCTCAGCAAAATCATCTCCCCAGCCACTGCTGTAGCCCAGGGCACCGCAGCCAGGCAGCAGGACCTAGTGCCTGGCTGTGCCACAGGGCACCTGGGAACATGCCACCGCATCTCTCTGGATAATGAGGTTTTCCTCCCCAGGAGGAGGGAGCGCAGCACGCGTACGTTCGTTAGTGCCTGCAAAGCCACGTGGAGAGGCACGGCTGCAAGGACACCGCACGCACCCTGCGGAGAGGCGCTAGCGGGAGCTGTAATGTCAAACCCGCCAGAGGAGGTCTGGCCCAGCCCAAAATTACCCTTCACGTTGCACACCGAGCAACGCAAGCACGTTTTTCTGCCCATAACCCATGCCACAAACAAACAGGTCTCCCATAAACAGACCTGAGCAGCCACCTCATGCCCAGAGCCCCCTGAGCCACATCCCCCAGAGCTCAAGGCAGACCCCCTGCCCGAACCACTTCACACCATCTCAGGCACCTTGGAAAGCCGGGTGCTGCTGGGGGAAGGACCCGCTCCAGCAACTCTCCCTACCCCAAAGCACACAGCAAGGCCTGTTTCCCAGGGGAGGGGACAGCCCCATTGCAGCCAGCACCCTGCAAACGCAGCAAGCACACCCCCATCACGCAGCCTCACCATGCCACCGGTACCTGACCAGAAGAGCCACAGGATCACCAAGCCAGGCAGGAGCCGGGGCAGAGCAGTAGAGAAGCTGGGAGCTGCTCCTCTCCCCTATTTAAAGCTTCATGCTCTGCAGCTGCAGCCCCCAGGGGTTTGGGAGGCTCCAGGTGTTCCCTGTCAGGGCTGTTGTCGCTCCTGCATCCTTCCCCACCCTGCAGCCCCCTCCTGCTGGTAGGCATCCCCTCGGGAATGCTGTCCCCATGATCCATGGGAGCCCCTGTGCTCCTGAATCGGGGCAGCAACATGCTCCCCCACTTCCAACCCATATTGATTATTTTGCTCCATTAAGAAGCAGCATCTGTGGTGGCAAATCCGCCAGCAGCTCATCCCTCGCCCCTGCCTCCCCTCTCCAGCGCCCTTCCATTAGTGCCTCCATCCATCGCAGCATCAGCCTCACCAAGAGCTCCTTAAAAAAACCTTTAAGCCAGAAGCAAACCTCCGGGGGGGATGCCCACCGGAAAATCCCACACCGGTGTGATGCCGGCGCCTGCGCGGACACAGGCCCGTGTCCGACGGACTCCAAAAACACCCACAGCCCCAGTTGTGCTCTAACCACTTCCATGCAGTCTGGGGAACATCGCCGAGGGGGACGGGGGACTTGGGGATGTCCTTTGGAGAGCCACCTGGAGATACCTGGGGCAGGGGAGAGGTGTGCAGGAGGCTGTACACCCAGCCCCGGGCCGCGGTGTCCGGCTGTGGCCGCTCAACCCGCAGACCATCTTCCCAGGGACTTGGCAAAGCTCATCAGCCTCGCTGAAATCCCTCCCTGCAGGCTCGGGCTTGCCGGGAAAATGCACGCCAGCAGCCCTGGGAGCAGGCAGGGATGAAAGCAGGGCAATGACCCGTGGCCACGTGAGCCCCACCACCACAACCTGGCCCTGCTGCATCTCCTCCTTGGATTAATTCTCCAATTAGCCCCGGCAAAGCGGCCTGGGGAGAACTGGAGGCACCAGCATCCCCCCTGGCACTGGCAGAGCCCCCTGCCCCAGCATCCCCCCAGCATGGCAGTGACACAGTGGGGAGGAGGGGGCTGGAGAGGGGAGGTGGGCTGTCACCACTCAATGGAAAAAATGAGCCCCCCCACCCCCCTGCCCTCCTCCTCCTCCCCGGTCCTCCAGGTTGATGCGCGAAGAATAGACCCATTTGCTGGCGGGGCTGAGTAATGTGCTGAGCTGCTCCTCCCCGGCAGTGAGTAATCGCGCTTTTGTCTCCTTCGCCGGCGCGGTGTTAGCCAGGGACACGGTGCTCCCGGTGCGGCCTCGCGGCCGCCTCAGACCCCTGCCCCACACGGGACCCGGGGTGACGTCCCGGAGGTGACACCTCTTGGGTGACGCGTGGCGGTTTCACGCCATGCGATGCCACCTCTGCCCCCGGCGCCAGGGCAAGCTGTGCCCATCTGGGGACATCTGGGTGACATCTGGGTGGCATCATCCATCCGGGCTCCCTCTGGCTACAGGTGTCCCGGGTCAGCATGCCCATGGTGGAGGGGCACCCCGGGCTCCCCTCGCCACGCTGCTGGACCCCACGAAGTGGTAGGTCCGTGGAGAAACATCTCCCTGCTTGGTGCCATGGAAACACAGCTCCTGTGAAAAAAAAAAGTCTCCTTTTCTACCTGGCTTTTCCTCCTTCCCAAGAAAACACTGGGGGTGTGAAGGGTTTGACCCCAGCCATGATGGGTTATGCACAGCTCCTGCCTGCAGCTGTCCCCGGAGGGGAGTTTCTCTCCAGGTTGTCCCTC
Organism: Phalacrocorax carbo; assembly: GCF_963921805.1. Lineage (NCBI taxonomy): Eukaryota > Metazoa > Chordata > Aves > Suliformes > Phalacrocoracidae > Phalacrocorax > Phalacrocorax carbo. The sequence goes on from NC_087533.1 coordinate 3,756,799, forward strand.
CCAGGGCACGTCTCACAGCACATGGGGCCAAGCTCCGAGGGATCCCAGAGCATCCCTCCCTCCCCGGTGCTGAGTCACTTGGTGCTGGAGGTACCCAGGCTGCAGTGGCAGCGCGGGGCTGGCAGATGGCAAGCCTCTCGCCTTGAAATTTGATTTTTTAAATTATTTTTGGCTGTTATTTCAGTCCGCGGCCCCCTCTCCCTCCCTTCCCCCTGCCGTGTCCCTTCACCAACTCCTCCTGGAGGAGAGGGAGAGGGCGGCTGTGGTGAGAACCAGGCTTTTGCACGGAGAGCGGAGCTTTCAGTGCCTCCCTGCAGCCCTTGGTGGTTTCCCTGTGGGACATCGCAGGCTGGCAGTGTCCCGCATGGGGCAGCACTGGCTGGTGCACCGGGGTCTGGCCAGCCCCAGAGCTTCCCACAGCACCAACACCGCTGCTGGCCGGGGCGAGTGATGCCAGTGTGCCCCATCTGAGGTCTACATGCTCCTCCTCCGCACATCAGATGGTGGCCCTGGGCATGGGGACATCCTGCAGTGCCCCGGTGAGGGGACAGGTCTTGGGAGCAGCGGCAAAGAGACAGAAGCCTGCCCCATCCCTGCCCGGCACTTTTGTGAAGGGCCATCAGCGGCATGAGTTTGCTGGGTCTCAGTCAGTTCCCGGCAGGCGAGTGACTGGTGCCACCAGACCAATGTGACAAGCAGCACGGCCAGCCGGAGGGACAACCCTCCCCAGGGCCCAGTCTGTTCTTCGCAGGGTCCCCGAGACCCCAGCGCCGCGGCGAGGAACGATGCCCCTGGCGCCGGCAGCCAGGTCCCGAATGTGGGTCATGGCCGCGAGCGGCGGCCCGATGCGCAGCCCCGCAGCCACCCGCCGGGGGTGACCAGCGCTAACGAGGAGCGTGGTGACGAGGCTCCGGGCCGCTCCTGCGGGGATCCGATTTCTCTTCCGCTCCCTTTGCCACGGCCGCGCGCAGCCGAGCCCGGGAGAAGCCTCTCCACGGCATTACGAGTTCAGCAGCTCAGCTGTGCCGGGGAAAGAGAAAGGAAAAAAAACACCCAGCGCGAGCAAGACAGACTATAAATAAAAGCTGGAGAAGTGGGAGGCAGCAGCCACAAGGGCTTTCTGAAGCAGCAAGAAAAGCAGGTGCACGTTGGCTCCGGCACTCGATGCCTTTGTGTTTCCCGAAGAAGCCCGGGTATCCCTAATAGCCGGGCTCCGGGTGGGAGCTCTGCGCTGACGGGGAGCAGGGCTGGGCTTCCCTCCCGCGCTGCTGGGAAGGCACAGCTGTCTGAAGAGCAAATACTGTGCAGAATGGATGGGAGCATCACCAGGCCTGGGGAGCGGAGGCAGCTGAGGAAGAGGAAGGAATGAAGGGGAACTGAAGGCTGCGAGGAGACTGCCCGCACAAACGCAGCCCCAGAGGCTTCAGGTTTAACGGGAGATGGGTGATCCTCTGGCTAAAGTTTGCTACTGGATTTAATGGTGGATGGAGGGAACCGCTGGAGCTCAAAGCATTGCAACCTTGGGTGCATCTGAGCCAGGAAGCCCACAAAAAGTGCCCGGGCAAGCACGCAGCCATGCGGGAGCGGCGGAGGGAGGCAAAGTGCTTGCCGCTGCCCAGGGGTCACCTGGAGCCACCGGGGATGGGGACCCCATCCTCCGACGGCGCCTGCCAGCATGTAAGGAGAGGAGGGAAGAGAGGAAGAGAAGGAGACAGATGGGTAGTGATAGAAACATAAGTTAACTCGAAGGAAGCGGATAAACAGCAGGCAGGGAGCAGATCCCAGCACATATGCTGCGCCGCAGCCAGCCAGGAGCAGGGAGGTTCCTCGCCGTCCCAGGTCCCCATCCCCGTGGAGGGGCCCAAGCCACGCAGGGAGGTCGGCAGCAGGGGGGGGTGAAGCCTCAAGGCTTGGAGCAAAAACCCAGGGGGTTTAGAAGGCAGGGCTTCTGGCAGGGAAGCAGAAGCGCAACCCAGAGCGGCTGGGACAAGAAACTCAGGTGCAGCTCACGGCCACGGGGCATTGTGGAAGCCAAAAGCAGAAGCCAGCCAAACCCACGGACGAAATGTCCCTGAGATGGACACGACTCCTGTCTGGGGAATCACGGACCAATTCCCTACAGCAGCCGGGGCGGCTTTGGCCAGGCAGAGAGGCTTCCCCCTTGCTGGCAGGGGCAGGGCAGGGCAGGCAGCTGGACTGGGGCCAGGCAAGCTCTCCTGCCTCAGTTTCCCCAGCCAGGAGAGGGGAGCGGAGCAGCCTGTGCAAACAGCTGGCAGGGCCCCAGCCGCACAGACCAAACACCGTTCACGGTGCCGGCACAGCGGGAGCTGCAGGTCACTGCTGAGGACTCGAGCAGCTGATGGGAAAGGGAATAAAGTCAAACGGAAGCCGAAGCAGGGAGGCTGAGACCCTCAAAAGTCCTTGAGCCCTGCAGCACAGCGCTGCCTGATGACTACTGGGTACCCCAGTGCCAGCACAGCATCTCTGGCTGCTCCGACCACCCTGCTGCGGCAGGAGGGGGATCTCGGTCACCCCGTGTTGCCCCCACTGCCCGTGGCAGTGCAGCGGGGGCCTCTGCTGAGGGGGCTCTCCGCTGCCGCAGCCCCCGACTCGCCCAGAATAATAATCAGGCAGAGGTGCGGAGCTGCTGAGAGCATCCCTCCAGCGACGTTTGGCCGGGTGCTAATGAGCCCCGGGCTCTCCGATCTGCTTGGTGAATGTCATGACCCAGAGTAATTGTTCAAAAAAGACACCCAAAGGCTGTTCATAAAAGAAAAAATAACCAAAACAAGCAAAAACCAAACCTGCAACCAGCCCCCCACAATAGCCAGCACGTCCCCGCTTGCATCCCAGCGCCGGCAGCCCGGAAAGCCCTGCCCGTTGCAGGAATGCGTGTCGGGGCGGCGGGCCAGCGAGCGCGATGGGCGCACACAGCCGCCCTTGTTCCCCCCGCTCCCCGGCGGAGGGTCAGCGCTGCCGGCCGTGCTCGCCGCACAAGGGGAAGCCTGTTCGGAGGCGCCCGCGCTCCCCGGCGGGATGCTAACGCCTCCCCAGCCGCTGCCAGCACCACCGGATGCTGCTGCGGGACCCCCGGGGCCCAGCGCCGCTCCGTGCCTCTCGCTGCCCGGGGGCTGCACCTTCCAGGGGCCGCACTCTCCCCTTGCGGGGGAAGCCGAGGCATCGGGGGCCAAGCGCTTCAAGGGACACGGCTGCTTCGGTGAGAGCTTTTTCGATGTGCTGGCACGGGGTATTGCAAGCAGGTGGCCTTCGCGTCTGCATCTGAGACCTTCCTCCCAAGAGCAGCCTTCCTCCTCCAAGCCTGCCGACATAAGCATTCTCCAGCCTTTTGGTTTCCAGGCCCTCCAGCAGCGCGTGGCTGGCCCTCGGGCGCTCTTGTAGCTGTCGCTCAGCCACTCGCTACCTTCACGCCGATTCAGTGTCCCCCACGCATCCTCCTGTTCGCGATGACCTTCGCAGGCCACCGCCACCAAGCGTCTTTGCACGCCCAGTGGTGTCCCACCAGGTCCTCCCCAGACCACACTGGTGCTGGGGTTGGGGAGCCTCCACCAGGGAGGGCTGCACCCCAGGGGTGCTCATGCCAGGACAGGTTCCCCACAGCCGCTGGCTCAACCGCACACTGGCACAGCCTCCCTACACCGGCTGGTGGGGCCATAATCCATTTACTGCGTGAAAGTACCTCCCCGTGCAGAGAGCAGATCCTGACCGTCCCGCGGACAAGGCGGCTCCTGCCCCTCCGCATCCCAGAGGAAGAGGAGGGGGCTGGAGGGTCTCCCTGCTCGCCAGCCAGAAAGGCAGGAGGAAAAGGAGAAAAGGGAGTGAAAGCAGATGGGAGATGACCACCCGCCGGGCGGCTGCTTTCCGGTCTCCAGGACTCCTGACCTAGTTATTAGACAGAGAGGTAAAGCATAAAGCAGAGATGGATGGGGGAAGAGCCCAGGCCCAGAGACGCAGGAATAAACAGGTGATGGACAAGTTAACCCAGGGCCAGGGAGCTTCCGAAACGATCCACGAGACGGACCCTGGCTCTGAGCCGCCGCAGCTCGTCCTGCCACGGGTCATGCCGAGCTGGCGAAGAGCCATGGCGACATTTCAAGAGCTGGGAGAAAACACCTTCTGACAAGAGACTTAAACTGCTGCACCCACGCAGCCGAGCGGAGATGTGGGGGCTGCAATACCCCCGGGAGCAGCGCTGCCCGCTGCGGGCACGTCGGTTCGCCAGGGAAAGGCAGCGCAAGGAGCAACGGCTGGGAGAGAAAACCAGGCAAGCTCAAATTAGAATTAATAAGGCACAAATTGTTAGAGGCAAGAGGGATTAGTGCGGGGAAGAGGCTGCCAAGGGGCACGGGGAGACAGGCACCTCCCTTGCTTTTCCGCTCAGCTCAGAGCTGCATCTCCTGTCCCAGCAGCAAAATGGGAGCCAGCCCTGGCCCTGCTTTATCCCAGCACGTTCAGAGGGGAAGCCTCTGCAGCATCCCCTGGGCTCCCCAGGGAGGGACAGCTGTGCCCCGGACCCGCCACAGCCTGCAGATGCCAAACCCAGGATCTGCACCACACCAACGTGTGTTTAGCGACGCCAGCAGCCAGATCCTGACCTATTCGGGGAGAAGCTCATTCACAGCAAGCAGATCAGCTCTATTCCCGGCTCCTGCCCCGTGCAGTGCTTGGAAAGCAGCTTGCAGCCTTGCCTGGCATGCTGAAGCCTGATTCCCAGCCCAGTGCAAGACAAGCACTGCAGCTTCACATGCTCAGGGATCTCTCCCTGCCGGGCAGGAGCAGCCGCAATCCCGAATGTCCATCTGGGCGTCCAGCGGCACGTGTCAGGAAGATGCTCTGCAGCGCTGCCCGCCTGTGCTGCCCCCTGCCCCGGACCACCAGGCCACCTTTGGAGACCAAGAGGTCACACAGAGGAGCCCACCGGCGTCCCTCGCCTTTTCAGCAGCCCCCAGCCCCGGCTGGGCAGGGTACCAGCCCCTACGCTGTGCGGCTGCGGAGGGGCGGCTGTGGCTGCGGCGGAGGTGGGAGCGATGACTCAGGAGATAATGAGGCAGATCAGAAGGAGGAGAGGAGCGGTGAGCGGACGTGGCGGGGAGGCAGCTGCGTCCTTCGGGCCTACACTCACTCCCCCCTTACGCAGAAATGCAGCTGGGGTGCAGGCACATGCGCCCCCGGCCGCTCTGACTCACCCGGGGGGTATGGCAGCACCAGGGTGGGGGGGTAATTTCACCCCCCCTGGGTACATCCATCCCTCCTCCTGCCAGGGATGGGGATGTCAGGGGCTGTCTGGCCAGGAGACGATGCCCCAGGAAGTGGGGCTGCATTTGGGGCATCATCAGGATGGTGCCTCTGAGGTCCCTTCACCCCCCACCCACTGCCCACCGCTCGGGCTCTCACTGCTGTGCCACCCCGCAGGGCGCCCACAGACCGGCCGCCCGGGCTTTGAGCGGTGCCTTTCATCCACAGGGCTCCTCCTGCTGCCAAACCTGCCGGTTCCCCAGCTCCCAACAGGTAAACAGCCCTTCCTGCCTGGGGAAACTGAGGCAGGGAGACACCAGACTTGCCTGAAGCTGCTGTTTGCGACAGAGCCAGGGAGGGACGCCAAGAGTCCTGGCTCCCATGTTCACCTTCATGCCAAGTTCATTTATAAAGTCATTTTCCCCTGCGTGCCCGTAGCAGAGCAGCGCCAGTCACCCGCGGGGTGGCCGACGTTTCTGGATCACCCCTTGCTGGCCCAGCCCGTTGGTGGCTTCACCCCGCACCCAGCACCAGAAGGCAGCAGCTTCTGCAGCTGAGAGCCGCCTCTGCCTCGCCGTGTGTCCCCAGGCACGGCACATCACGCTTCCCAGCCTCAGTTTCCCTTCTTGTCCAAGAGCATCCACCCGCTGCAGAGGCAGATCTGGCACTGTTGGGTGCCTCAGCTTCCCCCATGCCAGAGTTCAGCTTTGGGCCACCTCACCCCCGGCAGTGCTGGGAGCACCAGGGACCCTCCCCAGCGCGGCACAGCCGGGCCCCTCCGGCTCACAGCATCTTCCTTCCCCAGGAGCCGAGCCTTGGCAAAGGGAAGAAGCTGCTTATGCAGAACAAATGGAATCAATCAAAACAAAAGGCAGCGGGCCTGCTTCTATTTATTACCCATCCAAGGGTTTAAAACGCATCCACAGACATCCACAGCCATATGGAGAAGGGGAACCCACCAGGGCCACCCCAGTGGGCAAGGAAAGGCAGGCCAGCTGTGCCCACCGTGCTCTGACACGGGTACACGCCCCCGGCCGGCCGTTCGCCCTGCTCTGCCCCTGGGCTGCTCCGCCGAGCCCGAGAACAGGGTCTCGGGGACACCCCCAATCTCTCCCAGCGCTTCAGCCCTCTGCATCGCACCCCCAGCCCTTTCCTCGGGACTGCGCCCGTCCCCAGCCACCCACCGGTTAGCGAAGGTGCCACCGAGCAGCCTGGGTGCGTGGAGCCAAGGGGGATGAGATGCGGGGTGCTGGCGCCTGCCCAAAATAGCCGGGCTGGGTGCAGTGCAGCCCCTGCAACACCACCTCCACGGACACTGCAGGTGCTCGGGATCCACGCTGGAGGATCCAGCAGCAGGATCCAGCCCACGCTGCCGAGTGAATTGAATCTGTGCCTGCTTTCTCGGGGCTGCTGCTCCTGCTGACAGACTCCCGGAGCTCCAGGCAGCTTCTCGCCTCGGCACTATCAGCTCATGGAAGAGGTGATGCTGGAGGTACCTCTCCGCTCCCTTCCCAGCTGGGGCAGTGCTAGCGCTCTGGCATTGAAACAGAAGTTGGCAGCGGTGAGGAAGGCTGGCGAGAGACGGTTTATTAATGTGCTGAGGCAGCAGACAGGCAGCGGCACGTCAGGGCCTGCACGCCGGAGGGAGAAGCTGGCTCCTGGCAGATATGGGCAAGAGGACCTGCCGGGAAAAGGTGCCTTTGTGGCCAGGGGCTGCTGTGAAACACCGTGGATGCTCATCCTACATGGCTGACCTGACACTGAGACCGACTCATAGCTAACAGCAGACCTGGGCACAGTTGCCTGAAGGTCCTACTCCTCCGGCTGGCACCTACAGACAAGCCATGCTGGGGTGCAACTGCTCTTCTTCCCTATGCATGCCCAGGACATGCGCCAGGGCGTGCCTCAGTTTCCCCGTGCTGTCAGACATCGCCGTTGCTCTGCGACCCGGCCCCAGCGCGGCACCAGGACCTGCCGAGCCTGACCCACCTGCAGACCCTGGGACCTGACCGTTGCAGAGGTGGGGAAGGGCTGGCTCCGGCGGCTCCTGGCTCCAGCTCGCAGCCCCCCGCGAGGGCGTTGCGCCCCGGCCCGGCGTTCAGCCAGGCTGTGCATCGAGAGCGAAATGACGCCACGCTGCTGCTCGCTGCCAGCACGTGGGGCGCAGCCATGTGCTGCACAGCCATTACCCAGGCAATTAGGAGATGCCAGCTGGGCTTTGTAGTTATCAGAGAACAAACCAGGCCACGCATCTCCCCTCGGGCTTTCAGGCTTCTCCTTGGCCAAAGCTCAGCCCTTCCCACCTACATGGGGCTCCCTGTTGCATCCCTCCAGGGCCCTGATGCTGGACCAGACATGTTTCTGGGCTGACATGGGGTCCCAGGCACTTGGGTGGTGGTGGTTGTGGGTGTCTGTGTCTGGGGGGCAGCGGGCTGGCCAGTTTGCAAAGATTTTTGCCTCCAAAAGACAAAATCTGATAGGAATCAGGGTGGGGGCAGGCGGGGAGGGAGATGAGTTACTATTTTCTTTTTCCGATTTGATCTTATTAAAACTTCATTCAAAGAAATAGACTTCTCATCTCAAATCTCATGCAAGTTTCATGGCACTGCAGATGGCGGAGCGGGAAAATGCCCGTCGGAGAGTTTAATAACAGCATCTGGCCCTTAAACGAGTTCCTCACTGGGGAGGGCTGTGCCCGCTGGCTGGTGGCCCCACTGCCCGCTCGCTCCCATCCCTTAATCACTTTGCTCACGTTCTTCCTAGTTACATCTGCAGCACTCTCGTACTCATAAATCTGGTGCATCGGGGGGGATGCACCAGATGCAGGCAGCAAGCGCAGCCCGCTGCATCGCAGGCCATTAGGAGATCAGCTGGGCCGTGTCCTGCTGTCACCCCTCACCACACGCCGTGCCTCAGTTTCCCCCACTCTCCCGAGCAGGAGTCGCCCTGCTGCTCTGCTGGGAGGGGAGGCGGCGAGTGAAGCGGTGGCAGCATCGGGGGGACGCGGAGGTGGCATCGCCGAGGCCTCTCGCGGGACCTGGTTGTAAGCGTGCTGAGCGGTGCGGGTGCCTGGGTGCCTCAGACGTCTCCTGAGGACAGCGGAGGAGCCTCCCACCCCACAGCAGGAGGGGAGGCTGCCTCTGAGGCTCCGTGGGAGCAGTGACTAAACAGCATCCCCAATACAGTCATTAATAAACATTGATGCCGCCCGGGTGCCACTCGCCTCCGCGCCATGCGGAGCCCTGCTCAGCATTGCAGCGAGGTGCTGACTCATCACAGCTCGCAAGGAACAAGTTCCCCTCTGCTCCAGCCTCTCCCTCTGCCAGCCAAGCGGGAATGGGGCTCAGAGAGGCTGCGCAGAGGCCTCCTCTTCGTGCCTGGCTGCTGCGGCAGCCACAAACATCATTAGGCAGCTGCAAATCATCTGGTTTCCTACGTAATAGGGAAGCCCAGTGCATCCCCCAACTCATCCGCCCAGAGGTGGGTACGGAGATGCCAGGGTCTTCAGGGCTGTCCTGCTCTCAGGCCCTGGCTGTGCTACACAACCCCCCCATCCCAGCTGCGAATCTCGGGGTTACCTACCACAAACTGGCTCTCCACAGCCCAGCCGTGCTGCAGGGCAGGTCTGCGCCACGGCATCCTTGCACAGACGCAAAGACGGAGGGGTGTGGGGCCTTCAGACGGAGCCTGCCCGCAGGGATGGGGCGCAGCGGTACCCCGTGCCGGGCATCCGAAGCCGGTTCATCACTGGCTGCGAGGCAGGAGGCAAGCTGGGGGAGATGCTGAGCCCTGCCAGACACCCCTGCGGCCGCCTGGATAACAAACCCAGAGCCAGCTGCCGCTCTGCAGCCTGCGCACCCACACCTGCTGCATTTGTGCTGCAGGCGCCCAGGACCCCCACCCCAGCACCCAGGGGTGATGCTCTGTAGCCGGCGCCGCGTAGGAAGGCTGCAAAGCACCGACCTGCAGCTGCTGCCGACCCTCCCAGAGCCCAGGGGGCGTGGGGGGGGCTCAGCCCACCCCGAGCCCCCGGCCGGGCTCCCCCGGGACCCCCACCCTGCTCGGTGGGGCTTGGGGAGCGGCTCTGCGCCCGGATGCGAGCAGGGCAGCCGAGCCAGGAGCGTCTTGCCACAAGGGGGAACCCCTGGGCTGGAGAAATTCGTCCTGGAGATGCTTCACGGCTTCGCACCCGCAGCTCCTGTTTCCAGAGAGGGGTTTTTGGCCGGGGAAGGATGCTCTCCTTTCGCTCAGCTCGCTAGCAAGGAGCTTTGGCCCTCTTCTCTCGCCCCAAACTACCTGCAAGCACCTCCCGTCACCCCACAACTCACCCTGCCCCAGGGGTGGTGTGGCCCCATGGATACGTGCCCTGCCCCAGCTTTTGGTTCGTGGGATTGCTGTCTCTGACCTCCTCTGCCCAGCTGATCTGATCCGAGGGACGAGGGTCCGGCAGGACACCCGACGAGGGAGCAGGGCAAGGTTTCTTAGGCATCTCATCATACAACAAGAAAAAGCCACATATTCTGTGTGGGTGGATCAGTCAAGCAAGGACAGCTGGGCACTCGTATCATCACGGTGAAGGAAAGCCAACAGGATTTCCAGGAAAAATGTAGCTGGCCTGGCCCTGGTTGCCATCCCGCAGCACCCACACAGGCGTACCAGGAGCAGGCTTTGCACCCCGGCAGGGCTCACAGCACTCGGGAGGGACCCCGGGGTCCTCTGGTGGGGGAAGATAAGAGCCTCCGGAGCTGAGCACCCGTCTCCAGCCCTGTCATTCAACTTTATATCCCCAAAGGCTCTTGGTAGCCAGGCCAAGCTTCGTGGCCATTGCTCTCATGCATGGATGTGTATCTTCCCCTCCACCTCCCCGAAGGCTCAAACCGCCCTGCAGAAGAGCACGGTGTTTAGGTTGGCTTCGTGGCTCTCCAAACAACGGGGCAGTTCCAGGCTAAATCTCCCCGTGGTGCTTTTAGCAAGAAACCCACGGGAGTGTCTGTTTAGGTAAAAGTATCACACAAACTCCAGGCTGGGCAGGTTCCAGCGCTGAGCACAGCCGGGCAGAGCCTGGGCCGGCAGCCCAGCACCTGCGGGGTGCCCCCACTTGTGGGCTGCTCTCTGAGCACCCCAACCCTACTCCTGGGGCCCGGCTGGGAGCTGACGCATCGCTGACACACCGGCGACAGGGCGCCAAGCACGCCTGGAAGGGACCCGGGCCGTGCTTCATCACAGGGAGCAGCAGCACCAAGGGGGGAAGACAGGCCAACAGAGGTAATGAGAGCTACAGCAGGGTTGGGAAGTTGTCTATCCAAAACCCTGGAATGAAAAGATTTCCCTGTGGCTTTAATCTGGGACACCTTCAGGAGAAGCAAAAACATTCCTTGGAAGGCAAACTAACACTAATGTATTGGGAGAGGGGTAGGGGGTGCTGGGGAATTTGTCTGCCCCAAAAGGCCAGAGATGCTCGTACCGGGAGCAAGGGAGAGAAAGGCAGAGCAGGGAAAGGGGAAGAAAGATGCAAGGAGGATGGGGAACAGAGGCATGGACCTGGGTTAGAAATTATAAACTCGCAGCTAAACTGGGTTTATGTCAGCATGTATTACCCGAGAGTGACAGGAATGATGGGCTTGCTTATCTGCCATTTATAAGTGGCAAATTCTCCCTCCATCCTGTTTACTATGAATTAGCTGGCATATGTCTAATCGTCTTTGCAAGCACAACTCAACTGGCGGAGATTAAGGCCCTGCTTCTCCTCTGAACCAAGCACTGCACTTCACTGAAAAGCAGGAGGAGAGCGCTTTGTACCCAGCTGCTCACGGCCAGCAGGGACGAGGGTACGAAGGATGGCACTCAGCTACACGAAGCAAGTCCCCCTGTCCTCACAGGCCTCCAGAAACACAAAGCCCTAACGCAGCCAGGCCTCAGACCGAGAAGCCCCTGTGCCTACTAGCCGCCGAGGGAGCCTGGGCAGCTCACGGCATCAGACAAGCCCTCCTCTCTGCTTCAGCTCTCCAGGCAGGGGATGCCCATCACCTGGTTAACTCATCAGGTAGATGGGGATAAAGAAATAGCACTGACAGGTACCTGAGGGATCAAGAACCGAATTCCTGACTCCTCTCCAAGCAAGCTACTGCACTTGAGCACAGTTGCCAATCCAGAGCCTGACGCAGCAATGATTTCCATGGGAGTCATCAAGAGCTATTAAAGCCAGCTTTAGCTGGGGAGCCTAGCACTGTCTGCTGGAGACAAGCAGAGGAGAGCCAGGATGGCGAAACCCGAGGCACTTATTAAACAATAAAGCAGTGCAAGAGGCGTGTGGGTGCGTGGGGGGGTGTTTGCATGGCTAACTGCTCGCCCCAGGGCATGCGTTGTTCGGTGAGCAAGGTGCTGCTTGGGTGGTGGGAGACCCTTGGCTGACTCGTCGACTGCTAGTCAAGCATGTGAAAACAATCTTGGAGAGTTTCAAAAAATCAGCTTGTAGTCAAGACTGCTCCACCAGAGCAGCACGAGCCCTCGGAGCCAGAATAAACAGCGACTCAGGAAGAGAATGAGCAAAGGTGATTACAGGGGGATAGGTCTGCTGGGAGGCAGTGAGAGGCACTGCAAAAGCAGGCTGTTCTTGCCTGCACAGTGTGGATTTGAAGACCTGACTGCCCTCTTGCCATGGTGCTGAGGAACCGGACCGGCTCTTTCAGCCCTAGGGTATCGGCAGCCCGAGCGTAAGATCAGGACTGCGGGAGCCCCAAGCATTGCAGGACATCCACACTCTCCTTAAGCAAATGTCTTTCCCTCTTTGTCCCTTGGCTTCTTTCAAGAACAGCGATAAATTCAATACATCATCAGCTCTAGCAGTTATTAGCATGCCTGTGAGCCAGCATCTAGGTGGGAGCAGGAGAGAGGGGAAGCATCCCCTCTCCCCGACAGCCAAACCTTGCCTCCACACCCCAGGAAGAGGAAAAGGGAGTAGTATCGATCTCAGCACAGCCCTGGCCTGGGGGAAGCGGCGCTTGCTATTGCCAGCGACGCGTCCGGTAGCGTTAAGACCTGAGCCGGGTCACCAGCCTGCGCGCCCAATCTGCCGCTCTGCGAATTGGTGCCATCTCCCCGGCTCGCCTTGGCAAGGGAAGAGCGCAGTGTAACGTGATAATCACCAGCTGGCCTTGTAATCTGCAGCTCCAGTTTGCTGCGGGATGAGGCAGGAGAGAGAGGACTTGGCTGTGAACAGAGCTAAAGGAAATCTGCAGCACGGTGCGGGCGGCCCGAGGGGTGCTCGCTGCCTAATGGGTCAGCCAGATGCTGTTCGTCAAGGAGAGAAAAGGACCGCATGTCCCAACAACATGCGACGGCTCCCTCGCGCCTCTGTGCTGCGCTGGGGCTGCTGGTGGGATCACGGCATCCTGACCGGCTGCGGCTTAGGAGGATGCCAGGAGCCCGGTAGGCAGCGACGCTAGGGCAGCGCAGTGCTGGGAAGCCAGGGAGACCAGGTGCCTAGTTGGGAAACCTGGTTCGAGGCCATTTTAATGGCTATCGCTCTCTTCTCCATCCCTGGACCAGCACAGGGTAAGTGAGCTCGACTCGGGGATCCCCAGGGACACAGACCGCTGCAGGCTGTGTAACTGTACAGCCTGGGGACAGCTGCAGGGGGCTGTGAGCAGCCATCGGCAGTGGGCTGCAGGACGAGGAGGCAGCTGTGCCCATCTCTCGGGGGGGTCGGCTGGCTCCTCTAGATAGCTGCTATCCCACCGCGCTGCTGCGGACAGACCCCCGAGGAATGCAAGCCTTCCCCCACATCCCGCTCTCCCTGGAAACGCGCTGCTGGGAGGTGAAGGGCAGCGTATTTATTTAGCAGGAAGGTTTTTATGCACAGTCAGTTGCCAGCGCTTACTGCCTGCCCTGCTGACCACAGGAGTGAGAGCCCTTGTGCGCAAAATACCCAGAGAAAACTACCTCTAATTAGAGGGTAGAGTTAAAAATACCTATAGTCCATAAACAGAGGGAGGCAGACAGGGAAAAGGCAAATGCCAGTGTGACTGACGCCCCGGGAGGGAGACAAGATTAGGAGCGACTCAGCCTCACACACACAAATGATTCAAAATAGACGAGCATATGCCTGAGCAATGAACTAGGGAAAAATGATGGGACTGGTGTAGGAGTGGGGTCATGGTCTGTGACACCAGGGAATCAACAACTTGTCTAGACTACAGCAGACAAAAAAAGAGATGCTGTCTTAAGCTAGGAGCGAGAGGCACTGCAGCATGCGTGCATCCATAGAAAGCTGCCCTTAGCAGCAGAAACAGCACAGAAGAGGGAGGGATGCAGGCCAGACACCTGCGCCTATTCCCAGAGCTGCTGAGGATGATCTTGGGTAAATGGCATATCTGCCAAGTGCTTTGAGATCCTCAGATCAAAAGTGGTATGTATAAATAAGAGACTATCTTTTTATCTGCGGAGCCTAAAGTCGCTCTAGAAACTCTTCTAGACAAGGCAGGACTTGTCTAGGTAGGACTAGCAAGGTAGGACTCCTAATGTCCTACCCAGTTAGACCGAGAGGTTGCGTCCAGCCCCTGCAAAGGGGAAACAGCCTTGTTCAGCATCCACGTGAATGCCGTGGCCTCCTGCTCACCCGAGTGCAGCTCTGGAGAGACTTTCTGCCGGCTGATTCTGTCGCCCATTACCTACGTCACCTATGACCTTCCCTGTCACACACAGAGGTGGCTCTAGAGACACTTCAGATCACCTAACAAAATGCTGCCTGCTGGCATTTGTCCCCCCGAGCACACACAGTGGCACACAGCCCTCCTCTAACACGTAAAGAAGTTTCTCCTTCACACTGAACAAAGCGGGTTTCCTCCAGGGCTGCCGTCCTCCCGCCGGGGCAGCACAATCCCACCTCCGAGAGCAGCCAAACCCTTGCGCTGGCTGCCGTGCCTGCCAGGACCTCCTCCTCCTCCGCAGGACAGCAGACCAGCCTGTCATAATCACGGCGTCAAAGCTAAAGAGGTCTGGAGCGAACCTAATGGCCGGGACAGGTCCAGATGGACAGCCCTGGGGACTCAGACAGGCTGCTCCTCCGCACGCACGGTATGTCACAGCTCATTGGCAGAGTCCTTGGAGCCTCGGTGCTTCGGATAATAAGATTCCTGCCTGCCATGTGTATTGCTATTGAAAACTCATCGTGACAGGCACAGCCTGTTATTACAGGTTTGAGCAGCTTCTTCCCAGCAGGGCCTGAACCTCAGTTTGGGCCTCCAGGCACTACAAGCATCAAAAGGATATCCATTCTCTCTGAGTTGCCTTCAGCTGCTTTCAGATCCCAAATACTTTGTGTACAACACGCTCCATACAACCTTTAGAAATCCCTAAGGTGGTTTTTTTTCCAGTTTAGTCCTCGGTCACCTTCCCCCTGTTCTTACAAGTGCCAGGAGCGAGGCCCCGCTGCCTCATCCCGCGCCTCTCCGCTGCCACCACCACTGCTTGCGCTTGGGCTGGATCGTGCAGCACTTTGTCCTCCATCACTCCCCACCACAGGCCTTCGCTGGAGCTCGGGAGGGCTCCTTGGCAGGACACGTGCTCCCTCCCTCTCATCCTGCAGATTCCTCCTCTTGTTTTGAGCACGGCTGGGAAGCTCGTCAGAGAACAAAGAAATCATAGGAAGAGGCAGGTTTATGCTGCCCCTCATCATGCCTGAATACATCCCTGTGCTACACAGGGCTGCCTTTAGCACATATTTTATTCTAGTTACTTGTTTCAACATTAAATAATGAAATGGGAGCTCCATTTGTGTGTGAAAATCAATGTTTTACACTGCAGCGCTTTGCCATCCCGTTCTGACGGGCACTTCGGTTCTTGTAAAATATTTATTGTGACTCCTTTTGCTTGTTGAGATTCACATTTCGAATGGCTCCTCGGTGGCGGCGGCACATTAACAGGCAGAACCTTGGCATAATAAAACCATGGAGGCGGCGTAAAGAGCAGAGCTGGCACTAGCGCTATCTGCCCGGGGTAGGCAATCGGCACGTGCGTCCTGCGCAAGGACGTACATGCAAGATGATGCTCAAGGTTTCATGCCCTGGTGTTATCCGCTAAGGTCACACCTGCTTTGCCAGCTGACTCCCAACGCAGCCTCTGTCTGCGTTGATTATTCACAAACATACTCTCAATGCCCGCCCAGGCTAAGCTCCAGCAGCCTGGAGAGGGAAGTCAAGGCTTACAGGAGCCCCTCAGTACTGATCCAGCTCCCCTTGGAGTGGCCCAGATGGCTGGGCAAGCCAGTGCACCGCAGCACCGGCCACATGCTGCCCTCCCCGCACGGCTCTTCCCTAGTCCCGCCTGGACAGGCTGAGCCTGCTTCCCAGCGGGGTCCGTGCCCGGCAGTAGATGGAAAGCCCACAGCGCGGGGGTGCTGCAGACTGTTTGCAGGGCCACGTTTCACCAGGCCACATAACCATGACTTAAAAGGCCAGAAGTCGTGCATAAGAAACCCTCCCATACCTTCTTGTTTCCCTTTCTCAGCTCCACTCTTCCCTGATCAAGCTGCTGCAGGAAGTTAAAGATGAACCCGATGCCTCAGTGATGACACTTTTTTGCTGATTGTACTTGAAGGCGTCATATTTTACATCTGCAGTCACTTCAGTCCAAACAGACTATGTTATAACGACTCCTTACTCAACAGGGACCCAACCCAAAGATTGCCAGAGCCAGGTTTTAAGCCATGTAGTCTTATTAGGCGATTCCTTTCCCTTCATCCTCAGCGAAACATCCCATCTGGCTATTAGAATTGATGAGAATCTCTGTATTAATTTCACCAGGCTCAGATCAACCCTTTAAATCTACTCATTAGCATCCTCAGTTAGATCTGCTACATTACCAAGTTAAATACATTTTTACATCCCTTCCTTTCCAGCAGCTCTGCTGAGCTGGTTTACGGAACAGAGGAGAGCTCAGCTTTCGTTCCAGCTGCTTGATCTTCAACAGCATCTTAATTACATCCCCATCGCAAGCTACTGACAGTGACGCATGGACGGCCGCTAACCCCGGCTGACTCGCTGCACTGGGGGCGAGTGTCCGGCGCTGATAAGTTTCTTTGTGTAAATCAAAGTAAAAAAGGGTTCTGGGAGACTTGTGAGGACCAGGCAGCAGCTCGGGATGCCCTCTGTGCAAAGGCACTTTCCGGGGCGGAATCGCTCTGTGAGCCCGTGGCTGTCAGAAGCGGCTTGGCACGGCGTGAGGGCTCGGGGAGCTCCTCGAGAGAAGCGCTCTCCCCCCAGCTGGGTGCTTGTGTTTCTTGCTTCATTTAAGTTGGTTAAAAGTTTATAGGGAAATGCGGAGTTTGATGCGAGGCAGCTTCTCAGGGAAAATTTTTGCGAAGAAACTCCTCTTTTTAGGGGTTCTTATTAAACAGAGGGGAAAACACCCACTCTAGAGCAAAACTCGGACGGGTTTTGATAACCAAAACGTTGCCTTCGAGCTACTTTCCAGCGTTTTGCGGGCTCAAAACCGCGTAAAGTGTTCCCAGCCCCTTCCTCTCGGCGCATCCCCCCCCGCGGCGCCTACGGAAGGCTCCCACGGACGCAGCTTTTCGGTGGAGCGCCTCTCCCCACCCGCAGGGTGACACCTCCACGGGAAGCAAGCGGAGGGCCGGCGGGACGCCCCCGGCTTGGGGGCGGGGGGCACCCCCTCTCCCCACGCCGGCCCTCCCCGCCCGCGGACCGAGCCCTCCCGCTCCCGGCCGCCCCCCGCCGTGCCAGGCGCCGGGCTCCGCGCCTCCCCGCCCGGCTCCCCCCGCCCCCGGCCGCCCCCGCCGCCGCCCGGGCAGTGCGCAGGCTCGGCTCGGCTCCGCACACCCCATCATGGCGCTGCGGAGACCGGCGCGGCTCCGGCTCCTCCTGCCCCTGCTCCTGCCTCTGCTCGGTGAGTCCCGGCCACCGGAACGGCCGCCCGGGGCGGCGCGGGGATGCGGTACCCCTGCCCCGGCGGGGATGCGCTGCCCCGGCTCCCCGCCGGGGTGAGCCCCGTCCTGGTCCCGGAGGGGAGGGATGCGCTGCCCCGACCCTTGTCCCGGGGAAGGGAGGGATGTGCTTCCCCATCCTGTGTCCCGGGGAGGGACGCGCTTCCCCGACCCTTGGTCCCGGGGAAGGCAGGGATGCGCTGCCCCGACACTTGTGTCCCGGGGAGGGGAGGGATGTGCTTCCCCGTCCATGTGTCCCGGGGAGGAGAGGGATGCGCTGCCCCGATAGTTGTCCCGGGGAGGGGAGGGATGTGCTTCCCCATCCATGTGTCCCGGGGAGGGGAGGGATGCGCTGCCCCGACCCTTGTCCCGGGGAAGGGAGGGATGTGCTTCCCCATCCTGTGTCCCGGGGAGGGACGCGCTTCCCCGACCCTTGGTCCCGGGGAAGGCAGGGATGCGCTGCCCCGACACTTGTGTCCCGGGGAGGGGAGGGATGTGCTTCCCTGTCCATGTGTCCCGGGGAGGAGAGGGATGCGCTGCCCCGATAGTTGTCCCGGGGAGGGGAGGGATGTGCTTCCCCATCCATGTGTCCCGGGGAGGGGAGGGATGCGCTGCCCCGACCCTTGGTCCCAGGAAAGGGAGGGATGCGCTGCCCCGATACTTGTCCGGGGAAGGGGAGGGATGTGCTTCCCCATCCTTGTGTCCCGGGAAAGGGAGGGATGCGCCGCCCCAACCCTTGGTCCTGGGGAGAATGTCCCACCAGCCCCGCCGGCCGCAGTAAGGACTCCCCCGCCAGAGGCAGGGCGCTGCAGGGAGCAGAACACACGCACACACTCACAAGAGAAGGGGGTAAAGCAGCCCAAAACCCCGGCTCAGCAAGGAGCGGGTCCAGGGATGAGGGTGCCAGGAATGTGCAGCCTCGGCAGGCAGGCAGGGCGGACACTAGTGCCTATTCAAGACCAGGCACAGACGCCTATTGTTCCAGGGGCCCCGCATGAATGTTTGCAGTTTTAATTGCAAAAACATTTGCTAATTCCGCTCAGGAATGAATTTGGGCTCATTTGTTGTCTGGCTATTAATAGCAGGGGGGGATGAGGAGGGGGACAGCAGCCGGTGGGCTTGCATCGCCCTCCCCCAATCTGCCCAGACGGCAGAAGAAGAAAATGGGATGGAGTGGGGTTAGGGTGACGACTGGCAACTGATTACTGAAATACCGGTGGCTGTGCATGTGTGCACGCATGTGTAGACACACACATAACTGTTTTGGGTCAACTCAAGGCTGAAGTGTACTGAAATGCTTCAAACAGTTTATCTAAGGACAAAACAATTCTCCAATAACTCCACGTAACGTGTGGAGCCTCTTGGGCCTCAAATAAAGTGAGATTTGGGCACTATTTAGCAGAAAAGTGAGCGGAGGGGTGAGAAGATGACTCTGACACACATCTGCGATGAGGAGGTGGTTGTCACGCGCTCCAGGGTCTGTTGTTCACTTGCTTTACTGTGGCTTGTAGCAGGAACGGTTTCGGCAGAAGAAACTGGGAGTGCCTAATCCTGGAGCATGGCAAGGCCTTCCCGGTGCTAACTCTGCATTCGGATGCTCCCTTTGAATGAGAAAAATGACAGACTTAACACAACTTTTCCTTACAGATGGGCTGCAGGGTAGGAAGGTACCCCACTTCCCTCCTCTGTTACGTGAGCAACGCCCCAATATCCTGTTGAATCTGGCCTAAAAGGTAGCAAGACTAGAAATGAACTGCAGATACTTCTTTAGACATTGATACTGACATCTAGACATAGATATTTCTTGAGACAAAAGTTGTTAAAAACCAGCCAAACACCACTAGTTTCACACCTCTGCCTGAGAATATTTATCTGGCGAGTAAAACAAGTGGTAACAGGGTTTGTCCTCCATTTAAATACATCGGGTTCTGGCCAAATCAAAGCGCCTCATCCTGTACTGATTTCCAGCGGTTTTCAAATGTGGGGTCATAAGCCCAGAAGAGCGAGCAGGAGCAAGGCTGAGAATGAAAAAGTTTGTTCAGCTACACTTGACTTTACGTACTGGTGCATCCCGCTAAGTTAAGGTTAGGCTGTCAGCAGTACGTAAACTCAAATATTTGCTGAAGTCTGCAGGGTTGGTGCTGGGTAGTGGGGTGGGATGAGACCGTAAGGATGCGTTTGATGCCAGCTGACTGCTTGGGGGGAAAAAAACCAAAAGGCAAGAGAGGGAGCTGACAAAGCTAACAAGATGCTGAGGTGCTAAGCTGCAGAGCTCTGGCGTGCATGCTTCAGACTACGAGCGTGCTTTAGACTGTAAGGTGCTGCTCAGACTATAAGCACGGCGGAGCAGGGACTGCCTCCTCCTGCCGTGTGACTGCCGGCACGGGCCCTACTCTGAGCACGGCCTTAAAACATTGCCACGAAACAGGAGCCAGTGAAGCATGGAGTATTCAGTGCGTACCCAGCTCTAGGCACTAAAAGCATCTAAAGATTCTGCACATCAGGGAAATGCCATGGTCATAATTATACTAGCGGAAGTTATTGGCATCGGTGATGGAAAGTGGGGCTTACAAGTGACATCAGTGTTAACGTCCTACCTTCGGGCCTCTGTTGCAAGTTTCCCCATGGAAACGAACATTTGGATTTTGAGGATTTCACGTGCTGGACGGAGGGCAGAGCTGTGGAGCCCTTCCCAAAACTCCCAAGTATTTCCTGTTGAAAATAAAACGTGTTGATACCTTATAGTCCTTGATGGGGAGATCCGGCAAGTCCCTGGCACATTTCAGTTTTAAAGCTCTTCGTATTCAAATCTCCCTTTGATTTAATTCCGAGGTTTTGGTAGTATGTTGGATTTTGCAAAGGGCTTTTCAAAATCTACAGAGGAGAAGTTCTCATTTCCTTTTTTTTTTTTTTTTTTAAAAACGTATGAAGTCCATCTGTCCCAGCCACCAACAACTGTTCCGAGTCAGCTGTCAGTGCCAAAAACCACTCAGTGGGAATGTTGTTAGCTCTACTGCAGTTATAAGTCGCTTGTTGGTATTTTCTGACGGGAAGTACTTGCAGTATTGCTCTCTTTTCAACAAGCAGTAAAAAAAATCAGCTTGGAGGGCCATGCCAAAATCAGACACTTAATAACATCTTCAAAAAAATTCTTAGGAAGGGCTTGGTGTTCCTATTTGGGTAAGCAATATCTGGCATCACCACCAGAGAGTAGTTAGATGCACATCTACTTTACAGCTGTTGACAAAGAACGTGACACCAGCGCATTCCCTCTTGCTCTGAATACTTCTGAGAATTACGTGGTTACTGAAGCACGAGGAGATTCAAAGAGTAAAATGTGGGTTTTTTAGTGAGGAGAAGGAGCTGCGGACTGAGATGTTGCTCTGATCGTGAACTTTGGTTCTTTTACTGACCTGTTTATTTCCCTTGCACAAGTTGAATTCTGGGTCTCTTGGCCCGCTGCAACTGTTCTTCAATTATCCGTCCACACACTGAGGATTTGCGCCAGGGACACACGTTGAGTTGCCAAAAATCACCTAAACAAGTAAATAAAGCGGAATGAGCTTCTGCATTTAGCTTCACAAATAAGGGCAAAAGCTGCTCTACATAACGGCTGAGGGAGGGCCTGGTTTCTGAGCCTCCTGCCAGTTTGCCTCTAACTTTAGCCATCTCCAAAGGGTAAAACATTGGTTTGCCCCGACTTGCTCCTGCTTTCCTTGCAGCTTACTTAGATTATTATTTAAGTTTCTCTTGCAAATTGCGTTCACTGCTTTATCATCCTTTGCGATGAGTGTTTGTTGAAGCAGAACTGGCCTCCCGGTTGTATATTTAGAGCTAATGCTTCACAGTTAATTGCATCAAGCCCTGATGATCCGGAGAAGGTTCGTGAACTCCTTACAGAGCAGGCCTGGAGTGGTGGGAGGGAGTTAGCAAGGGGAAGGATTTCCACAGCCCTGAGTCCTCAAGAGTCCTTTTTCTGCAAAACAAGAGCGTGTATTGCTAACGTGCCCCTCAACAAGATAAAACAACCGCTCTATGTGTAAAAGCTGGTGGCCTGCTTTGAAACTGCTGTTTATATAAAAAGAGATTGATTCAAGATATAAAATTAATTAGGATAATTACATTCTCAATCTGGCTTCTCCATCGTACGAGCTGCACCATCTTTTTGCAATTGATAAGGGCTGTTTGCCTTCCCTCTGAACCCCTAGGGAGTATCATGTTTTTATGAGACACAGGATCAAAACCATATTCAACCACTAACCGTCAGTTCCACGTAGTGGAGGAGTAAGGGTGCGCACCGCCCAGCGAACCCCACTCCTTCGCTGAGTCAGGACACGGCCTCAGAACCAGTTAATGGCTTTAATTTCACTAATGAAGGTTCTGGACACAGTCTTAATTTTCACCCAAAGGGGCTGGATTGCCGTTTGGGTACAGTTCTGTCAATAGCTGCGCTTGGGGCAGAGGAAATACCTCCTGGGTCGCAGTTCTCAAACTCACATGCTGGAAATGAGAGTTTTAAGTTTCAGAAACACAATGAATGACATAAAAACTGGACCTTTTTTAATTTTTTGGCTGGAAAGCTCAGGTCTCTGTTTGCTTATGACCCTTCAGAGCGCTAACACCCTCAGTATTAACTTGAGATTAGAGGTATTGTTTGTTTGGAGAGTTTCATTCTTTAGTTTCTAGAGACCGAGCAGCAAAAGAGTACCTCCGCGGGGAACAGGACAGCAAGGCACGCCATGGACTTCACCACAACAGTGGCCCCAAGGATAACCAACCCCTCACAAACTTCTGCTTCTCATTTTAGATAAGCAGAGGTCAAGCAGCCTTCCTCTGGGGATAAACATCGGGGGAGGTGTATATTAAAGATGTTTCCTGTACAAGAATGGCCAGCTGAGGTTCTGTTATCACTTCTTCCTCAGCGGTCGCTAACTTTGATTGCCTTGCTGCATTTCATACTGTAAGAAAGCTTTGTGTGACTCCTGTGCAGAAGTTCAGCTGTCTAACACAGCTTGGGAGTGCAAAACCAAGACAGCTGCATGACTGAGCTGGTGCCCTGTTCCTACTAGAGCAGCATCCTAAGCCAGGCCTTCACGTTAATTAGGAAAAACACTAATATGCAAGAAGCGAGGCCTAGAGATGGTGCTTCTCTGCACTTCTGAAGCATCTTGTCAAAGCTCCTTCTCTGCTGGGTCGGGTATTGAAGGAAATCGCTTTTGGTGCAGGTTCCAAACCAGACAAAAGAGAAAAGAGCAGCAGATGCGGAAGCAAAATTTCTAAGTGGGAGTTGGCAAAATAAATAAATAAAAAATCACCCCTGCATTTTCCCCTGCTCCTGAGAGCACGTCTGGGTAGGATCCCCGTGAGCTCACCTGCGGACTGCTGAGAGCCGTCAAATGGGAGTCCAGTCAACATGGGCTTTAACTAATTAAAAAGAAAACCAGCCACATACATGCTGTAACCTGACAGCCCACAGGTACTTGAGATAAGCTAAAAAAAATTAATGGGAATTGTTCTGTCATGCAAGAACTACTTGTCAGTATAAATAATATAATGTATTGGGTTATGTAGTGCCCCTCGTGGGATGTTGCACAGGGCTTAACACAGAGACAGTTACAAGGGGAAATGAAGGTCTCAGAGCAGCAATAGATGAAGTAGATGAAGTAGATGAAATTAAATTGTGTTCAGATAATGCTCAAGGTTTTCTTTCTTTTTTTTTTTTTTTAAGTCATAAATCCCAGGGATTTCAGAGTTAAAGCCAGAACACACTCTAACCTACTCCCATCAATGTACCTGATGATTACAACACAAATGTAAGATCAGCGGGTTTTTAAGAGTCCTCTTAATTCGTTTGGGCAGAGCTGGCATGAGCCAGAGCTTTAAAGGAAGACACTGAGCTTTAAAACTGCAGCGTACCAGGGACTTACTGTATCTTTGGCATGTGGCTAAAAGGTTGCAGTTGACAATGTTCAGCCGTATGTCAAGATTTTTAATCGCACTATGAAAAATATAGTTCGGTGGCCTAGGTAGGATTTTCTGCTGAGCTGGAGAAATCCACTGAAATCTAAGGGGATTTGTTCCCATTACTAGGCTGTGTTTCTAACGCCCATGGCCTCTTCTGAAAATCCCTGCCTTAATAAACTTCGGGGCAACTCCTTATAAAAGTGGCCAGCATTTTACAGGTGGGATTTAAATTGGCGCATACTGGTTTAGACTCTGTTTTGGAGGGTGGAAGTATAATATTTCTGAAAATTCAGGACCGTTGAAAGTGTCCGACTTCCCTGCTCACTCCACCACCTGAGACACCCGATTCACTTGTCGTTTTTGACAGTCTTGTCCAGTATGTCTCAAGATGTATAACCATGGAGTCCTTAATGGTTCCTGAAGGAGCCCATAATATTCTACACATCCAAAGTCAGTCAGAATTTTTGTTTCATTAGCAATAAGGAAGAACCCTGGCAAACAATGCCATGAAAGAGAGCTGTTTTTGAGAAACCGGGCTTACCTTTTAACAGGGCCAGCACTGCTCTGCACAGCAGTCCTGCTTTTCATTCCCAGTTGAAAGGTTCTTGCCACTTTACATCTCTCCGGGGTGGCTGCGTGCTCTCTCAGGCCTGCTCGAGTGGAGTCGGTTGCACAGCTGAGGACTTAATGATTTTGTCTGCACATAAATGTACAAGGCTCTGCTTGATCTTTTAGGTCAAGATCAGCCAAGGAGGCAATATTTTGATTTTGCTAGGATGCTATCCTTGGAAAACAAAGGCCTTGATAGATGTTACTGCTTTTACCTGCATTACAGAGGCATGTACGGCTTCTGTTCACGGATCCGTGTCTCTTTGCTAGATGCTGTCAAAAAAAATAAAAATAAGTAAGAAAAACCTCACCATACCCATTTGTGTCCTGACTCAATGAAAGCTACCCGAAAGACTAATTCATCACACTTTGGGCTGCCATAAAGATGAGGAGCATTCCTTAGAGTATTGGATGATAATGGCTGCATGAGCAGCCCTTGAATCACAGCAGTGGACAGAACCAAGTGTCCATAGGCGAGACAGCCTCTACCACATACCCCGAGGATCCATTAAGGAGATTACTGCCTGCTAATGGACTTCCTCCTGAGGCGCTCTGGCTGCTAACACTCTCTCGAATGATTTCCGGGAGCTTACACAGTTAACGGCAGGGAAGGTGTTGCAAAGTCCTGCAGTTCTTGCCGCTCCTGTAAAAAAAATACCTTTTATCCCCTCAAAGGATCGTATCAACAGCTATTTTTAATACACACTTAAATCTTTGCTTTAATCTTTTTCTCCTGCATTGATCTCTGCAAAAGCCCAAAGATAAATATTTCTTTATACCCACCACGTTGTTTGGAGTTAGTTATTTTTAGAGCCTGGAAAACATCCGCTCTGTAGTAGTGAGGTCCTCTGCATCCAGTAACGTACCTTCGAAGGGGAAGTCCCGGCTCTGTGCACAGCAGCGACCTGTACCTCTGGGCCAGCCCTGGCTTCCCCGGCTGGTGGGAATCCCCCATTCTTGGAAGGGCGGGCCGTTTTTGTTGAGGTGTTTAGATACCAACAACCAAGGTGGAAGGAATAATACACAACCCCCTGTTAGCATAAATGACCCATGCTTTGCTGACAGGACTGGATAGACATGCTATGAAACGGGTTAGCTTCAACCAGCATGGATCTCCTTGTCGATCTCGTAGCTCCTATGGCAGAGGAGGTGCCGGTTTGTTTCGCTCTGTGGTCTTAGCTACTCTGCTGAGATTGCACATGGTGTACATCAATGGGGCCAGTCTGATTTCTCAGGGAGCAAGGAGGCAACGGCATATCTCATTTCTTGTGCACGAGCAAATAGCTATTAGTTGGATACAGCTTGGTCAATGCTGATGGAGTTGCCCTTGCACTGGCGATCTGGAGATGAAAGGCAGAGTGCCTTCTAATCGCCTCCTCTCATGGGTCCTCCCTCAGGCAGAACCGGCTATTTGAGTTGGTAAGCATCCTTATGTATCTGGTGTTTTCCCTTCATTTTGGCCAGTTTTCAACATCCCATAAATAACAGTGCAGTGTGGAGCTCTGCCTGCCAAAGCTGCCTTGTGCGTGCTGGAGGGGAGGTTAAACCAGGTACTAACTTCTTTCTTCTTCCATCAAAAATGCTCTGTTGGGCCTGGCCAACACACAGCTGTCCTCGCCCACAGGCACTGCATGTTCTCCCACACAACAGGGCAAGATAAGCCCTTTGAAGTCTGCGTTTGGGCTGGCAGCAGCTTCTAAGGCAATGCAGTGCCCTCCTCTCCCAGTTGCCAACTGCGCCTTGAGTTCTCCAAGTCAACAGCTGAGCTACGATCAGGGCTGATAAGTCCGCAGTGCTGGATCGCTGGGGCTGTGCCAGGGGATGGAGGGGACTCCAGATTCCAGTTCATTTGCGGTGCTCTGCGAGCACGGGAGGACTCCGGAGCTTTTTCCCAACGTTGCGCCGAGGCGTGCTCGTCGCCCGCCAGCAGCCCGCTGTTGGACAACAATAGCGATTGTTCTCCTCGCCCGGGGAGGCTCCTGGTGTTCTGCTGCAGGCTTCTTGATCCTCCTCTTTCTGCAAATATTTGGAACAGATCCTGTTTGGCCGTTCTGACCATTTGACTCAGCTATTAGATGACAAAGGAAGCTGGACTCTGGTTCACCCTGACAACAAGTAGCTCTGCAAAGAGGGGAGGTGAGGGTCAAATGCAGAGGGGAGGCAGCACGCTCTGTGGGAGAAGCACAGAGGAGGCGCAGAGACCTGGCCTCAACGGTTAGAGCCAGCGCTGGGTTGCACACAGCGGTTCTGTCTGCAGCACATAAGGGGGATCCCTAACCTTGGCTGTAACGCCGCACAGTCTTGAGGAGAGCATGGTTTTGGAGCTTCTTGTGCTCTAGTGACAAACGTGTTGTAATTCTGGCTGTTTAAATACTTCCCAAGAGCTTTTCAATTCCTGGCTCATCCTCGGTCACTTCTGAGACACACACGTCATACGTCTCACATCTGTCACTCAGCTTCACGTTCTGGATGTGAAGCAAAGTCTGTCTTTGCTGCAAAGGCTTCCTTCTTTTCCTCCCTCCCCGGTTCCCTTTGTGTATCTGTGCCCCTCATTGAGAAGCAGTAGCTCCTTCAAAGAAATGCGAGAGAGCCCATTTGCAGAATTTACAGCTGCTTCCTGAGAGTTGAGTGTCCTCCTCTTTAACAGCAAGCTGTTAAGCATGCTCTTAAGTGGGAAGATAAGTGGTGTTGCGATCCTTTCATCTTGTGGCTCAGAGCAGGCTGGAGATAACTGATAAGGGGATGACAGCACAGAAGATGCATGGGCACCTTTGGATTTAATTTCTACTTTGCAAGGCAGTCTTTAAAGCATATCTCTGGTGGGAACACAGGTTGGTAAAATAAAGCTGGTCCTTCCTTTCTCAGCATATGTCTTTTCCTCATGTCTCTGAGGCAGATCCTCTGTCTGTGCCAGCAGAGCCGGTGCAGAGTGAGCTAGGTTCTCCATTTCCGAGCCCTCCTTCTGGTGCTGACATTCGAGGGACTTGGCTTGAGTTGTCTCTAGACACTGTTTCGGCTGGTGATTTCATTTCCACATTTTTTTTTTTACAGCAGTTCTTTGCGGATTTGAGCTGTACTTTAAACAGGGCTGCATTTGCAGTATGGCTGTATCAGTCTTGCACATGATGGGCAAAGAAGCATTCCTCTGCAAGGATCGCTGTAGGAGAGCACACATCAGTGACAGCTTCACGTGGGTGGGAGTCTTCAGACCACTCTTTAACAGACTGTGCATTCAGTTCCAGAATTCCTGGTTTAGTCCCTCGTCTGCTGGCTGAAACAGGTGGCAAGCACATGCCTGTAAGGGTCTTTATTGGGGGTGGTCTCCAAGGTCAGCTGTATCCAGCCCACATTCCAGCTGAGTCCCTCTACCTCATCTTCTGGCCTGCCTGGCCCTGGGCCATCCAGCCCAGAGGTTCCTAACCATGGCACACACGCTGCTTGTCGAAAACAAACCACTTGAAAGTAGTGTGTCTGTGGCCCAAGCCTGTGCCGGCCTGCTGCATTTTCCTCCGAGGAAATGGGGAAAAGTCGTCGGGGCAGAACATGTCAAAAGCTCAACAAGGCCTCCGGGGCGCGCAGGCTGCCTGGCGCGGCAGAGAGCCGCTGCTCATCCCACGTCCGCACGAGGGGAGACGGCACCGGCACGGCTCCGCTACGTGGCAGGAGAGGCTGTCTCCGCGGTAGCAGGTACCACAGTCTCTTGGTAGCAATGGTTGCCGCGCAGACGAAGCTGGTGAGCTGCTGGGCACGCCAGGCCTAGGAACATAGGTAAACGTTGAGCTGTTTGAGTCAGAGTTAAAGCCTTTGGCAGGGTTTTGGCGCCGTTTGCAAGCAAGCATGATCCAGAGGAGACAATGCCTACTGCACTGAGAAGACCTAATCCAGGTGCTGCTGTTGAGGGGGCTTCAAAGGAGCCCTGGCTAACACCAGGCAGTTCCCAAGTGCCTACTCCTGTCTCTACTGTTGTGTTAAACAGACACTTCTGCTCCCAGCACTCTGTGTGGTGGCAAGTCTTGCAGATGAGGCTACAAACCTTCCCATAGCAAACCCCTGCCTACCTGCCTGGCAAGCCTCCCCTTCATCTGGGGAGCTGCTGCGTAGCTGAGCGGTGCTGGTTTTTCCACCCCAGAGCTCTTGCATCACAGCCCAAAGTGTGAACAGAGGCTGCAGCCTCCCTCTCAAATCAGCCCCCAGTGCATCTGCACCTCGCTGTTACTCAGCACTTTTCACTGACAGGGAATTAAGTAGGATTTCTAGGTCATTGTGAGCCTGTCAGGAGGAATCGTCTCCTGTAGACCTCATTATCAAGGCCCTTTCTGCAGTTCCAGACTTCAGAACAATTGCAGCCTGGTTCCCTAAACACTGACTAATGAGACAGAGCTGTTAGCAGCATTTTACTAAATAAAGGCTGTTTCTGCCTGAGACAGAATAAAGCCAGACTGGATTTTCTTAGCAGTCTCTCACACGGAAGGTATTTCAAAGGACCCTCATTAAAATAATGAGCTAGATGTTGCTCTTGTGGTGGCTGCTTAGGGTCAGCGCTTGATGCTACTGCCAGGTGCTTCCCCAAAGCAGTGACTTCAAGTAACTTGTGCTCAAGTGACCTAAAAATCTCTCCAGCTCCTTTGGTTTCAAGGTATCTTGAGCATTTACCTGAGCTCCTGTGACTTTGCCCTGCTCTGATAGCGACTTGATACCTCACGGTGGACAAACTGCTTGTAGCTCTCAGGGACCTCCATTTCCTTGGGTGCCACGGGAAGATATTTTTTGAGCTCTGGATTGTGGCATGGCTTTGGAAAGGTAAGGGACATGGCATCTGAGCAGGTGGGACAAGTGGGACTGCCATGTATGGTTGCTTTTCAAAGGAGCTGGAGATTTGCAGATTGCCAGTAGGTGATAGGTGAGATTTCTGCTTGTACCTGGACACTAAGCAGAAAGGACATAGCCCCCACCTGAGTAGTCTGAGGCCAGAAAACTTCTGTTGATGTTCCTGTAATGAGATTTTTCATCCTACCTCTCTTCCTCTTGTCAGAAGGGCCTGGATTAAAGATGAACTCTGAAGCATGATGAGATGGGTCTGACTGCCTCTGCCTGGAGCAGGCACAGGAGAGCTGGGGATTATTACCTGGCCAGTTTGCAGGTTTGTTTGAAGTGGTGCTTTGATGTGGCAATGGGAGTCGGTGGAAGGTAAACGGTGTCTAGACAGGTTTTTCTCACTCTCTGTTGTTGTCTCTGAAGCAGCAGAAACGGTGCCAAACAGGCTGAACAGCTCCAGGATGCGAGAAGCAGAGCTATTTCTAGAAAGATGGAACAATGGTTCTTCAGGAGAATCCAAGGCAGCTCTCTCTGAACTCTTGTCGAACCGCCTGCAGGTGGAACTGCTCCTCTCTGTGCACCACGCACTGCCTGGATCAGTTATTTGCAGCTAGATACTACTAAGAGCGAGCGAGGGGAAGTCCAAGAGGTGGCCAGTGTGTTTCCAGGTGAGCTGGCATGGCACAGAGGTACAGGAGAGGTCCATGAACCAGTGTGCTGGCCGGCAGGGCTGGGAATCCAGGAGGTCAGTCGATTTTGGCAGCATTCGGAGAGGGATCAGGATGGCTCCAGCAGTAGTCTGCTGAGAAAAGACTTTCTCAGTTTGGCTAGCTGGATGCTGCAAGGATTTGCCCAGCAGAGCTGGCCTGCGTGCCCAGTAACAACTGTAGCCAGTGGTTCAGCTACACTGGGAGGGAAAGAAAAGGCAGGCCGTGATCTAGAGAGACTTGTCGCTGGCTGGCAAGCTCTGCTCTCAGTGCTGTCTTGGCTCTGATGTGCCATCTCCCCCAGGCTGTTTGGGAGGGGAAGTGGAGACTGCATTCAAATGCCTATTGTCTGTCCTTCAGCTGGGAGCAGAGCCAGAAGAGAGAGAGGCTCCGGCAGCATCTGATACAGGGGGCAGATGTTAGGAGAAACATATTCATCCGTAAAACGCTGTCACTGGGATTTTCAAAGGAGCCTCAAACGTTAAGTGCCCATGTGTTGGGATGTGTACATGAAGGTCAGGAGTGAAATCCTGGGCTCCTGGGATTCCTGCTGGGCTCGGGGAAGCTTTCTGAAAGAAGCTCTCGCCACTGGGACGAACCCTCATGCAGCATCTGTGGGTTGTCCAGGTGACTGCTGTTCTCTGCCCCGTGGGTTTAACGGTAGCTGGGGAGAAGGGCAAGGCCACACAGTGCCAGATCTAATCTCTCGTGGGGGCCTTTAGAGGTGCGCGGTTGAGTTCAGTCAGGCTCCCCTCTCCTGTAGCCAGCTGCCGACTTGCACGAGCATGAGCTGAAAGCGGAGTATTCCCTGCCCCTGCCTGTCCTCTCCCTTCACCCCTGCCAAAGTAGGGCTCGGCCACAGGTTTCAAGCGGAGCTGGAAACTTGGCACTGAGGCGAGGAGCAGAAAAGAGCCCAGCTTGCTCTCCTCTGTCTGGGTTGGCTTCTGTACTGCTGTGGGGAGTACAAATATGTTCCCAATCTGTTTGCTTCGCTGACGTGACTCCAAGACACACAGGCAACAGATACACTGACCAAGAAGGGGCCATTGTTAGAGGGACCTTCTTGACTGTGGCTCTGCTGTAACCAACTGACCGCCGCTGCTCTCCAGCGCTGGACTGCAGCCTCCCCCATGCTTCATTCACAGGGTCCAGGGCGCTTGATCCTCCTGGGTCCCCCAGCTTTAACTGCGCATTAGCACAGACACGCCAGGGGTTCATTCCTGTTTTACTCAATTTGTCCATCTGTGTGCCCTGATCTGGCCTTTTGATTTACATGCCCATCTCTGGCAGGCAGGTATTAAGTCAAGCTGTAGATAAAAGAAGTTACAAGCGTTGCTTCCCTGTGAACCAGCCCAGACGTTCAGTGACACTTTGCTAATTGCACACAGGCAGATAGCCTGCTCTGGGTGGAGGCTGAGCTGCGAGGAGCCAGGGGAAGGGAGTGATGGACTGATGGACAGGTTAGCATTTTGGCTAAGGAGGAGTAAGGGCCCCAAGAGAACCAGAGAAGAGGAAGGGAGTTACCTCATTTGTTGCCAGCAGCCAAAGCAGGGTTGTCCCCTGAGAGGTATTTCCTTAAGCTTTATCCAGTCCGATTTTAGTTGCAACTTTTATGAACAATAAAGGCGTCCATGGTTTCCCTTGGAGGAACTGGAATGAATCCAAATAGATTTTAGTGCTGAGAAGCAGATCCTGTTATTAATGTCAGCCAAATCATTTCTTTATATCTCCTTCCCACCTCTTTTCCCATTCATACTCCTTAAAAGCCTGCAGGCAGCTATCAAGTCCAGTCCACCCTCTTCTTTAGGTGCTCCTGAAATTGCAGACCAGATTGCAGCCATCCCTGGCTTTCATGGTCTGTGAGAGCATTTAATATGCCTGCATCGGACTGGTGGGGGGACTGTCCCCCATGCCTCAGGAGAGGCCTGGCGGCGTGACGTGTACCCCCTAAACCTGGCAGGACAACGAGACAGATCTAAGCTGAACTGGGGACCAGCACATAGCCAGGAATGATCTTCCAACGCAGAGCAGCAACCCTCCTGCTGCTGGGCCTGTGTCTCTCTGGGAAAAGGGCCTCTGACCAGGACTCAACTGGGAGCATTTGGCTGAGAAAATTCTCTGCTAAAAATAGCAGCAGGAGATGCTTAAGGAGAAAAACAAGTCAGGGTCTGGGAGAAGTTAGTTCCCAGATATATGGCTAATTCAGCTCTCCTGGGACAAGCGATCTTTTAACCTCTTCGTGCCAAGGCTCATTTCTGCTGTATTAGACAAGCTTGCCTTGGTCAGGAATCCAGGTTAGGACAAGCCAGAATGGCTTTCATCCTCACTCTTTGCTCTGGCATAGCATTGCTTTCCTCCCTCTTCCCCTGTGCATTTATGCCAGCATATTTCAAACAGTGCTCTATATCAAGCTTTTTATCTGTCTGTGACTTCATTTGGGCTCCCTTTAATTCCCGATGTACTTCCTAAGAAAATAAACTCCATTGAGCCCTGCAGCACAACTCCCTCTGCAGGCTTGCAGCCTATGCTCAGGCTGATGTTAACAAGGTAAGTCTTTTCAGATCTGTTTGCGTGATTCAGGGCTGCCCCTAGAACAATATTCCCCCAACTCACATGTCTTCGGGCCTGCACGTGGCTCGTGCAGCCTTCTGCCGAATGCCTTTTTCCCTTGTAGATCTGCATCCTTTGTTCTGACAGATTCACTGCAAAGCTTCAAAGCTCCCCTACAGAAGACGGCCCCACCTCTCCAGCGTGGAATGACGGCAGTAGTTTCACAGGCTCTTGGTCGCACGCTCATGGGCAGATGTGAATGTTCCCTCAGTGCCTGCAGTCAGCCTCTTGCAATGTTCATTTCTACATGGTCTGTGCAACGCATTAGCTAGACAATTCCATTTAATACCCGAGGCTAGAATTATACACACACAAAAGACAAAAATGATACTGTAAAATTGGAAAAAATGTTCTTAAAAAGACAAAAATGATACTGTAAAATTGGAAAAAATGTTCTTAAAAAGAGAGCTGTTTTCAGCCTTGTCATAAATGATTTCTCTGTGTGCTTGCTCACGCCCTCTCCTGTTCCCTTCTCTAGCCTACTCTCAGCTCTTGGCTCGGATGACTACTGCTTTCTTCCCAACTCCCATTTTCCACAGGAAGATGACATGGTTGGTCTCTGATAAGCAGAACTTCAGATCTGCATTTTGTTGGTCAAGCTATAGGCTGGAGGGGAACAGAGGATCAAGAGATTAGAGTCACAGACAGAGGAATAGAGGATTATAGGCTAAAACCCTGCGAGTCACTGTATTGATGGTTGGGACACAGCCAGACACTAAAGACTATTGCAAAGCCTGGTGCTGATAGCATATCCGCTTATTTCCTGTCTTTGCATTTCAGGCAGCTTTTGATATATGTGTCCTCATCAGAAGCCAGGGTCAGGCAGGTACCGAGCATCCTAGCTCCTGTGGAAGTCAAATACCTGCTGAGATCAAGTCTGTGCGTTGGCTGGCGCTCAGCCTGGAAAACGTCACTTTGGCTTATGAGATTCTCAGCAATCCTTGAGTCAAATTCCCACACAAGACAAAAATAAAGGAACTTGCCCCTTTTCCCGTTACAGTTTGTTCTGTCTCCCTGATCCTGGCCATAGATCCCTGCCACGTCTCAGTGACCTGACTCTGCCCTGGAGACTTCCCTTAGCATCTGTCTGCTGCAATGACAGCCCTGCCAGGAGGAAGGGGCGAGGACGGGAGGAAGACCATTGCCCCTGGCTCTTATCACAGTTATCTGCTGGTTCCCTCCCACTTTGCACTAATTTGGTATCAGCATCTGCCACTTTTGGGAGGAAAGGGACTTGCTGAAGTGAGAAATAATGTAGGATGTGCCTGTATGGCAATTCTTGGGGCTGGCTAGGGAAACAATGGAAGGCAAGTGGGAATAGGCAGGAAGGGTTGGTTTCAAATCTGCCCTGTGCAAATATTGCCACTTCTCTTCACCGCTCACCATTTTTGTTCCTGGCCTCTGCTTCTGCTGTTGTAAGGCACTCTCATCCAGTAAACAGATCACAGAATGGTATATCCACTGCTGGCTGAGACAGCAAGATGTAAGATGGCTTACTCTTCCTGTGATTTCCCATTCCTCGGTTTTTTCCTCCAGTGAACTAAAACTGTACATCCTTACTGAATTGCAGGGGACACTGAATTTGAAGGGACTGAGGCTTAACTGATAAACGTACAGCACTTTAACAGATAAAAATGATCATGGGGGAACACTGCGTGTGAGCATCTCAGCAGACATCCAGGGGCACAGCTAGCTGTGTTCCTTGGGCTTTCGTGCCCTAAAGCAGAGGTGGGGCTGAGCTGACCTCCTGAGATCCCCTCATGTCTCATCTTCTGTGAATGCACTAATTTTCATGGTCCATATTGGCCGTGAGCCTGACCAGTTTGAAGATGTAATTATGCTGTCCATTTGTTAATGAAAATGGCAAGAACAGCGCTCGGTACAATGTG
Organism: Phalacrocorax carbo; assembly: GCF_963921805.1. Lineage (NCBI taxonomy): Eukaryota > Metazoa > Chordata > Aves > Suliformes > Phalacrocoracidae > Phalacrocorax > Phalacrocorax carbo. The sequence continues at coordinate 3,790,587 of NC_087533.1, forward strand.
ACTGTTTTGATACATTCCTAGCCAAGTGATCTGTAATTGTTTCCTTGTTGTCTTATTTCTCTTCTGGGTTTTGCCAAAGACTTGATGCAGACGTAATGAGAATCTCTCCTGCCTAATGGCCTTCCCTCAGAGCCACACAGCAAGGCCACCTGCCCCTGGTTTTCCCTCCTGGAGAGTCAGCGTAACATTGCAAACCCAAAGCATCTGTGTAAGGGACTTGACCTCAGAGGCCAGTAGCAAGGCAAAAGAAATGATCTGGGCAGGACTTAATCCCCCGGTTAGCGGTATCTAATGCAACGCAGAAGCTTTGTGCCCTATTCCTCGTTGCTTACCCAAGGAAAATGAGACTTTCAGTTCCGCCTCGCATTTCTGTCTTGGGAAGGGAGAGGCAACTCAGGAGTGCGAGGGCTGGTAATAACAGCCTCTTCTAGGCACAGCTTTCCCATTCATATGTCCTTTCTGTTCCCTCTCCATTACCCTTCATCCCAGATTCTGAGGGGCAAGTTCTAAGTCCTTCCACCCTTACTTTGAGTTGAAGATGGCCTGAAATTATATTACAGAAAGAGATGCAATCTGACACGCTGGAAACTCTCTACCCCTTGCTGCTTCCATGTTAATCTCTCTCAAGTATTAGGTATTAGTCATCCACCCAAGTATTGCTTCCTTCCTGCCTTGCACGTACGTTCAGTCCCTTCTGGGAGAAAAGCCAGAGACTGGGGTATGGGCTTGGGAAAACAGGAGAGCTAGGACCAGATTATGCACAGATTAAGATGTTGGGCAAGGCACGTACAGCCGCATCTGTAAAGTATTAGATGCACATCTTCCCCTTGATGTCAACAGCATGTAAATACCTTTACGGAGCTGGCTCTTGGCCTCTCGAGACACGTCTGTTCTGATGGGTGAAAATCTATTTCAATGAAATGGGATAAGTGTGCCAGGCCCTTCGACCTGGGAGCTTTCTCCCCAGGTTGCCAGCTATCGGCTCAGCTCTGGCTCTCTCCTAAAGCATCTGTGCTCCCTTAGGGAGAGTGGAGCATGAGAACCTATTGGTGGACTAGGTCCAAGCTCAACATGTCCAGCCGAGAGCTCAGGCTTATGCTAAGACTCTGAGTAAGCTTGAACTCTTCCTGTTCAGACAGCTTTGCAGCGTGGCTCATGATGCCTCCTCCTAGCACAGGCCTAAGGATCTGCGAAGTGGGTGGTGTGCAAATCTGATCTTGAGCATAGGCTGTCTCATCTTTGTGAAGTTGCAGAGATGTCTTAATATCTCATCTCTGAACAGACTGCAATGCCATAAGCAAAACAGCAACCAAAGATTGTGAAATTCTTACCTCCAGAGGCCCTTGTCAGATGGATATTTGAGGCAGCGTGTCTGCAGCTGCATCCCAACGTGACGAAACCAAAGTTTGGGAAACCAGAAAGGGCTGTGTGGTCTTCACAAGGCAACACCTACACATCCGTCCCTGCATGGGAGAGAGGAGGAATGTTTGTTGCAGGGTGAGACTGCTTTGCAGGGAGGTTTTTGTCTTAAGAGGGCTCTGTATCTCCTTGATAGGAACCTGTTTCACTACTGACTGTGGGTGTATAAGCTGTGTGTATACCAATGGCTTTGCTGTCTGATTAGGAGGTAGAACAGTAAATCCTCCTGTCCAAAATGGGAGGGGAAAAAAAAAAAAAGAGGAACAAAGATTGTTTGCTTGGCCTGGATGCTAATGGGCCACCTTCTCTGCAGCAAATACAGTCAGGTCTTTAATGTCCCAGCTGAAATCAGGAGGTTTAAACAGGTTAAAATTTCGTTCCAGAACTGTACGTACTCAATTTGCAGCCAGGCATCTCCTTGCCTTCTCTAGTGGTGAGCAGGAAAAGAGTGAATTAAGAGCAAAATCTGAAATTCTTACATCTTCAGGTGGACACAAATACTCAATGGTCTTCCACACAACTTTGTCCTGTTGGGTCCTGCTCCTGCCGAGACCACCAGAGACTCCTCTTATTATCACCATTTCAGAAGAAACGAGTGCCATCAGCTAGCTATGTAAAAGAGGAGAGAAGCAAAAGCCAGAACCATGTGGAACACCAAACACTGCTCTGTAACGTTGCATTTGCCTTCTCTAGGTTAGTTATGCTTCATGTTTCCTGCCCAGGCGGGCACATCTCCTCTGTTTGTAGGTGCCTATCAGAGAGTTGGCACCCTTTTAACTGAGCGGTACAAGCCATGCATCTAAAATAAGTCATGCTGTTTTATGATAGCTGGTAAAAATAAAGCCTTACTAGCACAAGCAGCTATAACAGCACAGAGAATTTACGACTGAGTGGGTTTTTTCCAGGGTGTGCTGGCCCCAGTCTGGTGATGGCCTTTTTATAACCGTTATCAGCTCCCACACAGACCAGGTCCATCTGTTACTTAATTTGAACCGAGACACTCCTAAGCTTTTGTTTGTTAATCTCTTGCTGCACATCTACATTGTTCTCTAGCAGGGCAGCCCACCCGTGAGTCAAGCTTGGCTTGCTGATCTCGGGCAGGCGCCATGGAAAACCAGAATAAAAGAAAGGCAGCAGCAATGTCTGGTCACTTGGCCAGCACGGTCCACCTGCCTGCTCCCTTGTACCAGCTTCAAGGGGCTTTTAACTTGCAACTTGGACGCCAGAGCAAACACAGCCAGCTCCTTGGACGGGAGGCAAGGGGAGAAAGTTAAGACTGAGTACTACAAAGCAAAATCCTACTGACTGCGTCTAATGGCATAGGCTGGGTTTGTCAAACAGACCTATATGAACTGACACTTAGAAAGGTAGTGAGACACCTAAAAATATAAGCGAGGATTAATAGGATGCCTAATTCCCACTGCAATTCAATAAGAATGAGGTGCGCTGTTCATTCCCTGCTCACACATTTATGCACCCTTTATAAATCCAGTCTTTATATATCACAAATGCATTTCAGTCCCTTAAGCTATTTCCAAAACCCAGCCAAGGGACAGCTGGACAAAAGAAAAAACCAAACCAAACCCAGACCATACCAGAGCCAGAGTAGGTTAGGTGTTTTTTGGTATCCCATTCCTTATGCCATGCCGTGTTGCCTATCCTTCACCACCTTGTCTACATGGGCACAAGTTGCATCACGGAGTCACAGTGACATGCACTGGGGATAGAGAGGAGGAACGATAAAGAGCCTGAAGCACTGAGATACAAAAGGATGGATATTTCAAGGTGCAGATGGTCGGATGTTTCTGAAAGTTAGGGCTTATGGTGATTTCCTCAAAATAAGCTGAGGACAGAAACCTGGCCCCCCCTCTTCCTTGTCTTATCCAGTCCAGCACTGTGTGGCTTCCTCTGCTCTTCCTCTGGAGATTTCTCACACATTTAACAGTTAGCTTCCTCCCTTCCACACACACACCCCACTTCTAAGGCAGGGACAGTCCTGGGGTCAGCTGGGCTGCCCTGAACAACAATGCTTGTCTCCTGCCTGCTGCTCTGACCACCTCTGCTCTACCCTCGTCACCATTTCTTTCACTGCAGCTCACAGTATCGAGGACGGATGCCCCAGGGGGCACCGCCAAACTGGCAGTCATAAATGCGCTGACATGCAGAGGGTTCAGCTAACACGTTCCTAACGCCTTACAATATATCACTCACTCTCACTCAGTCGCACTCCTGCTCCACAGACTAACCATCCAGAAAGCAAAGATGCTTAACAAGGCATGTGGTTTATAGCAGCATTCCCACATGGCTTACATGCATTCTGAATTGCAAATCAAGCAACGGCTTAGTGATGATGGACACCTCAAGCAAGGCATATTTTTGTTGCTTTAGCAGGCAGGTGCTTAAATACAGCTGCATGTTTTTGTACTGCTTGCGCCTGGCAGTGCATTAACTAAAATTACCGTATCAGATAACTGCAATATTGGCAAAGAAACATTGAACGACACTGCAGCATAGACTTTTGGCAGCAACTTATTTGAACTGTTTCCTGGTGATCCTTTTTACCTTGGCTATAGAACTTCAAGAATACTTCACCTCCTTTTCACATTTCTGCCTAGAGTTTTTAAACAGAGTCGAGATTGGGATGGAAGGAGATGGAAGGTCAGGCTTTACATTAGACGCGGTACAGAGATAGGAGATTTAACACAGTCTAGTTGTCTATAAAGCTGCTAGGTTTTTTTCCTGTAACTGTAGTTTTGGTGTAGCATTTTAAAACGATTCAGATAACATGAGTCACAGTAACAAGCATGGGCTGGATCTCTTTAGCTGAGAGAAGTGCCATAAGAATATGCTATAGACTTCACTGCCTTGCCCTGGATTCTATTTTGGAGAACTGATGGCATTTGGGATTCAACCATATGTCTGGCTGAGTCTGTAGCACATACAGATCTGGTAGGTATTCGGAGATGTAGCACATACAGATCTGGTAGGTGCGTCTGTTGTAGCATGCACGCTGCTCTGGGAAGGAATGCATGTCTGTGCCCGGCTGTTCTCCAAATCCTGGGTGCTGAGGCCTTTGAAGTGAGATTTACATAACACAAAACCTTTGCTGCTTATTTGCACTGGGCTGAAAGAGGCCTAAAGGAACATTTTTGGAATACTCTTTTTAAAAGGTGGCAGTCGCCGCTAATGATGATTTAACAGGCAAAACAAAGCAACCGGGTAAAGCGCGGTCACCAAAGAGGCAGCACTTGCCAACAGCAGGGAAATGTGACATAGCACAGATGCCCAGGCTCCCTCAACAGGAGAGTGCTAACAGCTGGGAAGCACTGGCCTGGTGCAGATTCCTCCAGCCCCGTGGAGACTGGTGAAGAAGGGAGATCCCAAAGTAACACTAAAAAGAGCTGTAATGGTGTTCCGCTCCTCCTCTGCAATCTGCGTGGTCTCTTGAGGTTTTTGTTTTGTTTTGCTCCCTGCAGAGCCGTAGCCGCCTCGTTATTTAGAACATGCTACTTGCAGTATTCTTCTGCCACACACAGAATAAATTTGCCTTAGCCATGATTTAAGCAGCCTCATTCATCTCTGCCCACAGTCAATACATGTAATAATGTCAGAACCTCTCACAGTCTCCAAGGACTCAGCTTCTGTCTAAAATTTATTGTCATCCTGCTTTGCGCCTGAGGGATAGACCTGAATCTCTTGTGTTTAGTGGGGGGGGGAAAGCCTGCTGCGAACAATTCCAGAGAAAGGAGATGGAGTTTGGTGGAGTCCCGCTGTCTTGGAAATGCTTCTAGACTCATAACTCCCTCAGAGTAACGCAACGTTGTGGCGTTACTATCTCCACCTTCAACTGAACTTATAGGGTAGCTACAGTAGATGTACTTCAGTAGGACTGTTACCACGCTATCTGCTTGATGGGACCTGATTTTTCTGGAAAAAAGATCTCATGTAAACAGGAACGTATAACAAAACACAAATCAGTGCGTCAAGCGTCCATGTGCCTGTCCCTCCCCATCTTTCCCTAGCGCTTACAAAAGGAAGATTTATAGGACAGTACAGACCAGATGGATGCTGTGCAAGCTGTCTTCTTCAGCTCCGCAGGTGCAGTGCAACTCTCTATAGTCATCTGCTGCTTCAGGTCTCAGAAGAAAGCTATCATTTGTAGAAGTGTCCTTGTAACACAGTTCCCCGATGAAGGAGGGTGCTGCCTCTGAAGAAAGCAGAGCCTATAACTTGCCCCCCTTTGAAAACTGAGGCAAACACATTATCAGGGCCACCTGCCCCGATCGGGAAGCCAATCAGATCCCCACAGTTAAGCTGAGGGCGTAGGCTTGGGCCCTCAAGAAAAGCTCTCTTGGTTCCAGCAGCAAGACTCTCACAGCAGAAGCGATCAAATCCTTGTTTGTATGAAGTGCCCCACAGTACTGTCAAAAATGTGTCCAAAGGTTTCAAAAGGATTTTCCCAAGATTGTTTCTTGTCCTCAGGTGATTAGCTACTTCCAGTGCGCTGGGGTTTTGCTGGGATCAGTGAAATCTGTTTATGCTCACGAGGAAGCAAAGCAAGGATCGCAGCCCCAGCCAGAACACCTGAAAGGATCAAAGGATGAACAGAGGGAAAGGAACATGGCAGCGTCTTGCGGCGTAATTACCTTTTTTCAAGGGGTAGGTCTGGAAGCACCAGGCCTGATGAAAATGGACTCCGCAGCGGACTCAAACAAATTACTGGTGGTTACTTAGACCACCCTCTGACTGAAAGAAACCAAGACTGGAGCACCTGCTTTGGCCTGCTGAGAACCAGCCCTGAAAATGGCATTCTCCTGGCTCTCCAAAGTAAAGCATAAATAGGCTGAAAGCGAAGTGCTCACTGCACTGCTCCGTTCCTCACTGCAGCTCTGATACATGAGACTTCTCCCAGATAGCTACCTTGTAGTCCAGAGCACTGTCATCTTAGTTCAATATTGGATTTCTCCCAAATGCTGCATGAACATCTCAAGTGCAGAAGGGGGTAGGGTGGGAAGGTCCTATTAAGAGCAGTTTTGGCTGGGCCAACTCTTAGCTTGATTCAGCCAGTGGCTTTTATGTGAGTAACAATTATTTTGTACACAAAGGCAGCTTCTAAACCGTGCCAAACTCCAGCTCTCCCCAGTTGTCTTTGGGGTATAAGCACCGAGTGCCAAGGCACCGAGGAAGGCATCAGCATTTAATGAATAATGAGGGATAAGAATCAGCAGGAAACATTTCAAAAATGCTGAAAGGATTTTAGGTGTTCAAGGCCCTTGAGGTTTCAGCGGGAAGGCCTTCGCAGCTCTTGGGTATTTCTGGGACTGCTGCCTTGTTACGCTGTCTGATCCACTCTGCCAGAGGAATTTTGCCCCTGCATCATCAGATTCTGTCTGTCCAAAAGCTTTCCACCCTGAAGGCCAGCACACAGGAATTTCCAACTGTCTGTCGTGATGCTGAAGATCCTTTCTTTCTCCACATCCCCCTTCAGCTGCCTTTTCTGCTTTCAATTCAGGTTTGTTACGACTTTTTTACACTGAGTAAAACAGTCTTAACCTTTAGATACATCCCTTCTTATGTCACTGAGGCACTGGTTTCCATCATCTTTAACTTGCTGTTTGATCGAATGCCCGGTGAAGTCAGTGGGCATCCTCCACTAGATTTCAGCCCCCCTGTAGCTGACTGTCTAGCACTGATTATAATATGTATCCTCCTCCTGTAAGGCAGGGCTTTGGAGCAGCCTGTGTTTTGCAGAACACCATACTCTGACCGAGAGGCGATGGGCTTTGCAACAACCAGAACGCCCGGTTCCAAAATCTCTTTTATGATGAAGGCATGGCTTGCCTCTGCTGTCTGATTCGCTTTCTTCCTACTGCGCCATGCTGGAAACTGCCCGCTTGTGTCCTCCTCCCTCAGGAGAGCAGTTTCTGAGCGTGGCTATCCAGGAGCACGTGAATGTTGTTCGTACCTGCCTGGGTGAAATGCACAGCAGAAAAGACAGGGAAGGCAGAGTTTTCAAAAGACAATAATACATTAAAGATGGAAAATTACTGTATTAACTGGAAACATTTTGGTGCTCAGAGCAAGAAGTACAGTAAAGGGAAATAGCTTGTGGTGTAGGGATGCCTTGCGGCGGTGCATGATCGAGCTTTTGTCCCAGCGTCAGCCTGGCTGGGACTCCACCCTAAGAGCTGAACTCCCGTTTTCCCCTGAATCGCAGTCCTTTCAAAATTTACTATCTTGCATTTTACAATACCATGCTGAGTCTTAAAATACTTTAAGATGTAATCAGCGTATGTTAGAGGCCTGGCACACTTCATCTTCCAGGAACTGACCAGACCTCTAGAGGTTGGTCTGCTTCCTGTCTTTTCCTTATCCAAAATTATCCTTATTCCAAAATTAATTTGCAAAATAATAAATTCACTCTTCCATTGTCAGAGTAAGAGTTCCTTTACCATCTAAATAATCATAAGGCGCAAGGAAACGGCTTGTGCTGGCACTGGTTTTGTGCCATTCTGTTAATCCTCCTCTTTAATTGCTACTTCTAACAATTATATTTTCCTGTATTTACACCATGACGCCTAAATAAACTTAGGCCTGCCGGACTGGCATTAGTAGCCAAGAATAAGTTTCATCTAGGGAAGTTAGTCCTTCTAGCCGGCTGAGAAGATTGCTCAGCAGGCAGCGTGTTTCTGGCTGGGTGACTTATGAGCTGTACTATTTCTTATTACCTCCTGTTTGTTTTTCCAGGCTGCAGGCTCTTGGCTGTGGAACTGACCTCCAGCAACACCAAGCCCGTGGTGCAGGAATTCCAGAGTGAGTGCTGCGGGGGCCCGCTGGCTGCCTGACACGACGGCTGCACTGCCCTCTGCCTGGGGATTTGCATCAGTCCAAACAACTGAGAAGAATTTTGCTTGTTGCTCATGATATCTGGTTTCTTGGGGGAGGCAGGACAACTGAGAGCCTGAGATTCAGAAAAGTGCTCAAGAATATGTCTCTATCTCTCCCTGGTTAGCAAAGCACTTGATTGAAATGGTTTATTGAAGTCCCCTGCAAGCCACCGGCATTGCAAAGTGTCTGCCTAAGTGCTTTTTTGAACCGGATCCCAAAAGGAGGAAAGGCAGTCGCCTCGCAATTAATATACTGAGAAGGGGGTCGGGAAATTTATGTTTTATCTTGGCCCTGCTACAGACATGCAGTGCGATACTGGTAAGCCACCTCTCGACCCTGCTGCGCTGCCTTCTTCTGTAGAGGAGACGGAGATGACAATGCCTGCTTCAAAGGGGAGTGGGCTTGCTGTATTTATCCCCAGGCATCGTGGTCCTCAGTACATTACCAGACACCACCCAGAGAGATTCTGCATCCCTGACTCACACTGTAGGCTCTGATTAGCAGCAAGACAGTGCTGTGGACTCACTCTGTCATAAGGTCTTGTTTGCCATAAGTTAGAGCCTGTAGAGAACAGCGTGTTCATTTCTGTCCGTAGTTGATATCTGCTCGGCTATTATTTTTGCTGGCCAAAATCCATCTTCCCCAATAGCTCCTGGAACCCAGCAGTGTTTCTGTTTGTGAGGCAGATGAAAGAGAAGGCTTTGCTTTGTGGGCAGCATCTCCTAATAAAACACTGTGCATGACTGCTTAAAGCAGAGCAAAAATACAGCTGCTTCCCATTAATCTATATTTCCTTTATTTCTCCTCCTAGGTGTTGAGCTGTCCTGCATTATTAAATCCACCGTAACACCAGATCCCAGAATCGAGTGGAAGAAAATCCGAGATGGCGAAACCTCTTACGTATTTTTTGACAATAAAATGCAGGGTATGGGCATTCATTGTTCTTAAACTTCCAAAACAGCCTCAGAAACACTACAACTGAGAACAAACAAGTCTGCAAAAGGCAGGAGCTCTGGCTGTCTTGCTGCTTTCTTCTGGAACTAGAGTTCAGCAGCCAAAGTGCAAGATGGAGAGAGAGCAGGATGTTCTTTGCTCTCTGCCCTCATTATTGACAGTTCACAGTAGGGAGCCAGAAAGAGCTGCAGTGAGATCCTGTGTAGGAGATGCTTCTTGGGTAAGAAAGCAAATGCTACAGCTTCCCTTCTCCAGCACCTGTTGGTCCTTGCTGGAGGGTGTCTGAGCTCTTGGGACCAGACACTGACCCCTCCTGTCTTTACATATGAAATCTAAGGGCTCCAGCCTGCACTTCAGAAGGGATCTCTGCCTTGAGCTGCCAGTGCTTACTGCGGAGGTAGCACAGTGCATTGCAGCATCCTGGGAGCATGGGATAGAAGCAGACTCTTTGGCTTGATGGTGAAACTCAAACACAGGACTGCCAGTAGGGCTTGACTCCATCTGGAATTGCTCCAACACTTTAGATGGGACCAGCAGCCACATCCAAATGAATCTTCCAAAGGAGACAAGACCTGAGGCTGTCTTGGAAGTCCAATTTTGCCACAGTTTTTGAGATTTGGGGTGGTGCTTTCCAAATTCATCCTCTTATATGGTTGGCAGCGTTGGTCTCCTTTGTGGTCACCGGTGAGAGGAAGGCTCTTCGCTTTAGAGAATCGAGTTCCTTTCAGGTGGTTCTCTTGACTCCAGGAAGAGTCCAAGATCAACCACTTAATTCAGATGCCTAAAGTTAGTCTGTATGACTACCCTGAAATTCTTCTCTCTTTTTTCCTCCTTATCAGGAGACTTTGCGACTCGTGCAGAAATTCTGAGCCGGACGTCACTGGTGATTAAAAACACCACCCGGATGGACACTGCCACATACCGCTGCGAAGTGGCAGCACCTTCTGATACTAAAACCATAGATGAGATTAATATCCAGCTTACAGTCCAAGGTATTACTTTAAACCCAGATACCTCTGCAAGCACTGCCAGCTAACAGAAGAGGCTGTGAGCCTCTCCAGAGTTGAAACTGTGGCACTTGACAGACACTGGAATTTGTCATTGAAAACCAGCTGGAAATAGTGGAAAGTTTTGATGCCTTTGTAGCACAGCCATCTTAGAAAGTATGTCAGAATTTGTTTGTTCTACTCAGCAGTGCCATTCACATGGTTTGTGTCTTTCCCACAGTGAAACCTATGACTCCTAGATGCACCGTGCCTAAAGCCGTACCTGTTGGCAAGACAGCCTCTCTTCACTGCCACGAGAACGAAGGCTACCCAAAGTCCACTTACAGCTGGTACCGCAACAGTGAACCTCTATCACCAGACACGAAATCAAATGCCAAATTCCAGAATTCCTCCTACACCTTGAACCCCACCACAGGCACTCTGGTAATGCCCTTACAGACCTGATGAAGACTTGTTTCGCTCAACAGGTTGTTTTTAAGGTCACTTGTAAAAGAAAAACATCATTGCATGGCTTTCAAGGAAGGTATAATTCGAGGAAGTTTAGGTGGTCTGGATGGCTTGGGAAAGGGAAGGTTAATGATGGAAGAAGATATTACCCTAGCTGTTTGGGTTTCATCACTGCCAATACCACGTGCCTTTTTAGAAAGAGGGAAGGAAGATGTCTCACAGCCCACCGTGAAGCCTGGGCAATGGAGCGTTGCTTATACGTGCTTATACCCTCACAGTGCCTTCTGTCGCTCACGTCCTGCTTTCCTCCTCACCAGGTTTTCCATGCAGTGCACAAAGGCGACACAGGCCGTTATTCCTGCATAGCGACAAACGATGCTGGCTTTGCCAAGTGTGAGGAGCAGGAGATGGAAGTCTGTGAGTGCCTCTACATACTTTTCGTCAATGCCGATTAATAGATGACCATAAATTGTCATCACTGCAGGGAAAGAAGGGGGACATCCTAGAGCGTTAAGTCTTTCCTGCTTTCTTATAGCCCCAAACACAGGAAGGAAATAAAATAATCTAGAAATTCAGGGAAGCATTAAAACACTGTTCAGATTCATAAAAAGTTTTAGCCTTGGAATCAGGGACTCACTAGCTCCCTGTGAATTGTTGGGTTTGCTTAAAATATTTAAGAGATGTCATTTTAGTGTATGCAAAGCTAGAACACTGCTACTGCCTTAAACAAATACCAGATGGTGGCTTCTCTCTTTGCCAGATGACCTCAATATTGGTGGGATAATTGGCGGAGTCCTGGTGGTCCTAGCAGTTTTGGTGCTCATCACTCTTGGTATCTGCTGCGCCTACAGAAGGGGTTACTTTGCAAACAGCAAAGAGAGCGGGGAAAGGTAAGCTGGGATTCAAAGTGTTCTTATACAAGCCCCTGCACGCACAGCCAGCATGAAGTAGCCTGAAGGGCGCCAGAAATTGGTGGCTAAAACGTATTTCAATGCCTGACTTGGACATATTTCTTCCTAGTTCTCTACCAAAGAGTACAGTTCTTTGAAGTACCCAATTCCCTGCTGTAAACCCTGCACCATGCCGAAGGTTTATTTGCCTAAGGAAGAATTTTGGTGTGGCTCCTCTTGTGCTTGCTACCAAGCCCAGAGGAGTGAGAGCTGTGCTCCGATATCCTCGTACTTTGCACGGGAAGGGGAGACCAGCACAATTAAGTGCCTACAGGTGTTTGTCCTGTAGGTTATGTGCCGTTGGCATAATGAGGTCTACAATTTGATGAACAGAGCTCACTGCGCAATTAGTTTAAAGCATAGAAAAGATATGCAGAAGAGTAGGCTCTCTGCAGGAAATCTTACTAGTTGTGAGGACCTAAATTTGGGATTAAAGCCAACCACTTCAGAGTGCACATTAAAATGTTAAAAACAACAGCATTAGCATCAGAAGCAAGCCTCGATATCCTTACAGACTCTGTAGAAGAGATAATATATGTAAAACCAAGATTCTCACCAGATTGAATTTTTCCATGTTAAATGTTGCTTTTCAGCAGAAGCCCTGTCTTTTTTTTTTTGTTTGGTTTGGTTTGTTTTTCAGAAAAAGCTCCAAATATCCTATTTAAATGCAGCTGGGGGTTGGCGTACACTGGACTTGACAGTCGTATATAAATTCTGAATTCCTGTGGGATTGTAAACGAGTGGCACTTCCTTATAACTAAGGAAAATGCTGAAGGCATCTGGCAGCGAAGGTTTAAAATGAACTTTATAATTGCCACAGGAAACAATGCAGGAGGCACGCAGAAAGGTGGCACACAGGGACCAGAGCAGGAGAGCCCAGAAAAGAATCAGTTCACCTCTTTGCAGAGTTAGTCTTGTGGAAGCATACAGCGATCTTTGTACCCTGTGCTGAAGGAGAGTTTAGAAAAAATCCCATTCATGATGAACGACGGACTAAGCACAGATCTATCATTTGAGCAATGAGCTGGGTTTCCCTCTGCTTGCTTTTCATTCGGCTGCTCTTCCTTGCTTTCATCTTTCTCAGCACCTCCCCTCCAAAATCCTGCAGTCTCCTTGTCCCAGAAATGAGATCTTTTCCTTTATTTCAGCTACAAGACTCCAGCAAAACCTGATGGTGTTAACTATATCCGGACAGATGATGAGGTAAGAAATGATTTGCATTTAACATCTCTCTGTTCAGGAGAGGAAGAGGGTGGGCAGAGGACTACTAGCTTTTTTAGGCCCTATAGACTTTCTTAGAGTGGGCACCACTCAGCAGCAAGGATGGAGAACAGAAAGAAAACAGAAGGGTGAAGGCTGAGTCATTTCCTTAGAAATGATGAACAGTTTAAGTTGCCTTAAATGACTGATGCCAAGAGCTATCAAACGCAGCTCTGCTCTGTCTCAGTTATCTCATGGCTTGACCCCGTTAGGATGAGTTTCAGTGGATTAAGTGGGCAGGCCACGATGCTTTTGCAAGAGAATTTGCATTTTGGGATTTGAATAGATCACTAAGCTTAAGATCAGAAAAAGCCTCTCCCTATTAGCAGAGATACTGAAGAGGGAACGAGAAGGTCCCCTGCCATGCCTTGGTACGTGGGGAGCACAGGAGGAGAAGGAGCAGCTGGCCAGGATGACGGGCGTCTCCCTCTCCTTAGCAGCTGGAAGGGGGTGCCACCTAGACCAAACGCTAGAAGCTGTGCAGATTGGATGTGCCTTGCACGGGCGTGCGCAGCCGGGGGCAGCAGGAACAGAGGGGTGCCTGGAAAAGCCTCTAGAGTCTTCCTTCATCCAGAACTGTTTTCTTGCAGGGTGACTTCAGACACAAGTCTTCATTTGTCATATAAGACACCAAAAGAATATTGCAAACCAGCAAAACCAAGTGTGAAAATACCTCCTCCAGGAACTCAAAGCGAGAGCAAAAGATGAATTAAGTGCGCTTGGAAGAGTTTGGAACACACAAGAACTCGATAGCTAGCTATCTGTGTATCTTTTTTTTCTTTGCCAAAGTTTAAAGTAACTCCTCACTGCCCAACTTGCGTCTCCCCTGCCTCCGGAGATACCAACAGGATCACCTAAACCTGTCCTTGGACAAAGGAAGCGTTTTAATTCTTCCCGAGAGACTGGGCTGGGGAAGTTTGTGGAATTGCCTTCTATTTGTGCTGCACGGACACAGCCACAATGTGCAGTCCAACCAGGGGAACGGCGTTAGGTAAATGTGTAGTAGACATTACTAGTAGAAATTACTAGGAGACAAAAAAGGTGCTGATACGGCAATAGGCGGACTTCAAAGAATAGGATTTATCCATGCAAGGGGGAGTCTTCCTCTCAGCAGCTTGTTGTCCAGGCCTGGCTGGTGACTTTTACACATTTGTGATTGTCTTGCGCTTTTGACTCTGACCGCTCAGGTGCAGAACGGGGTATCTGAACAGCCTACAGCGACAGATACCGATACAGTAAATGCAACTAATGTTCTCAGCCCTTCTGTAAACTTACTGAATTCTCCTTACTCCACTTAACATGAAATGTGGGCAGCATCAGGCCAGAAGGATTACTTCTGTTCACTGCTTTACAGAAAACCCATTGCATGCAGGTAACCCCTCATTCTAATCTGCACAAAGCAGGCTTGCCTCTTGCATCTTTTGGTGTTTTAAAGAGGTTTATAGTGGAGGCAGAGAACCTAGTGCTAAGACATCCCTTTCAGGAAAATTAAAGCCAAATACTTTCAGGGGCTAAGATTCCCATAAAAGGTACCGAGATGTCTTCAAGCTTTTTTACCTGCTCCATTTATTTTGTAAAAATCCCACATTCTAAAATTTTTGCAAAGATATATTTTGATTACTTCAGAAAAGGTAACATTTCTATTTAAAGTGTAAATATGTGATGCCAGCAGTATTTAAGTAACGTGGCTATTTTTTTACTTTTTAAGCTACAGAGAGGAGCTCAAACGTTGCTATAGTACGGCACTGTCAGAGCATATCGGTATTATTGCAAAGCATAACAAAAAGCTGCAGGTGGATCAGCATCTCTTTCCTCTTAAGCTAGCTTCAGCAATTTCCTTGTCACAAGAGGTCTTACCAGACACAGAACAGAGTCACTCAGGGATAGTTTTTGTAAATTTATGGCAGGAGCTATCAACATTTTTATATATAAAACTTACTTTTCTTGCCAGTGACCAACACTTTGTTTTTGTTGTTGCAAGAAATATCCAGGGATGGCTTTTGGATTCAGTTCCAACAAGGTGACAGAGTGACTTCAATGTCTGCTACCCCTCTGCAAGTTCCCTAAAGCACTAACGCAGTGTGACAGCTATGGCAACTGTACAGGTTCAAACTGCATAGCCAAGGCGACCGTTTCTGGAGTTGGGAAAGCAAAAGCTCGATACAAAAGCACTTTTGTAGTGTCAGTTGCAACTTTTCTCTAGATGGTAAAAGGAGAAAAAAAAAAAAAAAAAGAGAAAGAAACCTAGTTCTCTTACCTTTAGAGAGAATAATTGGAACCACGTGTTTCCCAGAAACATGTATGTTGACAGCGTTGGGTAATATAAGACTGCAAGATGTGGATGCAACACTAGAACTGTGCTGTGGTTTAAGAATTTTTTTTTTTTGATGTAGCATAATTTAGTGTTCTTGTATTTCCAATATGAATTGAGTTGTCTTAACTTTTCCTGTATACAGTATTTTGGATACTTGACTATTTGGACTGTCAGTGTTATTTTTTAGTGTTCTGCATTAATCTGCTTTGTTTCCTAGGGGCCTCGCTGGACATGCCATTGCTGCATTTGTTTTGCCTAAACAAAATGTTACCGCTTCTTTCGCTAACGAAAGTCAAAATAAGGACGGGGCAGCAACAGCCATACGTTCTCTGTGTAACTTGGACACTACCACGGCTCTCTGGCCACTAGATTGTGGTTACCTTCTTAAGACATGCTCCTCAACCAAGACACACAGTACTGTTCACTGGCTGCAGGCTGCCTCTAATCATTATGACAGTAGCGAGCGTAACATTCCTTTGCACCTTCTGTATATCCACTACTCCTCTTCTATGCTGCTTTTAGGATACCTATAATAAGGGAGAGAAAGAAAAGGTTTGAATCAGGGTAGCTCTGGGCACTATGGGAGCACAATCTGCAGTCTCACCATGAGCCAAAGGCAGCCTTCATGTGAAAAGCCAGCAAGCTAAGAATCAAGACTTATTTTTCAGTTCTAAAATGTGACAGTGGCATCTCTAACGAGAGGAGGGGAGGTAATCCTCACGGCTCGTGAGATCTGACTGATGAAATTCATTGTATCATTGTGAATAATATTCAGGTTTGTACTAATGTATTACGTTTAACTTTGCCAAGAATGTTTTACATAAATACCAAGCTATAAAGCATTCTTGTAGGGTTGTTTGTTTGGTTTTGGTTTGTTTTTGAACAGCCATAGTATTGGAGGCTTCTGTTTTCAGTTCAGTGAAATAAGGGGAAGTCTCTTCCGTCAGAGCACTCATTTACTTGTATTGGGTTGAAGGTTATAGAAAGTCCAAGGCAGGTTGCTGGTTATGTTTAGTCTTGGACATTTGTCTATCCCTGGTTCTTCTCTAGAGAAGGCACGTTAATGCTCACAGGGCTCATCTCAATGCTGCTTGAAGACAAAACAAAAACTAGAAGAGCACAGATTAGGAAATAAACTATTCCAATTTACCATTCCCAGTGGTTAAATAATAGCTTAAGGCAGGAGGGAAGGTACAAAATAAATGGATGTGGCCATAATTGACCATTGCTTAAGCCAAAGCCATTCCATACGTCCCCTGTTCCCAGGTTTTGACTCTGAGAATAAAGTTTAACCTCATTTGAAGGTTTCTCTGGATCTTCAAAACAGAATAGGGAAAGTGAGGGCAAATTATGGGATTCCAGTGCAGGAGGTAAGTGCCCCTGGCAGGGCTGTGGCAAAAGCACGCTCAGCCTCTTTGTCTCCACTTGTACAGAAAAGTCTACTCCGCTTTTGTTGCTCACGCCTGAATAAGACAAACCAGCATGAATAAAACAGATTCCATTTTCCAAGTGTCAATGAAATCTAGGGCGAGAGCTCTGTAATAGGAGTTAACAACGGGGAAACTTCAGTTAGGTTAACACGGCATCAGGGAGACTCAGGAACGGTCAGATTCCAGCATTTACAGGGCACATTTACGATAAACAAGTTATCTGGGCAGAGCACAAATGCACGTGACTTACCAGCCTTGATTTTAGTGAGTTACTCATATCCTGCGTGCAGTCAAGTAAGAGTCTATATTTAAAAGCCGCTGGGTCCAACATTAATTGAACTGAGTGCCTAAGATACCAGCGATGTAGTAGAAGAGACTTTGAGGCTGTAGAAATCTATAGAAAAAAATAATTTCTCTGTCAGATCAAGAAGAGGAGAGAAGCTGTGGGTGGAATTAATTCTGTAACCATTTATTTTCATAAAATTTTAATAGTTGGAAATAACATAGTTCAAGAATGGAAATATTCCATATAAAAGAACATTAAGGCTGTTCATACACACAGGAGTTCGCACAACAAATAAGAGGTGATGTAGCGTGCAATTACCAGATTTAGGGGTGTGGCAGTGACAAGCTGTTTTACCTTTGTTCAAATTAAAGCAGCTGTAGTATATAACCAAGAGGGACAATGAGGGATCGAGTGAATAAGCTGAGCCACTCACTTCCCTGCAAGCTGTGATAAATGCATTTATTGCTAAGCTTGTGGCAACATTATGCTCCTGCTTTTCCAAATGGACAAATTATACATCCTGTGAGTGAAGAGCAAGCCTCTCTTTATACTGCAGCTTTCTAGCACTCCAGTGAGCTTTGTCAACAGCAGCAGTTTATAATACATACAGGCATTAACGCGGGATTTGTATGCCCATATTCCAGATAGTTTCACGTAAAAACCAAATAAGAATAGATAAGGAAGGAAGGACGGACATGTGCCCACAATGATTTGTAACTACAGAGGAAAAGGACAGATTTCAGGCAACATGATGATTCTGTACAAAAAGTTCAATGAAAGGATCAGTTGTCTGGTTTCAATGGAGTTCTCCTCTGGGACCGTCTCAGAGGGACACGTTGGCTGCTTTTTTTCCTTGCTGGGGATTCTATTTTCCACTCCCGTGGCAGGGATGGGCTAGAAGAATGAAGCAGAATGACCATTTATTTGAAAGCACTTAACCAGTCTTCCTCACTGTGATTACTCTTTCAGACCTGCGCTGAACTTACAGTTTCTCTGGTGATGTCAAACAGATAACATCTCTTGCCTTGTCCTCATCCTCTTTATTCTCTGCAAATAAAGCATATATTTTCATATTTTAAAAAAAATGCCACAGATTTGATCATCTGGGGGTTTTTCCCCCCCTCAAGTTAGAATTACAAAAATAACTTGCCTGGAGCTGAACCGGGTGTCTGCGTCAAGCTGATGTAACTGACCCCAGCACCAAAAGTCAAGTCATTAATGCTCTCTGAAAGAAAAAGCACATATTAGCAGTCAGCTTGTGACATAGCCAGAGGGCAAGGCATGCTGTAGTAGAACACTTAAGTGTCACGCAGTAAGTAAATCCAGTTAATTACAAGCACATACACATCTCTCTTTTCCAGGCCAGTACATCTCAGTGTCTCCTGTCCAGCCTCAAAATTACGTGCTGAATCTGATGGCCCGTCTGTGCACATCAGCTTCATGCTCCAGACTTACAGCCTTCCTCATATGTGCCAGAAATTAATCTAAATATGGGACCTCCTTGTCCCTACCTAGGGAGGGCCACACCTTCCACCGAAGCTTTGCCATCATTCACAACGACATGTTAGATTCAGACCATTGCTTTGCCTAGACAAGGCGGAACACGGGACCCCTGGAGGCTGACAAAGAACCCGAACAGCCCTTCTGTAAGGAACTGCCTGCAGCCAGAAAAGAGGAGCCACTTGACAAGCAGGCTAGGTAGAATTTAGCTTGCCTGAATAGGCCGTAGTTGTCAGCTGTCTCTCTTCCTGTCATTTATCTCAGGAGAGATGTCACAATATTCAGATTTTACTTTATTCAATGCTCTGTTTTATGCTGATGTTTCCCAGAATCTTTCACAAGGAATTAAGGTAGAAAGCACTTTATAGGGCAGGAGTTGGAAACTCTGCTAAAAGGACTTCTCCCTACAGACTAACCGGGTTTGCTCTTTAACTACTTTCCTGTCCTGAAAGGGAATCACTGAAGCTTGTATAGTGGAAATCCAACTTGATCTACCTATCTATCTGCCTTAGTTGGCCTCTGCATCTCTCAAGACTGACCTGCAAGCGTCCTGACTTTGTGCAGCGTGTGCTGTAACAAGATATCTTGGTTAACAAGAAGTTTGTGTGAAAGGAAGGAAGGGAGGAAGGAAATGGTAGAGGGCTGTCATCAAGTAGGGCTTCCCATGGAATCGAAGGTGGTATCTCCACAATACATATTTATGTACCCGAGTGAAGCAATCTATGCTCGCCCAGACCCCCGACCCAGTCTCAGAGTAACGAGCAGGAGTTTAAGAGGAGACCCAAAGACAGCAGGGGAGAGAGTGACAGAACAGTCGAATAAGGCAAATTAAAAGAGAGACAGCTGTTCTTAACATCTCAAGTACAAAATGGTTTACACAGAACTGCATCTCCAATAGTTTTACGATGATATACCAGAAAAATAAGAGTGTTTTGATTGTCTATCAGCCTTCAAGACCCAGCGCCACCATGCAGATGGCTCAACACACGCTAACTGAAGCGATGATACTGCTCTGTACAGTTTGTCTCCCTGCTGAAGGACACATGCTGCCTTGAAGCAAAGTAGGAATTCAGCCCTAGTACCACTGCAGATTAACATTCTTCCTCCTTTTTTACCATATGGTGCTTAAGAGAAACAGCCGTGCAAGCTTCCAGACAGAGATATGGCGCTTAAAGATTTCTGCTCTCTAAAAACATGCCCCCAAATTTTTTTGTACAAAGATCATTGCTTGTTGCTCAGGCAGCAAAGAGAAACATGGAGGCAGACAAATCTAGCCAAACAGCAGAGCATACAGGGAAGGGTCAGATTTTCCAGTGGATGCACATCACTGCTGCTGGTTTGCTCCTGCCTGCTCGCAGATGTCAGGTACTTGCAGACTGCCGCAGAGCCGACTGCCTTATTGGCTACGTGTCGTTTGCTCTCCTGTGTGCGTGCAGGTCAGGTGTTTGCACACACACAGGCAGAGAGTGCAGCCAGACACCTGTGCTTCTGGAACATCCACCCCTCCCCGCAGCAATTCACAACTGCCTAATGAGAGATGACCTGTCAGACCCTCGCCTGTACTCCCAGCTTAACCGGAGCTCTCTCATGAGGGTGCTCATCACACTCACAATTCACACTACAATGGAGATGCCCTAAAGGAGTTCAGCAGCGAATTAACAGAAACGAAGGGGATCTACTGCTGGAGCTCAGCTCCGTTTGTGCTTCACTCTAACTGCCTCTTGTGCTTGCAGAAAGTGACACTGCAGAGTGCTGTGGGGCTGTCAGAAAGCATTCCAATAAAACCTAACTTCTGAAGGTCAGGTTTTGCGAGAGGGCAATTCAGCTGCAGTGGACATGAGCGCAGCAGGCTCTCACAATTTGTGTATTAGAGATTCCTCTCTGTGTTTTTAGTTTAATTTCCACAGCAGAGAAAAAACCCAAATCATTCCTTCTCCAATGCTCAGTTCAGTTCTTTCTTAGGGTAGAATGTGCACACACACACTCACGAATGACCGCGCAGGTTATTAATCCCACTTGAGCAGACCTCTGTTCTCTTGCAGTTGTCACAGGTCACTATCTGCTCTAGAAGCAGGTCGTAGCTCACCTGAGATCCTTTCTTTGGACAACAGGAACCCCCTGTCTTAGGGCCAAAGGGGGACTGGACCTTGAGTATTTCCCCCCACAGAAGGGTTCTGTAATTCAGCCTAGAAACGCTATGCTATGCTTCCAGAGTTAAGGAGAGCAAGTGTCTCAATGCAACAGAATCTTGCGTGCTTTGGGCAATGCATACTATTAAGAAACCCTGACAACATGCCTCCTCGGCACCCCAGAGCTGATGAAGGAAAAAAGGGCAGTAGCTCTGTTACTTCAGCAGCCTGAAATAAAAGCTCTCCTGCGCTGACTCGTTATTATAATACCCTGTGGATGTAAATGGAGACCATACCAGACTGTGCTTTCCTATGTACATCATTCATCTGAGACCTTCAATTTCAGAACAGTTCTTATTTACTACCGCCAATTAGATAAATATATAATCTATACCTATCAATGACCAATTTTCTCTGCTCTTTACGGGAGCCATGCACTGCTACCTCTCTCAGAGAATGAGTGCTCAGCCCAATTTGGAACGGGTTTCTTTGGGTCACACTTACTTTCTGGTGTGCTGATTGCACGGCCCACCACAGGAACATTTCCTCCGGCAGACTGTTGATTCAGGCTCTGAAAGGATACTAGAAATAACAAAGAAATAATTAAGAATAGTAATGTATTCACTTAGAGACCTCAAGGGTCTAACAATCAGGCTGCGTCAGCTAAACGCTGTCCAATGCCAGATCAGTTTGCAGCAAGCTTCCTACCTTGCTTGCTGCCAGTTGCGCTTGATGGAAGCGATGCAGCCGATAAAATCCCTCCAACACTCTTGCTGCGTTGCTTGCTTCTGGCTTCCATTGCTTTCCTGGCAGAGTTCAGGATGGCAAGTGTGCTCAAGGATGCTGGCCTATAGGGCAAAAAAGGCGACAGAAACAGTGGTGATTTCCTTCTGCAAGCCCAGATGAGGTACATGTAATGAGGAGAGTCGCATCCCCTCCCAATTCCTTATGATGTTAAACACCAAATGTAATGGAGCACATTATGCTGCAACACTGGTGAGTTTCATACCACTAAGGAAGGAGTGGATAAGCAGAGCAATAGCCCTGCAGAATACCATAACCGATGATATAAACAGAAACCCATACCTGCGACTGAGTATCGGCTCTTTCAGAACATCAGCACTAGGTGTAGAAGGCACAGAGGAAGGACTTGATCTAAACGGCAAGGACTGTCTTCCACGTACAGGAGACTGAGCATTATTATTCCAGCCACCAGAAGGTACAGCTGTCTCCGAAGATGGAGGTCGCTACAGAAAACAGGAGAAAAGATCATATGTCTAACAACAGATACAAGTATAGAAAATCCTAGATACAAGCTGGTTAGACCTACGTGCTGTGTGATTAAGAACTGCCCTTTGTGTGATGGACGTAAAGGGGTGCTAGGGAGAAAGAATTTATCGGCCAAAATTTTAACAAGAAGCGAATAGGAAGTTTTGATGGGATACATATGTCCCAGTTTAGAGGTCTATATATAGGTGCTCTTTTAAAGCCAGCAGAGAGAGAAAGGCACTTCCAGGGTAAAAATCATCTCATCTTAAGGTAGGTATCTAGAATAGTTCAGGACAATCGACCCAGGCACATATCTATTTCTTTACATTGACTTTAAAAGAGGATCTGTATCATCAGGAGATATTTAAGTTTCCACTCTGTGTGCACCTACAGTCAGACAAAATGAACCCTTCTCTTTGACCTGTTTTCATCTTTAGCACCCTGGGAACAGAGAGCAATATGACACGTAAGCACAGCATCCAGTGGCAAATCAGACTTGGAGACTTGGTTTTCCCTTGAAATTTAATTCTTTTTACATTAATTGTTTGCTGCTCCTCTTTGCCTAACGCATGTTGTTTGCTGTCATTCTAAGCGTATCAAATGGCTCTGAAACCACAGCTTCTGTCAGCACATGCGAAGAAGTATGAGAACATTACATAACCATTCTGTTAGAAGCGCTGTAACAAGGTCCACAGACATACAGAGCCTGGGTGTTATGCCTGCACACATTTTAGCAGAGGACAGAACGTGTACAGAGTTAATGGCACCAACCACCTCTGCCTGCGCTGCCGAGACCTGCTCTTGGTCTGACTCCTTCTCCCTGGCCAGCTGCTCTTCATATTTCTTCATATCGTACTCCAGCTCGGCTGCCAGCTGCTTGTCCACAGCAAAGAAGTCTTTGATTTCATTTCGGTAATCTTGCATCATTTCCTGGAGCAATAAGGAATGTTTAAACTCTTTCAGAAATCTCTCCTGACTACTGATTCATGTCTCCATTCAGATCACAGCTGCTTAAGTGCAAAAGGAAATACCAGTTGGTAGAGCAGAGGTGTTTTTAACAGACTAAGAGTTTCGATTCCAATTTGTACTTCAGAACATGAAAAAGCTTTCCAGCATTCAAGCTTTCTGCCCACGTTCCACTGAGGAGGCTCACACGTAACACACTGTGAGATCCTTATCTAAAATCCCTCCACCTCCCACATTATTTAACACAGTGGCAGTGTCACAACATCATATGCCTTCTAAATTTCCTTCTAAGAAGGCTGTTCGTTCCATTACTGGTTGCACATCTAACACATTAACTCAAGAGAGGAAAAAAATAAAAACCCAACAAGAAAACACTTACCCGTAGGTAGTTCATAAGGTCCCTAAGAGCTGGGATTCTCTTCTGCTCCATCAAAGACTTCAGTGACGTGATTACTGGGATGATATTTTCTATGAAGTTCTTCTTCTGAACCTTTATTTGAACAAGGCATGAACAGTTACATGATGCAATAAAGGAGAAGCCATTCTGCGGTTAGATGAATGGCCTCAGTGTGAGGAGTTATCACTCCACGGCAAGGGAATTACCGCAATTAAGCCTGCTCTTAACGCCGCATGCGTGTACACAAGCTTTTAGCCTAAGTGGAGTCTTTTAAGATACATCACTAATTCAATCAGTTCTCACACTGAAGGCAAAGTGCCAGAAGGTGCACCAAAAACCATTGTTATGCTCAAATGGTTTACCAGTAAGAGACCTGTGGAACAAAATCAAGCCTAGCATAGTTTCACTGACTTTACAGGAAATGCATTTCTGACCACTCCAGCTGACCCCTCAAGTACAAACCCTTCACAAATTTAGCCTTTATGTTTTGTTTTTGCAGCGTGCGGTGCTTCCACAGGTGCCCTCAGATCAGAGTGGGCCTACAGACAGAGCCTGAGCCACAGCCTCCTAGCACAGCATGTCAGTGGCATTGCTGTGTTACTTGGATCATTTGTGCACAAGTTTCTCTGTCGCAGAAAGGTCAGATCCTCCCAGCATGGTGGCCAGCCCCCTTCCCACACCAGATCAAGTGCCATTCACCTGCGAGATGAGCTTTTTTTGGGCCACCTGCATGACAGCACTGGCCATCGCCATTTCGTCATCATCAGGCTGAATGTCTTCATTGGGTTTTGACCTCATAGTTGATAGCTTGATTTCTTTGCAGCTAAGGACTGCAAACGTATCCGAGAGCAGATCACTGGCTTCCAGGTCCAATGGAAGGACCTTATCCACAAAGCATGCTGGAACACACAGGGAGAAATAAGAAGTGTTTTACTGGAAACAGCAGTGCCAGTGAAGACAGGAAGATAACATGGCTGGATCAAGAGCCTAATGGTTTTATACAAACACCAGCTCTTTTCTAAAGACAGACCCTTACCTAGGATGCTGTAGCTGATCCTTGTTGTAATGTTGAACCTCTGCTCGTCTGTAAAGTGGTCTAGCAGGAACTTGTAGATATGCATCCTTTTTTCTTTGTTATCTTTTCCCTTCAGAGAAAAGAGATTCTTCGCCCTGTGGTAGAGCAAGACATTTTACAAGGGCTGAGTCACATTATGTGAACCGACAGAAGTAATAAGGCTTTAAATCAGCAAGGAATATTTAAATGTCACTTTCAAGACCCATAAACCTGTCAGGATACCACACAGTCCCACAAATTACATGCAGAAGTCCTCCCAGAAGTGTCACAAGGAAGGCAGGACACTCTTCGTGTAACAGCTTCCCTAAGCTGTTTTCACCCTATTTCACACATAATTATGAACTGCCACGAGCACCAGGCAGCCCATCATTTAGCAAAAAGGAGATAGGAGTATGCTTAACTGACCGCACGCTCTGGGGGAACCTGTTGTACTTCTCGTGTTTCTCATAGCTATTGAAATGGAAGATGCACTCAATGAAGTATTGGGAGAACACTAGTGGATTCCTCTTCAGTAAGAGGTGCACCAGGCAGAACTCTGCAAACCTGGAAAGGAGGAAGAGGAAGAACTTATCAGGCAGCTTCTAAAAGCCAGTACTGAAATACAGCATAGGGTTCACAAGTTGTAAAGCAGGAGGACAGTTTTCCTCTGCCAAGTCTCCCTCAATACCCCATTTAATCCTTGCCCAGCTCCATCTGGGCTTGAACAAGGTTATCAGCTCATTGACTTTAAGCCTTTTTTTCATCCAGAAAGAGACAGACATTTTCAGCATCCACAATACTACTACATTTTTTTGCCATTGTAAACAGAGACAGAAATAAATTTGAACTTGAATCCAGGCACACCACTTCCGTTATTTGAATAACTGAAGCCCCACTGCGGCTGAGACACTTGGAGTACTCTGCAAAAAGTTATCACCAAAAGTCCTGCAAGAGCTGCAAGTCAATCCCAGATATGATGAACGTGTTTCGGTCAGGATGCAGTCACTGAATGCAGATGCAAAGAAGTCTCCCAAAGAAATAGCACCTTGTTCCTTAGCTAAAGCTTTAGGAATGTCAGTGTTGCAATGCCACCATCTACTGGAAAGACATTTTTATATTAAAAACTCACTGAAGAGAAAAGATAGCGTGAATATGCACTAGTAAGCAACGATAGGTTGATGGCCTTGGAAACACCAATCTTCAGATTGATTGTTCCAGGTAGAAACAAGTAGCAAGGTGTCCAAGCCTCCTCTGCATCCAGCATCCCTGCATGAACTTCCATCCTTAGAGAAACCTGCCCACTCTCATTTCTCACATAACAGAGCACCCTGAGACTTTGAAACCTACAAAAACCACATAAACATGCGCTTAAAGCCAGTGTGCGTAACTTCTCTTACATGTCAAAGTATTACAAAATGTGGTAAGAGGCTTAAAAAGACAAGGCATGCCATGGCAGAAAAAAAAAAGAATATTTAATCCTAATCCTAAAATGAAACCAGCACTTAAGACAGAGCCTATTAGAGAATCACAAGGAAGATTTCATAAAGGCTTGTTTCAAAAAATTCCTTTTTTTCTGGATAAGTGAGAGTCAAAATTAGAGCAGAGCTGCGTGTTTTGACAACAGCCAAGAACACACAGCTTGCTGCTTTGGGACCTTCCAATGGCATGGAAAGGGGTTCACCACTCCTTTGCTCCCACTGCAGACCCTAAAGCGTGAAGCGTGAAGTAGAAGTGAAGAGGTTAATGGGATGGTCATTGCTCTCTCACTGAAATTTGTCTTTGCATGTGGAAGGTGCAAGACTGAGACTGGTTTTGAGTACATCTCTGGTTTTACATCTGTTTTACAGATGAGTATTTTACCTGGCAATATCTGTATTTGGATCCACCAAGACACTGATAAAATGGAAGAAGAGACAGTCTTTCCATTTCACAAACTCCTCCTGTAAGAAATCGGCAAGACAATAAATTAGCAACCTGGTTCAGGAACGAACCTAGCGTGAACTTTCAGACTCTAGTCAGGATAATATCTAATGGAGCCTAGCAGAATGTACATATGTACATCAGGCAAACGAGCAAGCTATACAGTTTCACCTGGAGGTACACAAAATAAACCCCACGATGACAATGTTTTGGAGAATGCTTTAAAGAGCATAAATGCCACAGCAGCAAGCATCTAGGTTTACCACAGGTATCAATAAAAAGTAGAAACATGAAAAATCTGTTCTCCCATCCCAAGGCACACATGCTCTTCAACACTGTTCTCAGAGCCAAATGCACTCCAAATCTGCCTTGGTTGGCTTCATATGAACATTGGGAGGGTAAACATTTTGAGCCTCTCAACATTTACATCTTTAGAACAGTAAGCAGAGCCGGTAGGAAAAAAAGGTGATGTTATGCTTGTTATATTCATTCATATAGGAGTGACATTGAAGGGAATTCAAAGGAACAAAGAGAAGACAGGAGAAGAGGTAACTATTGACTAAAAATAATCTCATTATCCATCTGTGTTAAGCGTCCTATATATGATCTCTGCCTAGCCAGCAAAAAACCCAAAAGCAGTAACAAAATACATAGTTTAAAGTCTTCTTGATTAAGTGCAGATTAATCAAGGTACAAGCAATACACCCACTGGTCAGGTTGCCAGCTGAAGTGGGTTCTCAGGTACGTGCGTAGGACTCTATTTACCTGCAGAAGGTTGGTAAGCAGGATTAGGGTCTGCTTACGGATGAAGGGATTTGGGTCCTTCAGACACAACGAGATGTTGGGAATGTATCTGTCCACCATGGACGTGTAACGGATACAGAGATCACACATAACGATGATAACGTTATTGCGAACAGCCACATCACATGACACCTCCAGTTCTCGAGCTAGAGCTGCAATGCATTTCTTTGCCAGATCCTCATGCTGTAAACACAATTTACCTGTGAAACAGAGATGAGGCTGCCAGTGCTGTGACTATATTCTTCTTCCTAAGCACCACAGCCCAGCTTACTGCCTCCTTTGAGTCCAATATGATGAGCCAAGAAAGGAATCAGGAAGTAAACAGGGGAATAAACAAGAAACACATGCTGAAACTCGATGAGCAATCCGCACGATCTCTCAAAGAAATGATACTTCAAGGAGTTCTTCCAAACTCCTCTTAGACCTATAGTGTGGGTCTCTCTGCCAAATTCCCTCCCTCACAGAGAACTATTTCTGTGTACAGGGTATTATTCAAAGCAGCTAAAAAGAACAGCCCCAGCTGTCATAGGCATAGCAGGGAGACACCCACCTCTAAAAGTATCACTAAACCGACTTAATATAAAATAGCCTGCATTCTAACAGTACTTCTCCCTAACTGTTTTTCAGCTCTGTACAAAAGTATTAAGCTTCCCAAAGCAGTTAAGGAAAGAATAAGACTATCTGTCTGCAAGAGAAGACACTTGTTCCTAACCACAGAGGTACTGCAAAGCCAGAACTTTCACTTAGTGCTCTCCCTAATACCGGAGACATAGTTTGACCAGGCTTCTATCACAAAAACCCTCTTCGTTTGTGCTGAGGAAAACAAGTAACTGCGTGCAGTCATTCTGCTCTAAACTGCACCAAAAGCACCGGGTTTTCTTCCTCCTCTGCTGAGCACCTCACTACATGTAAGACGATCCTTCAGCCAGACAGCAAACAACTTCAAATGCAAGTACAGTACAATTCTGGAGGTCATTGCGAATTACTAATCACTATTAATGAATGCATTAACCACCTTGAGGAGCAGTCACATAGATGGCAGTATTTTTATGGTTTGTGCAACTTGTTACCATGGATAATTGCATTGCTAAAAGCTATGAGCTGAGGCAATTCAAATGTTGAGCACTGTGGCTATCTGTTACAACCGACACAGTTTTTGAGCAGGACTTTAACCAGAAAGGCTGAGAACCGGATAGATGAGGGCACGCTTCTACTGCGGGATGGCACTCACCTAGAGTAATGAACGCATGAGCTCTGATAACTGGAGTCATGGCTGACCCTCTGAACTGGGACAGTGGCTGAGAAGCTGGAATTTCCTCTCCATCTGGAGAATTAGACACTAGAAAAGAACAGGTCAGGAATGAAAACATGCTTTTCTGGTGAACAGTGTTGTCTGTAAATGCAAAACTAAAGGCAGCAAGGAGAGCGCCTCACATTGGTCCTCGTTGACAGAAGCCAGAATGGACTGAATCAAAAGAAAGATGCGTTTCTCCACTTTGGCTGGACACAGCTGCGCAGCCTCACCCAAGATGAAGAGGTGCCTCACCTACAGAGATAAAGCAACACTGCAGTCAAAAGGCAATGGCTGAGCTGCAAATTAACTCAGCAGGAGTCGGTATCGTCCTTCTCCAAAAACAACTGAGCATTCCTTCAGTCCTTTCAAGAAGACAGTGGCTAGAGTGCAGAAGATGAAGCTTTGAAACAGAAATGGGGTGTGTGTTTAATACGCTAAAACACTCCTCAGAGCATTCTATGCGTTTTGCAGACTTACTTCCCAAACAGCTCACCTAAGAAGTATGAGTGGAAAAGCAAAGAAAAAACCAAGTCATTTTATTAAAAACACATGGAGTATCATATCCTTAATGCAATTGCTGATGTATAAAACTGCTGTATGCTCCCAGGCCCACAAATACCAGATTTCATTACGAGCTTACACACAAAGCACACACATCAGCATTTTCCTACGTAACACAGTTATTGGCGTGAACTTTAAGGAACGCCAATTCCAACTACGCCTACATCCTTTGACCAACCTGTGAAGGGGAACCAAACTTACCAAGAGATCTTCTTGCAGCTGCTCTGCTCCACCCTCTTTGAGGACTATATTGGAAATATAGCTTTCACAGGTGGATACTAAATCTCCACACACCTGGTTGAGCAGCTCCTGTTCCATAATTAAAGAAAATTAATTTGGCACTTTATTAATTAGAGAAAATGTGGCTGTAATACCTGTCCACACATGAATCCCTGATCTGAAAGTCCTTACATGCTTATAATAATGTAGGTCCTATTGAAATCAATCACACAGTGCCTCAGAGCTTTACAGTTCTTCCTCCACATCAAAGGATGTGTGCAAGTGTCAAAACACCTTGGAGAATCTGGCTTCTAACGATCCACAGGCCTGAGTTTACTTCATTATAGAAATCACACAGATTTAAATAAAAGGGATTTAGGCGACTGTTTCATGTATATCCAACACATTTGAGGTTGTCTGTGTGAATTTTTAATTGTTGTTTGGAAAATGCAGTTCCATTCAAATGAAAACACGATGCAAATTCCAAGGGGTGGAGGGGAAACAAAGCAAGCTAATAGTCTACCAGAGGGTAATGAAAATAAAGCATCGTTTCCCTTTTTCTACCATCTAAAACTGGTAACGTAAGAAATCAAATACACATATGTATGGCAGCTAGGCTGTTAGAACTGCTGAAGTGACCAATGTACGGGAACATCTGCACTGGGTTGTAAGCCAACACACTGTGATGGCTACAGGGGGCCTACAAGGGAGGGATACCTGATGGCTACAGGGAAGCCTGCAAGGGAGGATTTTCTGACTGTCAGTTTAAAAAAAAAAGAAACCATCAAACCACCCTGGCTTCTGAAGCACAGAGAGTGCAGATTTCCATACCATTTACTAAACTTTACTGGGATGGCTATTATAAAATAGCTGTCATCAATATTGAAAAAGAAATATAACACATACACAAAGTGAAATCATTAGCAAGAGACCCCTGCATCGGTTTTAGCTTCTTTATGACTGTGCTCAGGCCGAGATCTCTATTTTACCAGCAAAAGATAGCCTACCTTCTTGCTGCAGGAGCAGAACAAAGCAATGGCATAAAACAAATGGGGACAGAAAAGAGAAATGTGCAAGTGATGTGTTATTAACTCCCCCTTTGGTCCCATGAAAGAGGTCTAGAAAATATGTGTCTCTACAGCAGCTCTCATACAGAATAATCAGACCTTATAGTATAAGCCTATAGCTTCAAACCAGACCAAGCCTGAGAAATAGCTGATATCATAAAGGCACAGCAATAGGTCTCCTTTAGCAATTCTGCAAACTTTGACAGAAGGTAAATGCAAGGTATTTCAGGCAGCAGGGCAGGGGGAAATCCTTCTGAAGAAAGAAGATTTCTTACAAGTCCGTTCTTAGCTATAAGAAGCTCTCCAGCACAACTGCAGTAAAGAAGGTAAGAGCTGAGCAGAACAGACTCAGGTTGCTGGAGTCAGATCCTCTTTGTTTAGAGAGCTAATAAACCAACAGACTGGAGACAGAAGCTGCCTTCAAGAGACAGTCCTCCTAAGTGTGAAACAAGCTATTTTAAAATATGTATTTTAAGTCACACCTGTGCCTCCTCCGGCACATCTGCATATGCACGGCAGAGCTTCTGCAGAGTATCTACAGCTGGGCTAATCACCTCCAAGGGACACCAAGACTCCCTCAGCCAGCACTTGATATTATCTGAAAATGAGATCACACACACAAAATTAGCATTTTCGAAGCTTATCAACTGCTTATGGAGAAGAAATAACGGTTAAGGTGGGAGGCATGAACACTGCCTTCCCCTCTGCAGTTTCTCAGGGCACTCACCGATCAGCCTCTCACAGGTGCTTTTAGGGATGTGCTTCGCAGCGTGACCCATGACACACAGTATATGTCCTTTAGTATCAGCGCTCACGTTCTGCTGCCTGAAAAATAGTAGAGCAGACAAATTAACATAAACGCTAAAGAACACCACCAAATCACAGTAGAAAAATCCTTTCATCTGGGATATGCATTGTTAAGGCAGACCTGTCAAACCAAATGAAAACTCAAAAAGCTTAAGCTAAGAGTGGTTATGGCACAAATCTACGGGCCATTGCTTGCCTCTTAGCTGTAGGACCTAATGCCTGAATTAAGAACTGTGATTTGAGCAGCGGAACAGCAATCTGCCTGTGGAAGGACAGAAAGCGCTCACTTGCTTTGTTCCTCCTCTTCACCCCCATCTCTTCCCTGCAGAATGGAGGATGGACACGTATACCTGCTCACTTTGTCCCAGGATTCAATGACCTTGGAAAAATCCAGCTTGGGTGAAGAACCTGCCACCTTCGCAAGCACCATCCAAGCTGGTACAGCACGCTCCGTTTCCACATGAGACATGACATTTTTAACGAAAGTGGAGGTGAACTTATTCTGTCTGGACCACAAATGAAAAGCTTTGCTCAAGTAACGGCTACGAGAAAGAAAAGAAAAAAAAAGTAAGTTAAAGGAGGAGTAAACAAAACACTTTAGACACTGGCAGTAAAATCCACAGCCCTGTCCAGGACACACAGGGCAACACAACAGAGCTGCTGTCGCTTGGCATTCCCACTACTCAGAATACGTAGGGACTTCTACTACGTATTTTTCTAGTAATATTTTCAGTCTTTCAGTTCATAATCCTGACGCACTACAGACCTGGCATCAAGCATGGACGTAGTGCTCTGTGTCAGTAAGATAGAAGGTCCAACTGATCCCATGACAAATCAAGAAAATATAACTTCAGCGATCTGTAACAAAGGCTTTCTAGTAGTTGTTTAATACCCATAAGGGGACAGGCTACAGTACTGCTAAGGCACCATAAAAAGACCTGCTCATTTTTCTATTTAACCCATTACCTACTTCACCTTGAAAAAGTTCTGAGATTTATCAAGCTGCAAGGTACTCTAAGGTCATGAAGAAGAAGGTACCATGACTATGCAAACTATGTTATAAAATAGCCCAAGTTAGAACATTGACACTGTCACAAATTGGCAAGACAGCCCAACCAGCATCTCATTTTCTATTTCTGAGCTATTATGCCCTGTTGACTAATAAACATACAGCTGTCTTTAATCAATGTTGTGTCCTTGTCATACTGTGTGTCATCCCATTTCTTCTGCTTCTTCCCACAGCATTCTGCAAAAGGCAGAATAATTCTATTTGTCATAAGACAAGTAACATATTGTGCATCAGAATTAATAAAAGGCGATGTTCTCCTTTCTTTATATATCCTCTCTTATTTCTGTCATCAGAACACCTCCATTTGACTTAAATATTCACGCTGCTATCAACACATCAAGAACAGCATGCAACACTCCTGCATATGAACGCTCAAGTTCAGGGAGAGAGCACAGGTAACAAGAGCAGCAAGTGAAAATAGTCAGCACAAAGGAAAAGCTGCGCTCTTCTCACCTACTGCCAGCTTGTCCAAGCTCCTCTGCCCCAGGAACTGGGAGAGCAACACAAGCTCCTCACAACACGCTAGTTTCCATCTCTAGCAGTAATATGCACTTATATTGACTGTTTCAAGCAGGGAATTCAAATACCTTAAAAAAAAACCCACCCCAAAATTTTATTTCTTGTCCTTGCTCAATAGACAGCACGTGCATTTAAACGGTATGTAAACTATGATACCTAATGGTCTGTGGCCACACAGTGAATGACAGCGCTGGGAGTATAAACTCATACCCCTGTCTCAGCCCTCCGGTCAATAGGCAGTTTCCTTCTGTAAAGGAAGAGTTGCCTATTCTAACAGGATTAAAAGTAAAAAAAAGAAAAATTCTAGATTTTGTCCCTGAATGGTACCATAGTAAAGGCAATAAAAACATCTGACGTGTTGGACAAAGGGCTACGGAAAAGCCATCAGAGCCCGCAATGAAGGGAAAAATGCACTTACTTCAGCTCCTGGCTTTCTGAAGTCAAGAGGGTAAGGAGATCCCACGCTAGAGCCTCCTTTCCATCACCGCTCCTGAATTTATTACAATATTTTATATGTTGCAACAAGAGCTGATCAAGGCAATCCAAGGCCTTTTCTTGGACAGAACTTTCGGCGTCCATCACAACAGGCACCACTCCATTCAACCAGGCCTTCTGCACTAGAACACTGTTGTGCTGAGACTGGGAGAAACACACGTTGTATTAGAAACGTTTTTAAATCATTATAGGATCCTATATGCATGGAAAAGATCAGTAAAGGGCCTAGTAACCTCCTGATTCAGATACTAACTTTGAAAATAAATTTTAATAAACCCCAGCATACTGCTCAGCAAACACTGCAGTGGGGCAGCATATGGGACAAGAGAACTCATATCTCCTTGATGCCACAGGTATTTGATCAGATCTATGATCAAGCTACCTGGCGCTTCTGCTAAAGTACTGTAATACTTTGTTTTGAAACCCTATAAATAATTGTAACAGTATCGCAGTAAAGCTGTACAGCAGATGATTTAACACTAAAAAAAAAGCTTGGCTTAATATAAACCCTATGCTCCAAGCCTAAGTTACTAACCCTTTGTGAATAAATAGAAAAGACAGAAAAATATTGCAGTGTTATCATCTATACATTACATCTTAGTAAAGTGATTCAGATTTTTTTTTTTAACTTGAGAAGGCCAGCAACATAAACATTTTCTCCATGACACACAAATCAACAGCCAGGAAAATAAATGTTTCCAACAGTTGGAAGCATCCTACAGAAATCACAAGTACGTGTAAGAATGAGTCATGACATTCAAGTCAAAAGGTAATAAAAAAAATATTAAAACATAGTCATAAAATGAAATTCACTGAATGAACAACTGACGTGTACCAGATTTGTCTGTTTCCTCCTTCTTTTAACCCACCATTTGCTCACCTCGGGTCTGCATAAGAATTCATGATACTTTTTTTTCTCACCAGAAGGAGCTCTGTTATAGACTGCAAGGCCTGCTTCCGCACAGAAACAGCAGGGTCCCGGCAACGATCCTGAAGAGTGGACAAATCCTCTGCAGTACAAGGGATCATTTTATGCTTCAGGATGTTCATTAAAACCTGGAAGTCAAATACCAGCATAACTTTGTTGGGAATACAGGCCACGCACATTGGGTAGCAAATCAAAAACACAATCTACCTCCTACCAACTCCAACTAGAAATTAATTCATCTTACCAAGAGTGAAACATCACATTAACAATTTATGAGTACTGGGCACAACCAGAGATGTAGAATGAAACAGAAAGCATCTTTACAGTCATTCTGATTATATAACAGCATTTGGATAGAGTGAATGTCACAATTTCCCCTTGAAAATAAGGTGTCTCTCGTATGAAGCATGTCTCTTCGCTGGTAATAAGGAAGAGGGGATTTTTGGGGTTTCTTTGTTTGTTTTAAATCAAAAAGCATCAAAACGAAACAATTGTAAAGTCTTAACTCAAGAAGCTCAAATCAGTGTGTGAACTGAGGGGGAAGAGTTGGGGGTGAAGAGGACTAAGAGAGGAAGGCAGCCAACAGCAGATGTGTATTTTTTAGAACAACGAAATTTTCATCGAGGCCTACCTCTTTAAAAGCTAATGCCTTCATTAAAAAAAAGAGCAACGAGCAAAGCAATGCATACCTCAAAAAGGAGCTGGATGTATCCTAATCTCTTTGTTAACAAGGTCAAAGCAAACTAAGCAGCTAATATGCTTCAGTTTATACGGAAGTCGCTTAATTGAAATGCCTATTGACATTTGAAAAGAGCCTCTCTTTCTAAATGACGGAATAAGAGAATGCCAGCAAGAGTACTAGAAAAATTTTCCATCATCACGCTTGCATTATTTACTTATCAGGAACAAGACGTTTTTATGGCCCAGAGGCACTCTGCAGGAATAGCAAGAAGCTACAGGTGGGCAAAGTTACATACAGCTTGCTACAGTACTATGGCCTAATTATTAATTTTAACGGCATCCTGGGTAACGGCTGAGCACAGGGAAGCATGCAGAAAACACCGTACCTGGAGAGCAGATTTCCTCACGTTGGTCTTCTCATCCTCAGCTCTCAGTCTCAGCATGGCCATGACTTTTTTTCCTGCCCAAAGCCACGATAAAAAGAATTACGCATACCACTGTTTAGCAGCACCAACACACTGAACACTCTGCAGCAGCAAGGTGGAATCCAGCTCTGAACTCAACCGAGCAACAACATGTTGTCCGAGACTTTCAGAGGGCAAGAACAAAGCACAATATAACAAAACAACAAAATAATTCACAAGGTATACATCAGAGGGGGAAAAAAAAAACCCAATCCAACCATTTTTCCAAGTTCTTTCATTTGAAAATATATCTTAGGACATACCGCAAAAGAAAGTGAGGTACCACATCATTTGATACATGTGGCAAAACAAAACAAGAATCTGTGATTTCTGACCTATTTATTTTTCTACATAAAAGGTGTTAGGCTTTAGGCTACCTTCACAGTTTGAAAGCTCATCAGGTGAATCACGCCCAGTTCTAACAAAAGTCTGTAGCACAGGTAACCCTGCCGTCTGTGGGAAAAGCACGTCGAGGGCAGCGCGCAGACAAATGGATCCAACGCAGACCCAAATCCATTAACAGACTTGTATACCGAGAGCTTAAAATGCCTACGACCTTTCTGCGAGTTATGCCTCAGAGCTCTGCCCAGTCCTACGTATTAATATATGAACCGCTGTGTTTTATAGAGGAGGAATTACTCCATATATGAGCTGCCTGAATTCCTTGAGGATGCAGAATGGCAGCTGCAAAGAAGAACCCAAGAGTCTACAAGGAAACCAGAACACGTCTCCCCTCCCTGACTGTCATGTTAGGCCTTATGTTTTACTTCTCATAGTCATGTTCATACTCACTGCTGCATGTCTCAGGAAAAATACTTAATCGGGATGATAGTTCGTTAAATGACACAAGCTGAACACACAGAGCCACAATCAATTATTTCTCACCTTTTGAATCATTCAAATGGACTATGGACAAGCTGGCAATACTGATTTCGAGCATTTTACTGTTGCTTTTAAGATTTCTAATTATTGCCGTTTGTTAGATTTCTTACAGCATTAAGTAAGATTTCCCAAACATATGCCAAATTCAGAGACCTGTTACTTAGAGCGATTCATGTGGAGATCCACTCTGTTGCCATTAAGAAACAGGATTAGTCACAGGGAACTAATCAAAAGGCGTTTGAAAATAAATTTTTACCGAAGGAAGCAAAGGGACTTTGATCTGTGCTTTCTTAACGGGCAGCGAACTGCTATCACATCTTCCTCCTGAGAACAGCTCGACAGAAGCACAGAACCTTCTTAGTGCAAGATTTTGCCATTAAAATAGTCCAGCTCTTGTGAAGGTGACCAAATCCGCTAAAATAATCACTTTGCCGATTGACATAGATTTTACTCACAGTGACATAGAAAAGGAGGGGGGGGGGGAAAAACCAACCCCAAAGCAACCAAAACCACCAATCAAACAAAAAATCGAGTTCTAAAGCACTGAGAAATATCAAGGGAACATAACGTTTGTATACTGTTGGTAACTGCAGTGCACACTTCACCCTGCAGATTATCCCTACCCTTCTTATCTTTGCCCTTGTGCATTTAGCACGTTCTGTCTATCCTTGGCTAAGATTTATCTTGCTTCTAAAACATGAGCTGTTTGGTCTTCATAGAAGTGCAAAATTAGCACAGGCATAAGCCAAACAGAAGCGTGTGCCAGGCAGCTTTACTAATGCACCTTGACTGACTTGGAGAGCCCTGCATTTCAGCTATCCTCTTGAGCTCCAGACAGTCCTTTTTCATCCAATCCTTTTCTTAATTTGTTTTGCCAAGTGCCAAGTGTATGCTCAGCTGGGTATCAGATACAAAACCAGGCATCCTCCGCCACCAGGAGTCTGCAACTAAACAGGGAATACACAATACCTTGAGTGGCCTGGAGGACGTTTCTATCTGAGAAAGAAGATTAACAAAATTTATCAGCGAAACGTTTTAAAAAGGAAGCTTTCAATGGAGAAGACTGAAGCCTGGCTCATGAAGATAGGGAGAGAGATCCCATGTGAAGAGCAGCATGAGACATGTAACAAAGACACAAACGCAGGAGGTGAACTAAGCGGCGACTTGAATTGTCAGCAGTTCAAGAGACGTGAGCAGCAAGAACTGAGAGCAAAGATACTGGCAGAGGCCTAAAGGTTAAGAAGAAACGCTTTTACCTGGAAGAGGAAAAGAAAGGAAGAGATTCAAAGGAGGAACACTGTGGCCACAAAAGCCAGCTTAGATGTTGATTTCATGCTATCAACAAATTGGACCTAGCTGCTTGCCATTCTGCGTATCGGTCTATTTAACCTCACGCTTTGCTTTCAACTCCAGCCAATACTTGATGCTGCAGAGAAGTGAATTCGTCCCTACATAACAGCGCTAGCCAAAGGTGCTGTGTTTTATGTAGGAAAAATATATTAGTTCTTTGTGCACTGGAGCAAGGGATTTAATTACCCTTAAATTTATGGAGTTACAAGTATTATATGCCACATCAATTACCATCCTTTTCGGAAAGAATAAATTCCCTGCTTTTCAACAAGTGTTGCCACCACGTTACTACAAATGAACATCAGTATTTCAAGATTAAATGCATTTTTCAGACTTGAGTGGAAATAGTATTTCTTTATGGCTGGCACTTCCGCCCCCTTCCTCAACTTTAAGTGTTCTTTTAACAGCTCGACAGAAAGCTCTCTCCACTTCCTTTGAAAAATGGACAAGGAATACACTTCCGAAAGTCTAATTTCAATTAAGGTTTGGAAAAGTTATCTGAAAAGGTTAGTATAATTTCAACGTACCATCATGCACAGCAGTATCGCTGCTGTCCGTCAACTCAATAGTTCTGAATGTCGATAGGGTCTTCAGTGGGTGGTTGGACACAGCTGAAAGAAAAGTTAAAAGTTTAAGAATAAAAAAGGCATACGTTCACCCAGCAAGATGGTTCATGGTGAAACAGAGAGCCTCATGCATGCCCTACGCTTTACAGATACGCATATTTTTAGAAAATGGTATGCCAAGAAAAGCCCAAGACTTACTACAAGAGAATGACTCTATACCTTCTGCGCTGACTGTCAGACTCCCAGTGTTGGTGTTTGCTTCCAAGACTGTATGGCCAAAGGCTGCCAAAAAGAAATAAAAAAAGAAATTAAATGAAGTGTTTTAATTCCAGATATTCTGTCATTCCACATTTTTTTCAGGCAAGTAATCTTGCAACTGTAGGATGCTATGTGCACACTTCTGAATTGTGCCATCTGGCCTTTCCTGCACCTGAGGGAGTTCAGAATGCCAATCACGAACAAAACAACTTAGCAGAAGCAAAAGGCAACTCAAGATTTAATCAACTGTCAGGCAAGAATGAACGTTTTTTTTTTAATGAGCAATTTCAGTTGCCTGTAAATATCCTTCAAAGGTATCTGATGCAGGAATCTATTTAGGACCGATACACGAAAATAAATCCGTTCCAAGTATAAGGCTTCGTGAGTAGCAAGACTCATCCATCGCTTCTCATCATGACACAATACAAAATGACACTATGTGCAGATTTTCAAGTTCCTGACGACTAGCTCTCCTATGTCCCAGTAATTCTTCCCCAGAACATTCAAGAAATATTTTAACTATCTAATTTATCCATAATACTTACAGCTTTGTAGTAACTCCTGTATACTCTCCAAGGTAGCCCCAGCTTTCATTTCAAGACAGTGGGCAAAGCTGCTTAAAGCTTTGCTACGGACCACGGGTGCTTTGTCCGAACACCGGCCAAACACCATGACCTGTACTAAAAACTTATGCTTTAGAAACCTCTGACGATCCAGGGACAAGGAGCTGTCCAAGTTCCTCTCCGGCACATCCAACAAAGCTAACGCTACGTCAAGAGCAAACACTCTGTAGGCAACCTGTTTGGAAGAAAAAGCACACCAGGTGCTGTGTTAATGTCAGCAAAGGCACAAGCATTGCCTGCTCAGTTTACTCGCTTCCAGGTACCAGCAATAACAGCAATGCTATTCAGTACTGATATCAGTCCCTTCATCTCCAAAATACTGGTGTATCTGAGCCCAGGGACATCAAGGAGATGTACTTACTTTAGTGTTGCATGAGTATTTATAAAGCCAAGCGATAAAGTCAGCAAACTCTATACAAGGGAGTTTATTCAGCAAATTCACCAAGGCCTGTGCAGCATATGTGCGATAGTCAGCCTTATCTGGGACCTGAAAAACAAGGGCAATCGCATGGTATGATGTTCCAACGCTCTGCTCTAGAAGCCAGAATGGCATTTTACGGCTTAAGATAAATATTCTTTATTTAACAAGGCGATACAGTGACATTCAGCAATGGCTGGGAGGACAATCACAGCTTCCTTGGTCTCTACTTCAGCGCTCACCCGCAGTCACACAGCAAATTCCCCAAGGCAAAGGGGGAGCTTAGATTAAATCCAGAGGCAGTATTTCTACATGGCAGCCTTCAGATAGTTAGTTAGGCAAAGAGCTCTCATAATCCCCTTTTCCTCTACCAAAACAGTGGTAAAAGGAACTGCACATTTTGGAAAAGTCAAAAGTAGGATACAACCAGTTGTGAACGAGGGGGGAAGCGTTCACCCTCAGCACTCTCCTAGAGCGTGACACTATTTTTAAGATGCCTGAAAACTCCCAATAAAAATCAACACAAAATGCAATCAGGCTGTCAAGAAATTTGAAAATTATTAAAATCTCTTCATTCCGTAAAAAACATCATTGTGGAATTTCCTAACTATTACAGACACTGCAATGTATCCACACGGGTTCTTCACAGCTTAAGATGCAAGAAAGCTTAGCATACCTTGGTACAGATATGTTGCAGTAGTATCCGAAGAATAGGAAAAGCAACTTCTTTCAGCTCATCTACTACAGAACTGCTTGGAAGGAAAAGAAGCAGATTTTAATAAGGCTGGTTTTATAACAGCAAAAACCAAGTCAAAGTCACTCCTTTAGGAATGCATTTTGAAAATCAAGAAAAGTGCACCTTCTGCAATTGTGAGTTCTAGCGCAACTGGATACCGTCAGAGAGCAGACCTACTTACTTTCTGCATTAACCTGGCTTTGCAGGCAGGAAACCTTTCTTCCAATACCTTTCTACAAGTAGGACAGTATGAAGAGCCTCCTCATCCTCATTCTACTTAGTATATGTTGCCTGGGTCTCTCTGCACAGACCACATGTTCCAACAACATGGATCCCCACAGTCAGGGAACGATAAACACAGGCAAAACATATCTCTGAGCAGGAGAAAGTAAAGAACTGTGGAGAAGTGAGCTCCATATTAATCTTTTATCTGCTTTACCATACTTTGTAGTAGACTACAAAACCCGAAAAACTGACCTAAAGCAAAATACAGAAGGTAGGTCCCTTCTGCTCACTGCCGCTTTCCTGTTGAAGAGAACCTTCTTTCCCCTCCACCAGCAAGTTCAGTAAATTCCCACTCCAGACATTTTAATTAAACCTCATTTGCACAAACAACTTCAAAGTCAGTGCCAGTTTGC
Organism: Phalacrocorax carbo; assembly: GCF_963921805.1. Lineage (NCBI taxonomy): Eukaryota > Metazoa > Chordata > Aves > Suliformes > Phalacrocoracidae > Phalacrocorax > Phalacrocorax carbo. The sequence goes on from NC_087533.1 coordinate 3,831,156, forward strand.
CTCATCCCTTTATCAACTAAACAGTAAAGCGAAGGCATGCCAGAAGAAAGTGCAGACATACCCAGGAAGGGTAGTGCCAGAGCTCTGTACTTTACCCGATGAATTTTATAGCCTGATTCCTGGCATTCATCACAGCTGATGTGATTGCAAGGACTGAGCATCTGGAACCCGTACCACCTTCCAGCATGAGAATGACGTTGAGGATTCGCTGGAAGACACAACGTAGAATCTGGAAAGAAAAGGTTGTTTTCAGGTTCATTTCAGTAGCAACTGGAGCCCATGGAGAAGCATTCTGACCAGGTTTATGAAACAATTCTGAGCCAAACAAAGTTAGATCCAGATAAAAGCACCTGTCAAAACGCGACTCCTAGCAGAATAATTCGGAGATGACCCATTAACACACACATCATCTGTCCTAGCTGTGATGTTCTCATACAAGTCCAGTGAGGCCTAAGAAGGGTTTCCTGACAACATCAACAGGTCCCCTCCAAAGCAGTGGACATCAATTCACCAGACATTTGGGATTTGAGGAAATTCATTGGGTTTTTTGCGCAGAAGACATCTTAAACTAAATGCATGTTTTAGTTGCCACGTGTGCTTCAACTTTCGGAGCTTCCTCCTCGCCACACTTTTGGGACCATAGCCGCCTCGTTATCCTGACATTCGCTGAGCAACCAAACAGCGGAGGCAGGGAAGATGAGGCGGGTCTGAGAAGGGGAGCTACTGCATCTTCTGGATACCACAAACATCAACAATTCTAAAAACCCTGTGCTGCGCTGAGCGACAAAGGAGGTTGAAACACAGAGGTCTAAGGCTGCCAAAGCTGGGCAGACACTCAGGTACATGTCAGGTTAGCGCATACTAAGCTCCAGGCTTTCCTAACTAGACAGCCTCTAATGACCTGGGCTTGCTAGCTCAGAACTAGTTCAGGTGGGTTTACAGAGACTCGCAAACATGGCACCACGGTCACGCCCAGAGTTCAAAAGCCCCCCCTATAGGAGCAGCACACAGATAATAAGTGGGAGATGACACAGTCTGCTTGACAATTTAACAAAATAAAAATGTAAAGCTGCAGACACATTTCTGGTAGAACCGGATGTTCCGTGATGACAGAATATTCTCTGAATGAGAATCAGCCCTGCTTACCATCATCTGCACATAACACTTCCCCATCATGCTTCACTGCTGCACAACCCAGCGCCACAGCACGCTACTGAGCGGAGCTGGAGCTCCACCTAGCAGGAAACAAGAAAATTCCAGGCAAAGGCAGTAACCTGGAATTCTCTTTTTGTCAGATACACAGATCTAATGCCACTGTAGCTACCCTCTGTTTTCAATTCTTTTGCCACAAGAGTCACTAGAGCACAGAATTCAATGATCACGATACAACACATATAATATCATACAAGCCAAAGTAAATAAGGACTGGAGTGGAAGAAAGCATCTTACCCAGGCAGAGACATGCACGTACACAAAAAACAGTGCAATAAGTAAAACACACGCAAGCAAAAATGATGTGCAGAGAAGGAAAGGAACAGCTACTCCTTTCCAGTGCAGCAGTGAGAATTTTAAAGGTTTTGTCCAACTTTTACCTTATCTTCTGTGCCGTGTAGAGGGGAACACAGCAATCGCAGTCCATGATAGGCCAGCTCAGGAATGTACTTGGCTTTGTTAAGATTCCTAAGCAAAAGAAGGCAAAGAGATGTCTTCAACTCTCATCAGAGGAACGTTTACAACAATTATTACAACTAAACGTGCTCACTGGCTGGAAAACATTCAATAATCACTAAATGTTGTTTACTGTTAGCTAGGTGGAACACATTCTAATTATCTTTAGCGAAAGAAATCACTGCTTTCATTTTCGTATAAACAGGATAATAAGAACACAAGCATTGAGCACTTCACTTGTTCAAAGCACCGTATAAACATTAAGAATTATTTGCTCACATTGTTGCTGAAAACTCAAACTCATGTACCGCTGGCTCAAAGTTTATCACTTCCACAAAGATCTGCAAGGAAACACAGCCAAGCTTAGCTAATTCACATGAGGGGAAGACGCACGGGTCTGCTGGGATGTACCGCAGAGAACTTGAGGCTAACTTTGGAACCACAGTACCTCCCCTGAAGCAGAACATAAGCAGACCCCACAGCCCAGAGGCTCAACACCACGTGTCTTCCCCACGGGTCCGGTGAGGGTTAACCACCTCAGAACAAAACACGAATAAGATTCCTTGAGTTGAATCTCATTACCTGCAGGCAGTTCTGCACACAGTGAGGTTTTTCTTTTAGGGAGAACTTTGGTAGAAGTCTTAAGAAGTTTTTCAAGAGAAGGAAGGTTGAGTTGCGAACTTGAAGAAGATCGTCCTTTGAAAAGTAAACCCCTTCAGAATCCTCTTCCTCCTCTTCCAACATCTCTTCAGTCTATATGATGAATATAGAATAGATATATGATGAACATATAATTCATTCTAGAATTCCTCAATTCTAGAAAAGAGAAAGAGCACCATGCCGACCCACAGCACTGGCTGATCTCTCTTGCATATTTCAGTGCTTCACAGAGCTCCCAGGCCAGGTCCTACATGATTTCACATCAAAATTCCGAATCTTTTCTTTCAGATTAATCAATGCACTTAACAGTGGCAAAAAAACCCAAACAACAGAAGACAGAAAGAGGGAAGTTGGGCACAAAAAAAAAAAGAAATCTCCAACACAGCCTATTCTCGTTCCGAAGGAGAAAGTCCATCAGAAGCAAAGACAATTATCTGAATTCTGACACTTGGACATTCATCTCAAGTAACTCCCATTGTGCCTACGCCCTTCTTCCCTGGCTTGTCACGACCCTGTCCCACCAGTGTTCTCGCAGGATTTCTGATGCGTAATCCTTGGTTACATTAAAAAAAAAAACAAACAAAAAAACACCAAACAAAACCATCATATAAATGTTAGAACGAGCAGCTGAGTACAGCTAACCAAAGCCTTTGGAACGGGGTTATCAATGGCTACAGGCTGTTCAGAAGGGACAGGCGAGGAAGGAGGGGCGGAGGCATTGCCCTCTACATCAAGAAATGGATAGAGTGCGAAGAGCTGTCCCTGAAGAACAGCCACGAGCAGGGTGAAAGCTTATGGGTAAGAATCAGAGACCCAGGCAGCAAAGGGAACCTTGCAGTTGGTGTCTACTACAGGCTGCCTGACCCAGGGGAGCCTACTGATGAAGCCTTCGTACTCCAGTTACAGGAGGCATCGTGCTCGCAGGCTCTCGTCCTGCCAGGGGACTTCAACCACCCCAACACCTGCTGGAAAAGTAGCAGGGCCAGGTTGGATGGGGCCTTGAGCAACCTGATCAAGTGGAAGATGTCACAGGAGGGTTGGACTAGGTGACCTTTAAAGGTCCCTTCCAACCCAAACCATTCCATGATTCTACGATTTAGCCCTTAACTTCCCATCAGTAACTTGGCACGGAAACTCAAATGTCATCTGCCAGCTGGTCACGTACGAACTTGAAGGTCTCTTGAAGAAGCTGATATAAATTAGTTTCTCCCTCTGCGACTGAGCTTTCTAATAATGTGCCACAGACAAATATGCTGTATTTTTTTGTATTAGTCAGCGGCCAGGACACTGCAGCTAATGTTGAATCATCAGACCTCTGAAATTCCTAATAACAGATAGAGGATCAAGAGTAGAGCTGAACTACTGTATAAAAGATTGAGAACTGAAAAGGGGTGAAAAAGAGGAAGAAGATCACACTGACCTAGAAGTGAAATAGCTTATCAGCAATTTGCTTATTAACAAAGATTTACATCTGAACCGATTACACAAACATCTTACATTGCTGTTACTGCATGGTTTTCCTTTCTTTCGATTTCTTCTTGCTTTGGTTGAAGATTTTTGAGACTGCATCTTCTTTCTCTTCCTGATCTGACCTGGCTCTTGAGGCCAACATTTTGTCAGGGTGTGAAGACATTTATCAAACATCACTTGATGGAACAGCTGGTTAGCTATGCTGCCTGCCCAGAAAAGACAACATCAGCCATCTTCCGGACACGATACAGAAAGCATCAAATCATCTGGCCATCCCTCCATTTACTTTGACAGCCAAATAGATGGCGAGGACAAAGACATTGTCCTGGAAGCCTAAGAAAGCTCAGGAGAAGAAGAATTGTTTGAATAAAGCCAAACTGCATTGGGGTGACATGCCATCAGTGATGATGTTCTCCAGTAGGACCACCAGCTGATCAACCCCTTCTAGCTGGTAACATACTGCACAACAAAGAGCAGCAAAACTTAAGCAGAGTACGTGTTAGCCTTGAATACCAAAGGATACTGCTGCAAATCAACCTGCTAGAAAACTCCAGCTACAGGTTAATTTAAACAAATACTTTTGTTTTCACAAATGAGCCTGCCCAAAAGCACTGCACAGTGAAACCCTCTCTAGTTACAGAGCAGGAACAGGAATTAGCTTCTGGCTTCACCACGTATTACTGTCAAACCAGAGGGATGCGCATGGTTCCAGCTCTCTGTACCGTGCAGACTCCTCCACCAACCTTATCACAGACCTACGAAGAAGGCACATGGCCATGCAGACCCGGACTGAGATCATCAAGCCACACTATGACAGGAGACTGAGCTGCTATCAGACCGTAACGGCTGTTCGGCGCTCAGCACCATGCCTGAGATTGATCCCCGAGGATTTCAGGGAGGGCAAGTGAAGATTTTAAAAGCCATCACTTGTTCCACCTGCTATTCTTACAAATGAGAGAAAGCTGATTTTGCCCGAACGACGTTTTATCCAACAATAAAGAGGCACATCCCTTCACTCACCTGGGATTTCCAGCAGTAAGAAGTACAACCCAGCCGCATGAAGAGCGTAAACTCTCTGCTGCGCATCAGCTCTTTTATGCTGGCTCGCTTGGACAAAGTGATGTAACACAGCCACAAGAGCATTAGGAGAGAAGTTGTTTTCGGAAAACAAGGTCCAAACATTCTGAGGCAAAATACATGAGTAACAGTGAGAAATTCCATAATAACATAGCTCTCTACTATTCACATTTTAACTGCTGCCACTGCAACCAAACCCCCATACATATAATACATATATAAATGTATGTTGGCGTGTATAATATTATATACTGCATTATATTAATTGAAAAGGTATTTTTTGAAGCTGGGAGTAGCTTCCCCCCGAAGCATTCTGGCACATGTGACAACAATTGTTTTATGCAGTCTTAGGCTATTTTGTAAACTTTGAGGCAGGGTGGACTCGAAGAAGAAAAGAGAATCATAGAATCATTAAGGTTGGAAAAGGCCTGTAGGATCAAGTCCAACCGTCAACCCAACACCCCCAGGCCTCCTAAACCATGTCCCCAAGGGCAACATCTACACAGTTTTTTGAACACCCCCAGGGACGGTCACACTCCCCCACCTCTCTGGGCAGCCTGTGCCAGTGCCTGACCACTCTGTCAGTGAAGACATTTTCCCTAATCTCCAACCTAAACCTCCCCTGACGCAGCTTGAGGCCGTTTCCTCTCATCCTGTCACTGGTGACCTGGGAGCAGAGACCAGCCCCCCCCTCACTCCAGCCCCTCTCAGGCAGCTGCAGAGAGCGAGAAGGGCTCCCCTCAGCCCCCCCTTCTCCAGGCTAAACCCCCCCAGCTCCCTCAGCCGCTCCCCAGCACACTTGTGCTCCAACCCTGCCCCAGCCCCGCTGCCCTTCTCTGGACACGCTCCAGCCCCTCAAGGCCCTTCTTGTCCCGAGAGGCCCAAACCTGAGCCCAGCATTCGAGGTGGGGCCTCACCAGGGCCGAGCACAGGGGCCCCATCCCTGCCCGGCTCCTGCTGGCCACACCAGTGCTGACACAAGCCCGGGGGCTGGTGGCCTCCTTGGCCACCCGGGCACTGCTGGCTCATGCCCAGCCGGCTGTCAGCCAGCACCCCCAGGGCCTTCTCCGCCGGGCACTTCCCAGCCCCTCTGCCCCAGGCCTGGAGCGTTGCCTGGGGTTGGTGCGACCCAAGGGCAGGACCTGGCACTTGGCCTTGTTAAACCTCATACAACTGACCTTGGCCCATCGATCCAGCCTGTCCAGGTCCCCCTGCAGAGCCTGACCCTGCCGAGCAGAGGGCCTGTATCGTGGCTAAGCAGACGGTGGCCCAGGCCCAGCCTCACCTCTCTGTTCTCATGGTCCTCTGCAGCAAACGGCAAAAGGGACTGGTGGAGCTGGGTGAAGGCCTCCAGCCCACCTGCCGTCACCTCCTCCACTGCCCTGGGGTCCAGCGGATCGGTCTCTGTGAAATCCAGCTCCCACACCGCGTCCACCCAGACTGAGAGGAGGGAAAACAAGAAGAAGAGTTTATAAGCACCGGCTGACGTTCCTCCCGCGCGCAAACGTCTCTCCGAGGCACGTTTTGATGTCAAGACGGGACGAAGAGGTTGAAGGGAGAGAGATGGATGGTCGGGAGGCGCCCTCACCCCGGTGTGTCCGGGGTCAGGGGAGCCCCGCGCTCTGCGGGGTGGGGGGGGGTGGGGGCACCCATGGGTGCTCACGGACGGACGAATGGGCAGACACACGCACCTGTCGCGACATCACGCACCGGCCACCCCGCCAGGGCGCGCGACAGCCCAGCCGCCATCCTGCCGCCATCCAACCCCTTCGAACCGACCAATCGCGCCCCTCCCCGGCGGGCGGAGACCAATCAGCGCGCGGTCCCCCGCCGGATATCCCGGAAGCGGTCGTGGCGGGAGTACCTCCCGCTTCTCTCGACGCGCCTGCGCGGAAGGAGGGTGGGCTCGGAGGAGCCCCCGCCCACCCCGGCGGCCGGTCGGCGCATGCGCGGTGGGGCGACCCGGAGCCGGGAGGGCGGCAGCGCGCGGTGAGGCGGGGGGCAGCGCGCGCCGCCCGGGGCTCCCTCACAGGGGCCGCAGGGTCCCGTCCCCCCCCCCCGGTGTCCCCCTTCCCTCTCCCCCGGTGCGCCCCGCCGCATTGCGGGCACCGGCCCCCGCCCCTGCCCCGCTGTCACCGCCGGGCCGCCCGGCCGGCCCCTCAGGGGCTCTGTCCGTGGTGCCTACGGCGGCCCACGGGGCCCCCCGCACGCCGCGCCCCCCCGCGATCACCTCACACCATCCGGTGCCATGAGCTTCTTCGGGTTCGGGCAGAGCGCGGAGCTGGAGCTGGTGCTGAGCGACGCCGAGAGCCGGCGGCGGGTGGAGCACAAAACAGAGGAAGGCAAAAAGGAGAAATACTTCCTTTTCTACGACGGGGAGACCGTCTCCGGGAGGGTTGTCCTCACCCTCAAGCACCCCAACAAGCGGCTGGAGCACCAAGGGATCAAAGTGGAGTTCATCGGGCAGATCGGTGAGAGCGGGGCGCCGACACCTCGGTCGCGTCGTGAGGAGGCCGGCGGCTCCCTCCGGCCTTCCTCACGGCGGTGGTTCGCACGCCGGCGGGCGAGCGTCGGTGTTGGGAATGCCGCCGTGCCGTACTGCACGGAAACCCTCGCCGGCGGTGGGAAGTAGGTTACGCTCGCTCTCTCGCCGCACGGAGAATTCCAGCGGCCGCCTGAAATTATTCCGCTTTCCGTTCGAGCCGGTCTGTTCTCTGGGCTCAAGCCCGGGTGGTAGGGAGGGAACTCCAGTCCCTTTCCAGGCCATTGTTCTCACGTCCTATTTTCCTCGCTCCTGCTCGGTCACCGATTTAGAGCCCATGCGCTCAGAAGCAGGGTAAAACGTGGTTTCCGTCCTGCACATGCAGGTCTGAGCTTGGACATCCTAGCAACGCCAGCTGCTGGGCAGCATTCTCCGGGTTGCCTTTATTCGCAGCTCTACAAGCTGTCTGTTTGCATTTCTTCTTGTTGTGCCTATTGATTCAGTGAGGGGAGCAATGGCTCTGCCAAGGACAGCGAAATCAGGTGGGTTTTTCCCGTACATCTCAAACCACCGACGGCACTGTCCCAGCCCCGACCCCACAATGTGTTTTACCTGGGTACCTCAGCTTTCTTGAGGCCTAGGGGCTCAGCTCGGCCAATTCTATCCTTTACTCTCTCATTCTTTGAGCGGGTGACCACACATCCCTGCACGGTTAGCTGAGTGACTTCAAGCTGTTCAAAGCTTGTGCTTATCTGTGCATGTAACCAATTTAGATTGAATTATTTCCTCATTTCTTAGAGGAGGGGTAACTGCCACGCCCACTCTTCGATCGGCGTGGAGATGTCCCTGTTTCATGGACATGCCCGAGCCCCACAAGCTGAAGTCAGTTCTTGATGTTCCCAGTGATGGGGCTGTGCTCGGCATGTGCGATGCCTACACATCTGTGGCCCCCATGCTCAGGTTTAACCCTCAAAATCACCACGCGAGCCGCACGACTTTTGCATTGCAAATCATGCGGCATATGAAAGTGAACTAGAGGTTTTCCCACCCAGCCCTGATGCGGCTGTTTAATATTTTTGCTGGCCTTGCTTACGCATAACACTGCCTTTGGAAAGAAAGGGGAGGACAGGCAGAGAGCTTGTAAATGATGGAGGCCGTTCATCAGGAGCTAGCTTGTGACCTCCTTCTATTTGATTATGATCATCAGTGGAAATTAAGCATGAACTTCTCTTCCTCCTCCACTCCGTTTCCTCTGTGCTGCCCCGCCTGCTTCTGATTCCCCATTTTGGAAGACTTCTGAGCCGTATGTATTTAGAATAACACTCTGAATTCACATTATTGCCCTACTGGGGTGCATTAGGAGCTGCTGTGGCTGCACATTTCTCTTTGCCCACCACGCCACTTTAAGAAAGCACTTAAGTTTATACTACTGATGGCACTTCCTTCATGCTTTCAATCTCCAAACAGCTTGCCTTACTTTCTGACTTCCCACTGCCGTGAGATCAGTAGCTCTATGAGGCAATTTAACAGGTAGGGAGGCCAAGACTTAAAGGAGCGATGTGTCACAGGGAAGACAGCTGTTCCAGGCCGGGTACCAGAGTCCAGGCTGTGAATGCCGTGTCCTGCGCGGTCCCCTCTGAGCACAGAACCCGCATCAGATTTCGTTTCGCCTGCGGTTACTGCATCCCGAGCATTCCACCTGAAAGCCAGCAGGTTATTTTTATTTTTTCATCTGGAAAACTTATAGCTCTGAAAACCTGAAATTACAGCTTAGACCTGTTTGACACGCAAACATCTTCTAAAGTGTGGGAAAACATTGATCCTTCCTCTTCTTAAGGCTGCCAAGTGCCAATCTGTGCCCTTCTGAGGTAGCAGAGAATTCAGTATGTTGACATTTGCCTCCCCTTGCTTTAAATTCGATCGTTGCCTTCTGTGTCGTGTGGGAAGATGATATATTCCTCTTTTTATGTGGCACGTGGCTTCTCCCTGTCGCATCAACAAGCACTTTCCTCTCAATGGACATGTATTCAAGGCAGAGGAAGTTGGTTTATTTATGCCACCTGCCTGCCCAGCCTAAAGGGCTTGATGGCACTCGCTGCTCTGCATAAGTGAGGGCTGTTCTGGTGCCAATATTTCCATTAGAGAGATAAGGTGAGCAAAGAGGTGTAAGAAGCAGACATTACTTAAAAGCTGAAATCTCGCCGGGCATCTCAAGGAGCAGAAAACCGAGGCTCGCTGCGGTTGCTAAACTCTGCCAATACCTCTCGGGAGCCTCCTCTGCACAGTTTAGTGCTGACAGTGAACTTGTGTGTATGGGATTGTCTGATGACTTAGGGTTTTGTTTCCTCATCTAAACGTATCAGATTGGCGAAGGCTTTACCTTCTAGAAGGACCGTGTGGGCGTCTTGTACTCACACAGCTCACGCGCAGGGTTGGGCAGGGCAGGTTTCATTGATGGTTATGTGTAATACAGAGCTGTTAATGCAAATTGCTGAGTTTTAAGTTTCTGTTGCTTTGACTTACGGGAGAAAACTTTGTGAAAGTGTAGAGAGGATTGCTTTTGTTAAGTGAGGAAAGCTGTAGTCGTTTCCTGCTGATGCAAGGAGGTTGTGGGGAAAACTGAAGCAATGTTGGTTACCTGACCTGGTTTGAACAGTGCTTCCAGAGGTGAATGCTCTTCCCTCACTGGCATTTGCATGGCCATTAACATGTTATCCAGGTGGAACAGCTGGCTTGACCCCCTCCCCCCATGCTTGGCAGTCAGGCACCGAACGCTGGCTTTATGCAGAACCGGTGAGGATCTCTGCCGTTACTCATTCCCCGGTGTGAATCAAGACCACTCAAAGCCTTTGTTGTCAAAGGGCAAGCAGGAACAGCTGGAAGCCTGCTAGCCCTTCGTTTTTGCTCTGTCACTGTTTGCTGTTTCAGAGAAGCACTGGTGGTTTTCCCTCTCCTTACAGTGGCAATGCCTTTGGCCTGGAATATCGCATGGTAAATTATTGGAAGGGATCGCGTGAGCTGCTGTCCCCTCAAACAGTCTGAGCATAATTAATATTGATAATAGGTGACCCACAGCACTCTAAGGCAAGCCGAGTTCCTGATTTGCTGTAGTAGGTGAGGCTGTGTGGACCTCTTTCTTCCTGTTTCCAGGAGGAAACTTCTGGCCTGCACCTGGCTCCGATGGAGAGCAGTGAACAAGTACAGTACCTTGCAGTCGCAGGCGCTCCTTTTAGTTTCTCTAATAGTGGTGAAGGAAGCAGTGATCTGGATGAGAGTGCTGCGTGTAGCTGTGAAATCTCCTGCCTTTCCTCCCTGTGTCACGGGGGATTAAACATCACTGCTTAACCTGGACTTCTGTCTTCCTAGAACTCTACTATGACCGAGGAAACCACCATGAGTTTGTGTCTCTGGTGAAAGACCTGGCCCGTCCCGGTGAATTCACTCAATCGCAGACATTTGACTTTGAATTCACACACGTGGAAAAACCTTACGAGTCCTACACGGGGCAGAATGTGAAGTTACGGTGAGTCTCCTCCCCTTGCTGACCCCAGTTCTTGGCTCTGTGCAGCAGGCAAGTACTGACATTTGCTGTGATGATACGGGAGTGCAGCATCTCTTCCCAGGCATCCTTGCGAGCTTATAACATAATTCCCAATGAATTTTGGTGGGCTGAGTTGTAAAAGGCTGGCTTTGAGGGCTTTACTTCTATGAGAATGCATCAGGCTTTATGGAACTTATTTCACTCCATTTAAGTGACAAGAGAGATCACCCCTTCTGAATCAAACAAATACTATCTAATTTATTTACTAATTCAAAAACCAAAATAAATTGTTTGCTTTAGTCTCCAACGGGGACATTTTTGCTACCTTGTAATCAGTCTTGTGGACTTTAATTGTGCTCTGTATGCAAACAAATGCCTGGCTTGTATCTTGTTCGTATATTTCAAACTGTATTTCACATCTAGGCACTCCAGTTGACTTGAAATCCAGGCATTGGCTTCGAAGGGGGGTTTGGAAAATTCTGAACTCTGCAGAAGGAGGTGTGTCTGTGGAGACCGCTGTGATCTAATCTCTTGCAAAAGGGCAGTGGTTTTAACATGTGCGAGCTGTTACTCAGATCCTCAAAGTGGTGCTTGGGTAACTCGGGCTCACAAACACTTGAAAGCTTAGAGAAGTCTTAGAAGAATCTGCTTTTCTATTTGAAAACTCCCTTCTGTCTTTTCCAACACGGGGCATTGACGGCTTCAGAAGCCAGGGTACCAGTGAGACTGCTTGGATAGCCCAGTGCAATCCATTCAGCCCCACGCCCCTCCCTGTTTCCTCTCTGTTGCTACCTGTACAGCCCTAACAGGAGGGGGACTCTCCTTGCAGGTATTTCCTCCGAGCGACTGTCAGCCGCAGACTGAACGATGTGGTGAAGGAGATGGACATAGTTGTGCACACCCTGAGCACCTACCCAGAGCTCAACTCCTCCATTAAGATGGAGGTGGGGATTGAGGATTGCCTGCACATTGAGTTTGAGTATAACAAGTCCAAGTAAGTGTCTCAGGAGCAGCCAGTGGCTGTGGGAACCGTCTGCTACAGGGGACGGCATGGTTTGGAAGCCCAAGGCACGTGTCTTGTGTTTGATCCTCAAAGGGGTTCTTCACACGCTCCAGCGAGTCTGGCAGACAGTTCAGATCCTGGCTGAGGGTCTTTGGGTTCCTCTCCTTGCCCACAGATGTGCTCTCTGGACCACAAGTGGGAAGCAAAGGCTGTAGCTTTCTGAGCTTGGAGCCCGGCGTGAGGCTCTTGGCAGTCACTTTGCGCTCCCCGTATCCTCAGCAAGATCAGTACTTCCAGGTGTCTTCAAAGCATAACATCTGCTGTTTACCAGACAGTGCAGCTGAAGTGGGACTTCAGTTCAGGCACAGAAGTTGGAAACAACTTCTTACAAAAAAGAAACAACTTTAAACTACTTTTAATGCGTCTTTCCCAGCTGATGCTAGCAAATCTCCCTGCAGTGTAACATTTGGGCTAGTTTTAATCGACCTAAAAAAATGGTTTTGGAGGCTTTGCTGTTGCAGGACTTTCTTGCAGATATTCAGCCTGAAATTCTGTTTTTAATTTCTCTGATCATGCTAAATGTTCTTGTCGGTTTCCAAAAGACCAGAGGATGAAAGGTGAAGTGCTGTTTACAGCAGCCTAGTGGAGGTGGTTGGTGTGCCATCTGAAATTTGCAGCTGGGGCCACGGATAAGAGCAGAGTGCCTGACAAGCCAGTTCTCGCTCTTCAGGCTGAGCCCTGGTCTGCTGTGCGGTGTTCAATTGTGGTGCTTCCTTCCTTCGTGTACTAGGTACCATTTAAAAGATGTGATTGTCGGAAAGATCTACTTCCTGCTGGTGCGAATCAAGATCAAACACATGGAGATAGATATCATCAAGAGAGAAACAACAGGGACCGGACCCAATGTATATCATGAGAATGACACAATAGCTAAATACGAGATCATGGATGGGGCACCTGTGAGAGGTGAGAAGGCAGATGAACCCTTCAGAGTTCCTCTTCTGAAGTCCTTTGGGGTGGGAGTAAGGGTCCTGTGGTATCTTCAGCTGGATCTGTGTGCTCAGTAGTACTGTGCGTCCTGTTTCACCGGTGGACTCGCAGCAGTTCACATTGGTGATTAAATACGGTCCCCTTCCTATTCTGGTACGATGAGGAAGAATTGGGGCATAATGAGTGGCAACGACTTAATTCTTTTGATGAAACAGTGGCAGAATCAGGAATAGATGCAAATTCACTGTTGGCATGAGCCACCAGCTGGCATTGCTGCAACTTGGAGCAGAAAGATGGTGTTCTAGCTCTGTGCCAATCTCCTGTGCCGCTTGGTTCCCAGTTCCACTGCCCAGCAGTCACCTGCCAGAGAAAATGTCACCTTACTCATTTTTTTCCTGCAGTGCTGTCTTGATGCAGGTCACAAATGAGTCCTGTGCCGATAAGTGGAGATGGAATAGCTGTCAGCAAAGGGCAGGATCTGACTATGGACTGTGCATGCTGATTTTTGAAGGGAGTTGAGGTCTTTTAGCTCATCTTACTCCACCTGTGGAAATGGCCATGGAGTTTGTGGCCTAGTGAGATTTTGTTTGGCTGGTGCTTTCCTGGTTTCTGTGTGTTCTGCCTGTGCTGATGGCTCTGTGCACTCTGCAGGGGAGTCCATTCCCATCAGGCTCTTCCTGGCTGGCTACGAGCTGACTCCAACAATGAGGGATATCAACAAGAAGTTCTCGGTGCGTTATTACCTCAATCTGGTGCTGATCGATGAGGAGGAGAGACGCTACTTTAAACAACAGGTGAGAAGCAGAGCTGTTAGTTCTTCTTGGACCTGTAGACTGTTGCTTGGGATACCATGCTTTAAGGGGACCTTCTGGGAATCTGGGATTCCCATGGGGGAGAATCATGTTCTTGACTGGATATCTGTAAGGACCAGGCAAATCAGAGCATGGAAGGAGGGTCTAGAAGGAATGGTCCATGCAGGTCAGATGTGTGTGGTGGTAGGGATGTATGTAGAAGGTGCCCACCTGGGACTTCTTTTCCTCTCTCTTGCCCTGTGGTGGGGCTTCCGTGCTTCACTGTCTCAATTCCACTGTGGCAGCCAACGGCAATAGGGCAGAGCTGCCTGAGATGTCCAGTGGGTTGCCCCTGTGTGCTCAGGTCCTGGGGAGGAGCGCTCTACCCAAATTTTTAGGAAGGCTGCGTTGCGAGGCCTCTGCTTGCTGCTGCAAGTGGCCTCGTGCGCACGGCTGTGGGTGGAACATGCCGGCAGGGGCTGAGCCCTCGCTGGGTGCAAGCCGCTCGCCTGGCAGCTTGGTTCAGCCCTTGGGTCTGGGTGGGGCCAGGAGAAGGTCTCACAAGCTCTGACAAGCCGTGCTGGCTGTGTTACTGCAGGAGGTGGTGCTTTGGCGGAAAGGAGACATAGTGAGGAAGAGCATGTCCCACCAAGCAGCCATCGCCTCCCAGCGGTTTGAGGGGACATCCTCGCACACGGAGGCCAAGACCCCCAGCCAGCCCGCAGAGAACAACGGCCGGCAGTGAGGGGCCGCGCAGAGGAAGGCTGCTGTGGAGCCGGTGGGGACAGCAGCGAGGAGGAAGAAAAAAACACTTCAGAGACTTCATGAAAATAAATATCCGTTTTTGACTTAATTCCTTTCTTCAAAGGACACGTAGGATGGGAAGGGGACGGGAGGGCAAGGCAAGCTGGAGCGCTGGTGGTGCGAAATCGAAGGTACCTCAGTGCTTCCCAGTCAACTACATTCCTCTGGGGTCGGCTGCTTTGAGGCGCGCGTCCAGAGGCTGCGGAGCTGCTCGATCCCCTCTTTGCCCCAAGACCCTTTCAGCATGGCAGCGGGGAGGGAGAGAGCAAGTGAAGGACAGATCTGCTGCTTCTTCCCAGCGGTGTGGAGGTTGCTTTGGGGCTGTGTAGGATGGATATTTTTCTTGCCTTTCTGAAATCTTCACGAGGGAAAGTGATACAGTGATTAGCTGGGAGGTAGAGGAGGGAGTCAGAGACTGAGGTGCGGCCTACTTGAAATTGCTTGGCATTATCCCCGCGCTGCCTCCCCTTCCTCTCCATGCTGGCGTTGGATTCCTTGTCACAGTTATAAAAGGTAGCTGAGTCAGCCCTGGGACAGCCCTGGGACACGGCAGGCGTGCCGCTGTGTCCTCACTGCGGGGCTCCTGACTGCCGTGTCGTGTCAAGGGGGACCTGTGGCTGGTAGGGAGTGAGGCGAACGCAGCAGGAGGTGGCACAGGTTGGGCAGAGCGGTGAAGGTCCCAGTGCTGCTGGGTGGGCAAGAATCGGGGGCAGGGAGGCTCCTGGCTGACAGGAGTGCCTTCCTGGTCTTGTCACGGCAGCTGCCCGAGCGCCTCTGAAATTGTCTTTCTGGTTGCTACACTCATACAGTCCCAGTTGCTGCTGCAGAGCAGGGGCAGATCAGCATTGAGAGGCCTAGAGAATAGTTTTGGAATGTGAGAAATAAATGGGGGCTCTCTTGGGAGCAGGCTTGCGCTGCACATGCTGCCCCGCTCGTGCCTGCGTCCTTGTGACAGAGCGGGCTTTGCAGGAGGGACAGACGGCAGTTTAGAAACACGTGTGTTTTGTTTGGTTTGCTCCCTTGTGCCTGCGGGGTGAGGATTAGCGAGGACGGAAAGTGGATGCAGTTGTTTTAAGAAGCTTATGGCCTGTGCGTGCTGCTAGATGAAGCCAAGCAGCAACTGGAAGGATGGTAGAGCGCTCTGATTCCAGAGATGCGTTTCTGAGGCCTGAGCTGAAATCACCAGTGAGGTCTGAGGGTATGCCATGAACTGAGAACCTGAACGGGGTTTTTTTCTTTTCTACAATGAGCTTCTTTTAGTCTTCAGCTAAGTAGAATCACGAGAACATTCCCAGAAGGGAATCACTCCTCCATTAAAACTTAGATGTGGCTTTGTAGATGTGATTAACCGAGTCTGGAGAATATCCATCCTGTTTAGATGCCCTTCAAGGAAGCAGGTGGTTAGACCTCCCACCAGGTGGAGAGACAAGCCTGTGCTAAGTGCTGGGATATGAGCACTAGCAAGTGGGATATGTTTGGATCTCCCTGTGAGTTTTGTGGCTCGCTAGGGTCTTGTCCAGCTTCCTTTTGACTCTGGAATGAACCTCCTCTGCCTCTGTCCTACAGCTGAATGTAGAACAGTTGTCTCGCAGCTGGGAAATGGAATTCTCTTCTGCTCTGTTTAGTGGAACAGCACTGGTGGGGGAACGGGGCCTGGGTGGGAAGGGGAGCTTTTTATGTACTAAGACAGCTACTGTATTTCAGTGATAAATGTGTGTTTCTGCTTGCCAAAGTAAGTTATCTTTTACTCACCACGTGTAAGGTTGTGGTTTTTAGTAGAGCTGGACAGTCTCGCTCTGTTGTTGAGGACACTAATGATCCCATCTCTGCTGAATGCTCGTGTCACACCATGTTTCTGCTCTGTAACAGTGAAGACGTGGCTTGCTTTTCTTCACGTGAGAAGTCTGTGCCGTGGGCTGGAGCCGTGTCTTCCTAAGACTGAAGCAAAAGCTTACTTTAGACAACTCCCTTGCTGTGCCAGGGCAAGGGGTGGTGACCTGCCGCGGGTCTCACGTGGCAAAGGGATCTGGATGTTACTTTTGACACTCACTGCTCCCTGCGCTGTGCAGGGGGAACTCCCGTGCTGTGGCAATACACGATCATTTAGAGACAAGCGAAGCTCCCCTGGGGGAGCAGACTCTCTCTCTCTCTCCACGGCTAAGCTGAGCACAGCAGTGCCCAAACCCCCCCTCTTAGATTTCCCTCAACTCCCATCTCGCCTAGAATTTTTTTCCTCTCCTATTCCTTTTGATTGTAGGCTGTGTGCTAAAGAAACCCCATGGCTGAGGATGTCTCTGCATTCCAGGAGTGTTTTGTTTACCGGCCAAACAGCATCAGTTATTGGATGTAAGATATAATTGTCTGACAATGCACGTAAGGAGATTTCTATTAAACATCTGTTCATCGCTTCTGGAGGGATTACTTGGAAAAGGTGCATGAGTCTATACATTGGGTTGGGGTTTTTTTTCCTACCTTGTGTCCCTACTTGTGGAAGCAGAATTTAGAAACGATTCCCATTTTTACTTAGTCTCAATGGACCGTTCAACGCGTTACCCTCTAGGCCCTCTCTTTGTCTGGGGCGGAGCAGATGTGCTGAGCACCTTTAGAGACAAGTTGAAGCATAAGGTCACTCCAGGACAAGGTACTCCAGAAAAGCGTTTCATTAGCATGGTGCGGGGCAGGCACTACTTGAGCAGTCGTGTCCCCCTGTGCTGGCTGGTTCTGGTCGGTACTTGGGTCGTTCCCCCTCTCCCAGGCGGAGTCGGGCAGGGGGAGCGCACAAGTACTAAACCAAGCGGTACAACCTGTAATTAAGCCTCTGCTGTGTTTATGTGTTTCTTAATTCGTTGTCTTTTCAATGGCTGTATTTTAAAACTTGGGTTTTTTTGTCTCTCCAATTAAAAAGAGCCAGCCCTGGCTGTTAAATGCTGTGCATGAGTTTGCCTGAAATGGTTTATATTGCCTGGCCCGGGTCTGAGTTTGGTTTTTGTTTGTTTGTGGTTTTTGTTTTGTTTTGTTTTTTATGGTATTAAGGCATTTTTCTTTAGTGCCATCCTGTGCAGCCCTCCAAACATGCTTGGGGGGTTTGTCCTTCCTTATCTTTACCAATTCTTGGTCTTTCTTTAAGCTATGTCACTGCTTAGAAGCTGCGCTGGTGGAGGACCCATGCAGCTTAAAAATAAGTAAGCTAGCTTTATTTTCTATTTCCCTGATGTCAGTTCTCAAATAACATGGGAAGTTTTAGATGTGTATTTACATGTAAATTTTCCTGTTCTAGACAGCTTAGCGATACCTTTCTGCAGAAAAATGTTGCCCTGCAGTACGTGGAACTGCACTGGATCCTGAGGTAAACGTCCTCGAGGAGGATGTACCTGGTTCGTCCTTCAAGAGATAAATTGCAGATTTTTCCACTATTAAAAATTGAGTAGCTGCAATTGATTCTCAAAGGCTTTATTTAAAAATAAGCAAAAGTAACAGTGTGACAGAATAAGGGACACGTAGCTGCAAATCATGTGCGGGCATGTTCTTGTTGCTGCAGTTGAGCGAGTGAACTTGAGAATTACACTGCTTTAGGAGGAGGTATCGGCAGGCCGGGTAGAAGCTGTGCTGCTGTCAGTTTCTTAATGCGGCTTTTCCTCTTCCAGGCTCAAGACAAAATCAAATTCCTCTGCGTTGAAAAAGTAAGGAAGAAAAAGCCATCACTGGAGCTTCCAAGGTCTCCAAGCGAGGGCTGCCTCGCAGGGAGAGTGGCTCTTACCTTGTGTCAGTGGTTGGATGGAGAGGCGTTGTCTTGTGAAGAGCATCATGTTCTTTAGGGGGCCTCCATCTGCTTTATGTGCCAGGTGGTGAGCCTTGATTTCGGAAAGCGGGATGAAACGTTTTGTCATGCGCACAAACTGGACATCCACCTGGGAACGACGGGCAGCAAAGGAGCAGGGTTGGAGAAGGATATAGCCTCCAGGTGTCACAAGAGATCTTTGCGGGGATAAAGATTTTAAGCTGAAGCAAATGACTGATGCCTATCTTATAATGGGATGGAAGCTTTTCCTTCCTCAAGGCTAAATTAACTTTAGGTACTTCTGGCAGGTGATCTGTTTACGTGAGTCTCAGCAATGCACATTCAAGTTATCACAGACAATACAAAATTAAGATGCGGGATGTAGCCAGCCTGCGAGCGGTCAGTCCCCTATAATTTAGCACTCCTCAGAACTACAGCTTGCTTTGCTGTAGACTGAGAGCGGTACTTAAAGATGTTCCTTCTCTTGCCTAACCCAGAATTCTGCCACACACAGAGGTCAGCTCTGCATCCAAGTAGGATTTGAGAGTTTAGGGAGATACGTTTTGGTAGGCTTCTGGGAGAGGGAGGGGAAAAGGTAGAGAAAACAATTGGGATTGGAGTTTCTCTTGAGAGAGAAAAAGGTAGCTAGGCCAGGACAGAAGCTTAAGATATGCAAGATGATGATAAGAGGCTTCCAACTTCACTCAGTTTGCACGCAGAGGTTGAAATGGCTGTATTTAGTTCACTACATTACCATGGACCATTTGGGGTTCTCTTTTCTGCTGGAGGAATCATAATGAGGATCCTTCTGATCAAACTGTGTGTGATCAGGGTATGCCTCCTTTACGATCTGAAGCAGAAGGGGAGAAGGATGTGAGACAAGTTCCCATCAGGTAAAGACTATTGCCAGTAAAGGGTAGGAAATGCCCTTGAGAAAGCTGTGACTATACATAAGCAATAATCCTGCTGCAAATATCAGCCTTGCTTTCCCTGAACTCTGTTCTAATGGTGGGATATGTTTCCTTCCTGTACATTGCTTGGGTCGAAGCACTGCAGAACAGTACGGCTGTCGAGGAAGCTCCATCCCCTCTTCAGAGAGCAATGCAGAAGGAGCGCATGCAACAGAGGAAAACTGGGTAGATGATGTCCACTTATCTTTGTGATGAATTCTCCTCTTAAAGAAAAAGCTTTTCTGTGCCCTGGGTTTTATACTACTGCCTTGCAGGCTCAGCTGACTAGAGTTTAGTGAATCAGATTTTAATCAGCAACACTTGACTTGCCTGGAAGCACTGTGAAATGTGAGCAGGATAACAGCAGTTTTGTTGGTTCCTTTTTTGGGGGAAAGAGTCAGCCCCCCTGTGGTACGTGCTGTCGAGCCTAGATGCCCTAGGCTCGCTCAGACTGGCCAACTTTCGCACTCCTTTGGTGCTGGGACAGAAGTAGGGCTAACGAGATGTTTGTAACTCACTGATTATTATTTTCACTCCCCACCCCAAAACACAGAATGAGAGAGAGGTACTCACCTTGACAATGGCAACGATGCCAGGCTCTTTGCAGTTACTGTGGTAGAAGAAGGCCTGCTGGCCAAGCTTCATGGCTCTCAGGAAATTCCTTGCCTGTCGGGTGTAAATGAGAGACTTTGAGCCTTTGTATCAAGCTCTCAGGGCTCATCATAAGCAGTTAGGAACTAATGAGAGAGGCATATGTGCTTCAGAGCTACTCAGATATGGTTTCCTACAGTTGTACAGCTGTTTTGTGAATGAAAGGAAGTAAAAACAAGGCCAAAGAGCAAGCTCCTGGTGGTTAGAAAGTATGTGGGAATTCAGCAGCTCAGCCACCCTTGTTCAGAGATAGCAGAAGACTTTAGTTACCTGTCAGCAAACGAGCAGCAGAGCAGATTGTATACGGGGCGGGGGAAGCATACGTAGTAGGGGGATCATATACCCTAGGGGAAGTCCATGTGGATTTCCTTCGCAGAGAGGTCTGGAACAGAGTGCTGGGCACCAACAAGGCGTTGTATCTGGGTAAGTACAGACTTGCTAAAAGGTGCCGAGGGAAATAAAGGCTGACTAAGCAAAAGACCGAGCTAAAGAAAAACCAGATGATTTGACAGAATATTACCCAGCCTGAACCCACCTTTGACCTAGAGACAAGCAGGAGTTTTGACTCCTGACAAAATGTAAAAACAGGCAGAGTGCCTCAAGGGGAAATCCTTCACGCAAAGGGAACAAGTTATCTGCGGGGAGAGCTGGTGCTATTTCAGTGACTCCATCTTTGACACGTGCCCCGTACCTGGTAGTTTCTTACTCCATCCCAAAAGGTTGTCTGATTGGGCTGAGCTTTCAGGTCATCGATGCTGAACTGCCAAATGGAATGGAAATACAGGTTAGTTCAGGACATAGTCTGATCTTTACTGCGTCATTGTCTACGCTGTGCCTAAATGTTTCTTCCTAGTAGCTCCCTCAAATACAGTACAAACTTGACACAATTCTTTTGGTTCCCACAGGGGCTGAAGAAAGGCCTGCTCAGAGGAAGAACACTGCAGCAGTGTGAAGGCAGAGTCCGGAGCAGGCGCTGCCCCTGCTCGCAACAGCTAAGCATCCTGCAGACCTGACTTCCTCTTGCATTACAAGTGTCAAACCCCAAGGCTGTCACCCTGGAAGAGAATAATGTTATGTCTTTCTGTTTCCAGGAAGACAAATGGCTTTTGAGAAGTAAAGACACGATAGCGTTAATATTGCAAACAATCTGTCACCCAGCGTTCAGGCACTAACGCCCTGGACAGTAGTGAAACAGCTTCTACACTTTGAGTAAGGCCGGGTGTCGGTGCTTACTTTCACATCCACTCCCTTCTCGAGCCTGCTCTCTGGTTCTGATTTCAGAAGCCAGTGACAGTATGTTATCTTGCTTTCCTCCCCACCGGAGTCAGATTCTTTTGTCTTCTTCCAGTTCTTCCATCCCGACTTAGAACTCCCAGCTGGAGGTTTTGCAGACTTCTCCTCTTCTTCCTTATCTGGAGCCTCCTCCTCGGTTTTGGCAACTTTAGCATCAGGCTCCTTTTTATCTTAAAAGAAACAACAGAAAAAAGACCATTCAGATAAAACACATTTTGTTTTGGTAACGGCTGGTACTGAAACATTTTTAGCCATCCCAGCTAATTTTGCACTCTGGTATTTGACTGCGGCAGAAGTTTAGCGTGTCCCAGATGCTGCGTGTAAGGTAGCAGCGTTACGCACCAGTGTTTCTAGTTTGCATCTAAAATAAGGAAATAAGGATATTATTTTGTGTGTGGTGTGCACATAGTTTAATAGTCGTAGTTAATCACCCAAAAAAACAAAAAAGCCGGGACAGATGCTCACATGAAGTGTAGTTGAATTTTTTTTTTCTAATTAATCACTCAGAAATCAACTGCAGGCAACAAAGTTCATTTAGGTGAGTCTGGTGAATAACAGGAAAACTCAGCAGCAAAGCAAGCTATTTCAATTACTGCAGTAGCTGGAAACCTTAGCTTAAGCCTCCACTGTGCTACCTGTTCGGAGAGGGTCTATATCCCTGTTTGTGCAGGACGCAGACAGCAAAAAACCATAAGTAGTAATTAAAGGGTAAGGAGGTGGTTATTTGCTGGAGCTGATTAAGCAGATGAATGGCACAGGTGAGCCAACTGTGTCATTTTTTTCATCTTACACCCAAACCACCACATAATGTTGCCTTAAGTGCAAGGCTTTTTCTTTTTTTGCAGATGGTACCACATCAGCTTCCTGCTGCTGCACTGGGTACACTTTGACTGACCGTCTCTAGTGCAGGATCTGAAGACTCTTCATAAATGGGCATGAGTTACATTTCTTAATCACTTTGCGCTGAGAATACATCCTTGTCCCTATTGTATATCTGGCAGACTTGACTCAGTCACGCATGGATGCTCAGCCCATTTTTGCAGAGGAAATGCTGTCTGTAAGACGCGTGGCTTTGAAAGACAGACGGTTAAGATGACTGTCTGTAGTTTCACTACAGCTTGGCACCTCAAGTAAGAGATGCTAAATTAGTTAGGATGTCAGCACAGACCTGCTACTGCTCCTTTGTCTCGCTTTCTGCTCGGCCAAGGCATCTCCGGTCTCTTCGAATTATCTTCTCTTCACTGAGAAGCACCTGCTGAATGAGAGAAGGAGGAGGAAGAATTACTGCTTATTCAGGCAAGCTGAAAAAAGTAGCGATATCTGAGACAGAGAGCAGTAAGAGCTGTACGGTAAGTGGAGAGTAAATAAATTTCCTTCCTTGAGCTCAGGCACTTCCTCTATCAGTGCAAACGCTGGCACTGGTTGAGGACCGCGCCCGCGGCGTGCTGGAGGCCGGCCGCCCCGCCAGAGCAGGGCTCTGATGGACATCAGCAGAAGGGCTGCTCGTCCCCGCGGCGGCGCAGCTGCTGGAGAAAAGTCCCGAAGGTGCTTGGCCCGATGCGGCCCCCCTCTGCCATGCAAGAGGAGCCGTGCCGTAGCAAACGGGTGAAGGGCTTGCCTGCCTGCAGAGCTCAGTCCGCCCTCGCACCAGGGGCGTCCGGCTCTGCTTGTTGCTCGCAGAGATTACGCACGCAGAGCTCCTTCGGGAAGGGGAGCAAGCTGGCCGGTCCAACCCCAGCAGCCTGTTACAAGTTATTTGGCTCTCAGCTGCCTCCAGAGCGGGTGGCATCAACTTTTCCACCCTCTGTGCCAAGCTTCTCCCCTCCCTCCCGCCTCCCCCCACCCCACGCTCCCCCTCACCGGCTCCGGCCGCGGCCCGGGATGGGGAGAAGGATGCTCTCGCCTCGCCCAAACCTCGGCGCAGGAGGAAACCAGCCGTCCCCCCCCTCCCGAACGGAGTCGGAAGCGGGTGACCGTTATGCAAAAAAATAAGGCACGGCCTGCGGGCTTGCTGGGCTTGCCTCCTTCCCCGCAGCCACCGCGCGGGCGGGAGGCGCCGAGGGCAGGACTACAGCTCCCAGCCTGCCCCGGCAGCCGGGCCGCTGCCCGCCGAGGGAGGACGGGAGGACGGGAGGACGGGAGGAAGGCTCCCGCCGGGCCCCCGCCATGGCTTGGCGAGCAGCCCCCGGCCTGGCGGCCCGGCGGCTGCTGCTGCGGCGGCCGGGGCGGCGGGGGATCGCCTCCTGCATTGACCGTAAGGATCCCGGCTCCCGCAAGCGCTGCCCGAGGGAGGGAGGAAGGAAGGGGGTCCCGGGGCCTCCTGCCCCCGCCGGGAGGGAGATGTCCCGGGTCCCGGCCGTCCCGACGCCCTGCAGCCGCCGGCCGAGTGGGACGGTGCCCACCCGCAACGGAAAGCTCCTTCCCTCTACCTTTGCTAGGTCCTCACCGGTTTTTAAGCTTGACCGTAAATCAAGAAATATCTTAAAAAGACTCAAAGGCTCTCTGGGGAGGCAGGCTGGGTGGTCTGTGCCCATCTGCGAAGGCGTTTTCTGGGCGCTGAGCGTGGCCTTGGCTCACCGGGATAACAGCTGTGTCGGAGCCGGACTCCTCCCGCAGGATTCCCAAAGCCGAATTGTGGCTGTGTCTGAATGTAACCACGTTTCAGATTGAAGCAGCAGTATCCCGATGAATTTTAGGAGAGGGACTAACAAAATAACGTTGGATCTACGCGCAGATGAAGCAGGACGTAACTAAAACTTCAGATCCTGTTTCCAAAGGGCTGCTTTCTTCGTTCCTTGCTTTCTAGTGCCAATTCTCTGAAGTCCCAGGACTGTGTCCTTGTATTTCTGCAGCACAGACCTAGCAAAGTGGCGTGACGGCTGCCGCGGGCTGCACCGCCCCGTCCCGGCCTTGCAACATAGTTAGGGCTGATTAGAGAGAGATGGCTGGGACCTTGGGTTTGTTTTGCCCTAACAAAGCCCCCTCCCAAAGCCTGCTGCCCTCTATCAGCACAGCTCGAGACGGCCCTGAGGAACAGCGAAATGGTCTCTGCACCAGAGACCCTGAGCTGTTTGTGTGAGTTAAGGCACACTCTGAAATTGTTTGGGGTGCAGAAGAGGTGGTGGTGCTTGCCCTCCCGTGACAGATACGAATTCTCGTGTCTCCCTGCTTTTCTAGTGTCCGCCGGCCTGACTGAGGAGCAGAAGGAATTCCAAAAAGTCGCCCTTGATTTTGCTGCCAAGGAGATGGCTCCTCACATGGCTGAGTGGGATGAAAAGGTACGACGGCCTCAGAGGGGTTGTACTGCTCGGTTGTCCAGCCCTTAGGATGGCCTTAGGTCCGTGGGTCTCATTGAGGGGTTCCTGCAGTAGCTCCTCGGCGCTGTAATGCCCTTTGTAGAGATGTTCTTTGAAGCTGCTGCTGTAGGTGGGGTGGGAAGCCATCAGAAATTCCTCAAAGCTTTCCTAGCCAGGCATTAAAACACCTGAAAACCTGAATTTACTCCTGAAGATGGTGTGTATCTGTCTAGATAGCTGCCTCTTCTTCAACCCGCCCAATTAACTCTGCAGGAGTTTGGGACCGGACTTGGTGTACCAGAAATAAGAGATTGAATACTGAGCTTGAACTGATCATAAATATTCACCTCCGATGTCTCTGCCTGTCCCAATAGGAGATATTCCCTGTGGAAACGATGCGGAAGGCAGCCCAGCTGGGATTCGGTGGGATCTATGTAAAGCCAGACGTCGGTGGCTCAGGGTTGTCACGACTTGATACCTCCGTCATCTTTGAAGCTTTATCAACGGGTTGTACCAGCACCACTGCTTACATGAGCATCCACAAGTGAGTGTGTCTGCCGAGCGGTGGACGGTGTCAGCCTGGCTGCAAACCAGAGGTGTTCTGCGGGCTCTAAATCCAGCTGGAGGCAGCTCTCTTGGTGCTGCTTAGTAGTTAGAGCTGGGGCCCTGGGTAGACGCGCGTCCCTGTGAGGATCTCTTGACAGCAGTAAACAAATTGGCTGCAGAAATGGAGGTGCCACCAAGAAGTAATTTTAGCCTTGTGGCATGCAAGATGGGATTAAGTTCTGGGTTTTGTTCCCTGCTCTTCCACTTAAGCTGTCTATAGATAGTAACCTGCCTGGAAAAAGCTTTGTGCTCTGGCTGTGCTGTGGCAGAGCCCAGAGGCACCAGCTGATACCCAGGCCCTATCCTGCTTGTACAGACATGCTCAGAAATCCCTCCTGGCCTCCGTGGCACTAGTTTTGTTCCCTTTCAGTGTGCGTGGGGGCAGGTGGGAGGAGGGGTGCCTCTGGGGCTACTTCAGATTGCCTGTGGCAGAGATGGAGTGATGCACTTTCAAGCCTCGGTGCTTTTGACTGAACCCCCTGGAGCTTTGTTCTGTTCAGCCAGGGATGTTCTTGTATGACCCGCCTTCCTCCCAGGGCTGCGTTCGCCCACTGTAATGCTGCTCCCTCTCTCCTGCTCCAGCATGTGTGTTTGGATGATTGACACCTTTGGCAATGAGGAACAGAGGCGCAGGTTCTGCCCGTCGCTCTGTAGCATGGAAAAATTTGCTTCTTACTGCCTGACTGAGCCAGGTGAGCAACCTCAACCAAGAAATCATTTCCCTTCCCTCACTCCTAACATGGCTTAACTGGACGTGAACATTGCATGGAGCGGGAGGTGAAAAGCTGTTTTTTGTGTTCCTGTGGGCCGCTGCCGGGCAGGTGGGAAGGGGCAGGTGACGATCGCTGTGATGCTCGTGGTACAAACCCGAGTGTCGCTCGGTACAACCCCCGGGAGAGCTTGCAGGCTCTGGACCAGCTGCTTCACCGGCTGCTTCCTTACCTCCCGAACAGGAAGTGGAAGTGATGCAGCCTCCCTGCTGACCTCAGCACAGAGGAAAGGAGACACCTACGTCCTGAACGGCTCCAAGGTACCTCTTTGCTCCTCCTAAAGCTGCTGGATGGCACTGCATGCACAAGGGGGCCCGGGTCCTTTCCATTTCCTACCGCCTCCTCACCTCTCTGTATTCTCCTAAGGTAGGACGTGCTCTGCAGAGTGTGTGCCGGAGCTTAGTACAGTTGGGTCCTGGCCGTGGGGCTCTTTGTGCCCCAGCTGCTGCTGCTGCAGGCTCAGGGTTAGCACACGAAACTCAACCCCTTCTTCTTGCACCCGTCTGCAGGCCTTCATCAGTGGGGGCGGTGACACCGATGTGTACGTGGTCATGTGTCGCACAGGAGGCCCCGGCCCCAAGGGCATCTCCTGCCTGGTGCTGGAGAAGGGGACGCCGGGGCTCAGCTTTGGCAAGAAAGAGAAGAAGGTAAGAGGCTTGTTTTTTCACTTCTTATGTGCTTGAGGGAAGTGCAGGGCAGAGATGAGCTCGTCTGTGCAAAGCATCAGGGATCTGGGATGTGAACCGGAGTCTCAGCCCGGCACAGTTTTCCCAAGCCACGTCCAGCTTTGGTGAAGTTTGCCCGACACCCATCTGTTTGGCAAGCAAAGGATTTTCATCTTGGGGAACATCAAGGTTCGTTGGATCTGTAACACTTCTCAAATACGTGCATTCCAGTTTCGAACTTGGCATGCGGAGGCCAAGCCATGCAGGCCACGGGCACTCTGCGGCAGCTTGGCGATGAGACCCAGGGGTTGAGAGCAGGCTGGAAGGTTCTCTGCTGGGAGCTGGGGGAGCATGGCTCCTCAGGCAGTCTGGAAGGTGCAGACTGGTTTTTGTTTCTGGTCTGTTTTCTCTCAGGTGGGCTGGAATTCCCAGCCAACTCGGGCTGTGATCTTTGAGGACTGCGTTGTTCCTGTGGGCAACCGGCTGGGAGCAGAAGGGCAGGGCTTCAGCATTGCCATGAATGGACTGAATGGAGGCAGGATAAATATTGGTAAGAAAGGCAGTGGAGAGCCAAGGGAGGAGGGCAGAATCACCTTGCTGCCCATCTGCGTTAGCTTCATATTCATGCTGTCACCTTGGCTTCTCCCACCAGCTTCTTGTTCGTTAGGAGCTGCTCATGCCTCTGTTGTTCTGGCTCAGCAACATCTCACTGTTCGCAAGCAGTTCGGAGAACCCCTGGCAAACAATCAGGTAACCTCTCCACTGGATCTGCAGGCCCAGCGCGGTGCTCTTTCTGATCTTGGCTGAGCAAGCAGCCAGAGGTCCCATCGCTCACTTCACAGGGTCTTCCCTGGAGAAGTCAGGAACATGCTTTTCCTGAGAAAGCGTGTCAGGCCTGAGACCTGCCTGAAGGTCTTGGGGGCTGTGGTTCAGGACCCAGGCACCTCCAAAGACCTAATTTTCTGTCTCGTGCTGGCAGTACCTGCAGTTCAGGCTGGCGGAGATGGCGACGCGCCTGGTGGCGTCACGGCTCATGGTTCGCAATGCAGCGCGGGCACTGCAGGCGGGACAGGAGGACGCGGCTGTGCTGTGCTCCATGGCCAAGCTCTTTGCTACCGATGAATGCTTTGCGGTAGGTTACTCAAACCTCTGTTGGTGTCCTAACTGCAAGCTTGGAGACCCCTCTTGGTGCCCGGGATGCCAGAAAGAAGTTTGACACTGTCAGGACCAAGACCCAAGCACGTTCATTGCGCCTGAAGCCTCATTTCAGGGCCAGGATGTTTAATGAGACAGAATTCTGCACCCCATGGAGGCTGCAGCATTAGTCCCTCCACAGCCCAATCCTCCCGGCCTCTAGTGCTTTCTGTACTACCTCCTAGGGGACCAGGCAGGGAGACGGGACAGGGAGTAGAGCATGTTTATTCTCAAAGATAATATGCATGTTGCAGGGTGGTCACTCCTAGGTAGCAAGTGGTCTTTCCTAGACCACTGAAAAATGCATTATCACAAACTGTCCTTGAAAAGAGAAAGCAAGAAGGGAGAGAAAGGAAAGGGAAACCTGCACCTTGACACTTCCTAGATCAGTGACATTTAGAAGCGATGGTATTTTCTCAGCACTCTGGATTTTTGCTATTTATTATGCTTTATGTCCCAAGTTGGCAGATAATGACGCATGCAGGCCTGTTTCACTAGAAAGCAGAGCCCCGAACAGATTCCTTGCCTGACTGACCGCTAGATGGTGATCTGGCGTTTTGCTTTTTGCATCAGTAGCACCATGGAAATGCAGCAAAAATTGCCTTAGTTAAGTAAAGCGTTTCCTGGGTATTTCTAAGCTGTCATGTTCACATAAAGGCACCATTAAGGTGAAACGGTGCTTAGGTAACATGAGAGCGCTGAGAGCAGCACTGGTGGGGACTGAGGGTGCCTTGCCATCACACCAGGCTTTGTTAAGAGATGAGATTAGGTGACCAGGAAAAAAAGAAATGAGTTCCTGGGTTCTTACCAAGCTTCTGTCCCTGACGTGTCCTCGACACCGCATGCAAGTCCCTTCACCAGCGATGTTCTCTTCTTAGATCTGTAACCAGGCTCTACAGATGCACGGCGGCTACGGCTACCTGAAGGATTATGCTGTGCAGCAGTTTGTGCGAGACATCAGAGTCCACCAGATCCTGGAAGGTAAAAGACACACTTACTACCAGTGACTTGGTGGTGAAGCCAGGAGAGAACAGGCACTCCGGAGGCTCCCCGCTTCCCACATCACTCTCTGGCTCCTGGTTTCAGAATCCCATTTTGCTCTGAGTGTGAGGTATCCCTGGATGTCACGTGTGTGGATCCCCTGGCCAAGAGCTCTTGGTGTATTGGAGCAGTTGCTGTGTATTTTAAGAATCTTACAGCAGGGGGGCACATCTAGTTGTCATGTCAGCGGTGCCTCTGTTCAGCTTCATCCCATTCCTCCTACAGACACATGCTGATGCTCCCCAACAACTCCTTTCCTGTGATTCCAGTCTCTCTTCACTCTTTAACACTGTGTGTCTCTAACAGTCTCTGGTCTTTTCTAATCTCACTTTGGCCTCTGAACCATTTTGTTTCCCCTCCTTCGAAACCCCTACACCTACAACCAGGGTACCTGATAAGTGACACACTATTTCCAATACCGAGTGGGTCTACAGTAGTTCTTTCCCTGTGTTGTATATGTGTTAAATCAAGAATGCAGATGTTGGTATATATCCACTTCTGCTTGATGCCAGGTGCCTGCGTCCTCTCAACACCCAAATAAAAAGAAGCACCAGCATCTAACGCTCTGAAACCTTTCCCGAGCAATGTGCTGGCACTTGGCCGTTGTATTTTGGCTCAACTCCTTATAAATGCCACCTCGGTGGGAGGAGCTTTTCCCTGCTGTAAACTGCAGTTTGGGGAAGAATTCTCTTTGCCTTCATCAGGGGCAGAACTGGACCATCTCCTAACTGTCTGTCTTTTGCACCCTCATCCTGCTGCAGGTACGAATGAGGTGATGCGGATGATTGTGGCCAGGAATCTGCTACAGGGCTGATGCCAAGAGCTAATCTCCAGTGTTACATCACTTTGTCTGTTACACAGCTCGGTCTGTTTCCCTCCCCTGTTCACCAACTCTCCCTGGGAGTGGAGAGGGGGATACCCCAGTGGAAACAGTCTTTCTGCCTTATATCGACCGGGAGCACAGCTGGACACCGCCACAGCTGCACTCCGTGCCTGGCAGAGCTGCTCTTACTAGGCTAGTGTTGCGCAGCCTGAAGATATAAATCACAGTCGTGAATACGAGCCTCTGTCTTCAAATCTTGATTGCGGGCTGCTTGGCACCCATCCTTCTGGGAGAAACACTAGACCTGTTGGTCATCTCTGCTGAGTCAGGACTGAAACGGGAACGCCAGGCAGAGGTGCAGTCCCACAGGACTCTATCGGTGAAATCTTTGGTTCGAGGGAACTCGTTGATCTGCTTCAAAACCTGCCCTCCTGGGCGCCGACCGCACCGCTGGGCGCGAGTCAGCCGCAAGTCCTGAGCTCCAACTGCTTGCAGAGTGCGATGGCCGCCTAACCGAGGAGCAGGATGCCTCGTGTTTATCTAGAAGCACTCCTCGCTCTCGTTTCCCAGCACGCCTTTCCTGACGGCTCGCTCTCCTCCCCGCTCCCACCACGTACTGGTGCTTCACCTCACAGAAGCCCGTGCAGTACAGGGGTACTAATCAAGAATTAAGGTCCCGCAGAGAAACATTTAGCTCTGTTGCATCAAATCAGTACTCCCTCCTGCGTACAACATAGGGGGAGCAAAAACACCGGTAAATTAAACTCTCCCCCTCGTCAGATTTGGAATCAATAAAGCAACGATGGCAAGAGCGTCAGAAGTTGCGATCGTTTCCTTCCGTGGTGTTTCAGGTGTTTGACAGGTAACGGGAGCTTTTTGAAGCAGGGGGTTGCAGAGAAAGTTCCGTTTCTGAGGGTTTTTTAATTAGTTACGGCGCCGCCGTCGGGCCCTCCGGGGGAAGCAGCCCCTCCTTCCTCCCAGCACACCCTCGCGGGCGGCAGCGAAGGCAGATAACGGGGCGTTAGCGGCGGCGGCGTTCTCCGACCTTGGACTTCGCTGCTGGGCGAGAGGCCGTTGGTGGCAGCCCGGGGCTCTCCTCAGAGGGCATTTCGCAGGGCGGCCCAAAGCACCGCCGCCTCAGGCAGAGGGGTCCCGGCCGCCGGCGGGGCGGGGGGCTCGGCCGTTACCTCAGAGAGGCGGTGGGAAGGGATCTCGCCGCCTCTCCCCCTCTACCGGCGGCCGGCCCCCGCCGCCTCGTGACTGGCGGGAGCGTCGCCAATCCGCAGCGCCGCACGCCCTCGCCCCGCCCTATAGGCGGGCGGGCGGCGACCAATCGAAGGAGGCGCTGGGGGGGAGAGGGCGGGGCGCGGGCGGAGCGGCCCAAGGCGGCGGTCGGGGCGGGGGGGCGCGCGGCGGTACCGGCGGTACCGGGAGCGGGGCCGCCGCCGCCATGTGGCTGTGGCTGTGCGGCGGGCGGCGGCACCGCCGCCTCGGGGGCTTCGCCTTCCTCCTCATCGCCGTGCTGCTGCTGTTGCTGCTGCTGCACAGGTGAGGGCCGGCACGCCCCGGTGGCGGGGCGGGGGGGGGGGAACGGACGCGCGGGACCCGCGCACCGGGGCGGCGGGGGTAGGGCGGGCAGCGGGCTCGCGCGCCTGCCGTCTCCTCTTGCATGGGAGCGAGCGGCCCTTTTTGCGGGGAAAAGGATAATTAGCTTCGTGCTTCCTTCTCGCTACCTGGAAAATTAATTTAGGGGCACCCGGGGTCGGTGCAGTCAGTCAATATACGGAAATACCGGAATGCACGGGCAAAGCGAGCGCGCTGCTCCCCGTCAGGTCCCCGATGGAGAGCCTTCCTCCGGCAGGACGGGAGCGTGGGAAGGACCGCAGAGAGCGATGCAGCCCCTGGGCAGAAATGATTTAAAAAGCTTTAAATAATTATTACATGTAACATATGCAAATATACGCAACTTCTTGACCATCATAAAAAAGAATGGATAAGGGAAGACCAATTGCCAGTGCTGTAAGCCACGTTCTATGGTAGGCAGATGACACCCCTGCCAACCTTTGCTCCCCTGCGGCTTTACAGCCTGATGGATTATGCACCTTTGTAAATCAATCTCTCCCAAGAGAGAGCTCCAAGATCTAACCCTTCCAAACCCAAGAACAGGGTTAACATCCTTCTTCTGGTACGGTTTCTGGTACCTGTTCCTCTCTAGCCCACCTGCAGTAACAAGAAGTCACTCGAGGTCCTGGCGTAAACCCTGTGCGATTTACATCGCGTGTGTTTTGGGGCGATGCTCTTTCCCGGAGAAGCGCGTCTCGTGTCATAGCCAGAGGTGCACATCTGCAGAGTAGCTTCTTCATGCCAAGTGAAAGAAGCTCTTCAGTCCCTGACAGCAAAGCACTGGAGATAATATTCAGGCAAGGGAAGATGTAGTTATTTATTACCGCTTTTTATAATTTGGGTATTTTATAATGGATTCCTAAATTCATAGTAGGAAGTTACATGATCCTCAAAGCTATAGAAAAGCCTTGATAAATCTTTGCTTAATTAGAAACAAAACTTTTTTTGTAGGTGGTGTTGGGTTTGTGCCACGTACGTTCTTAGCAGAGGATTATTGCAAACCGGTATCTGGTAAAAGCACAGAAGTCTCTCTCCTGTAAGAGTGTATCTGTGGAACACCGTATCCATCGGTACCCGGTGTTTCTCCATGGCCCAGGTCACCCGAGAATAAACTACTACGAAACGCCGTGATCGTAGTCCCAGCCCCATTGAGCGTGCGCCTGGGGCTCGTCTGACCGACACAGGACCTCGGTTGCTGCAAGACAGCGGGTCGTGAGTGAAGGCAGCTCAAAGCTTTCACTTTTCTCTGGCCAGAGGAAGCCCAGAATAAGCAGCAAAGCCCTCTGAGGCAGGTCTAAGTAGAGCTTAGGGATTAACTGGAAAGTCCCTCGTCCTCTGAAGCGTGTCCTTTAGTACTGGCAAACCAAGCTAATGGTCTCCACACTTTTTTCCCTGTTTTGACTTTCTTTTTCTTTCCTGTTAGCTTTTTCTCCCGGCTGCTCTGGGTATGTGGTAGACCGATACCAAAGCTAAATCTCTTCTCTCACGCAGAGAGGATTTCAGCTAGGTTTTTGTTTTACAGGCGTGAATGCCTTGGTGTAGCTGCCTGGTTTAGCAGTTAACTGCGGCGCTCCTATTCCGCTTGGAGCGTTTTGCACTACAATTTACGTCTTATAAAGACAGATTGTTTCGTAAGGACTAACTTGTCCAACCCAATTTCAAAGCTTCTGTTCTCTGGGTACTTGGTAATCTATTGCTTTTTTTTTTTCTAAAAAACAGACTTCCCTGAAGCAGGGAGGAGATGGCTACAGAGGGACAAAGTAGGCCAGTAACCTTTAGCAAAGCCAAAAAAATCTTTGCAACCTGTGCTGTCATTATAGAAGCAAGAAAAAAAATTTACTGGGAGCTATGCATCGCTCTCAAGAGGAAGCATGGAGCCCAGGTTTTGAGCTGTGGAAATCTAGCTCAGGGTAACAGGATGAAGCTCTGCTGAGTCACAGAAGTTTTGTTTTCAGAAGGCACTTGAACAGGTCCTAGTGAGAGATGTGCATTTCAGAATATCCAGGGTAATATGTTGAAAATATCAGGAGCCTGGGAGCTTTCTACCAGTCCTTCTTGGTGAGAAAAAACACTAGAGACGGGGAGTTTTAAGGTAGGAAACTTGATGGAAACTTGCCAGTGAAGTTGTGCCCAGCATTAAGAAGATGAGCTTAAGCGATTTGTTATTTTTATCTGGCTATGTATGCTTCCCGAGTACGGCCTTCGTTCTGGCACCAGCGGCAGTTAGCAGTACTGTCGTGTGCAGGGGGGTAATTTAGGGCTTTATCTAGCTCAGAAACAGATTGGAAACTTAACGTATTTTCCAGCCTAATCTTTAAAAGTATTGCGTCTCCAGACCCCTTTGAGCTTTCCGCCTCAGGATTGCCACCAAGCAGTAGAAGTAGGCATAGCTGCAGTGTCAGGGTGTGATTTGCAGAAGTTGCAATCTGAGTGAGAGGTGGTTCTAGCAGGACAGAGGGGCAGGTAGCCACGGGATATCCTGTGTGTGGAGTGAGAACCACCTCCCCTGCTGGTAAAATTCGTAGTAATTCCCTGGGAGCAATGTTGCCGTTCCCCAGCCTTGCATCACCGTTCTGTGGCTGTACCTAGTTGCTTACGTAGACGGGTGTTTTTGCTCCTCTTCCTATTCAGGCAGTCACCTTTTCAATATGGCAGTTAGGTATTGCGTGCTTATCTCTCCTACTGTGAGCTGCACTATCTTCATAAAAGCTCTGCTATTACTGCACCACCTTCTGATGGGATATGTTACGATCTCCTTGCTCAGCACTATTTTTTGTACATGGCTTGACAATAAATGCGTGCAAGTCCTTGTTGACTGAAGGCAGTGAGTATCTGACCTAGACTTCCTTTTCCAGGTATTACCCATGCCTGCTGCCAGTTGTTTCAGAGCCCTGTGAGAATGCTGTGCTACACAGGTACCCTCCGTGATCGTCAGCCAGCCCATGCAGTACCCTGAGAGTCTTAGATTTAGTTCCTTTGTAGTCTCCTTGTCTTTGTCCGAGGACAGGTAACTGCTGCAGGCTCCTGGTTAGCAATCCCTGTAAGTTCTGAGAAGTCCTCACCCCCTGCTAATACCCGCTCTACACGTAGTCTAGAAAACAGCCGGAGGCTTAGGTATTTCCCTCCTCTCCGAATGTGACATTTCTCTCAAATGTGTGGGTCATTCTTGCTTTCTTGAGACGGGAATTCATCCCTCGCATCTGGCTGTGATAACGTCTCGGAGGAACAAGCTGCCATTGTCTGGCTCTGTGTAGTCAGAGTTGTGGAACTGGGGTGGTCTGATGGAGGCAGTGTAACTGCTTCGGATCTGGACTAGCTGATAAAATGTTTCCTTGGTTCAGCCAACATAAACTGAGGACCCACGTAAGGCAGTAGGAAGTAGTTTCTTGCATGCAGGAACCGACCTGGATGGAGCCACGATGGTATAAGTACCGAAACTGGTAAGTGCTTTGGAGCCTGGTATCTCCTTTGCTCCAGTTCTTTTGGCAAATAACGTACGAAAGAATTAATCTAAGCAGTAATGCAGGCAGAGGTAAGTCTGTGATGACAGCGGACCTCATCTTTCCCAAGTGATGAATGTAGTCCAGGAGTTTTCCTTAATTTACAGGGAAAGCTTCTCCATTCACAGTGAACAGGTAAGCTGTGAAACACCTCTGAAGTGGTGAACGGCAAAACAGGGGGATCTTACATTTCATGAGTTATGAAAGCGTTTGCTAGTGAGTGAAAATTTTCCCATCTTCTATTTTCAGCAAGTTATTTTCATGATCTCTGTCTGAGAAGTTCTACACTTCAGTTGTAGAGTATGGCAGAGTGGCTTGGGGCATTCAGGATGGAGGCTACTGGTGAAATGAATATTGAATACCGGCCTTGGGCAGATCTTCCATCTGTTTTATAGTCTTCTGAAAAATCTGTATGCTCTAAATGACAAAGGGCATAGTTTACTTAAGTAGGAAGGTCCTGCCGGCTAGGGTGAAATGAGCAGGCTCCCTTAAAGGGACAGATTTCTTTACTAGAGGCTGGATGCTCATACGTCTCTCTTTTTCTCCTAGGTTTAACTGGAGTGAGCTGATCCCTCTGCGATTATGGGGGAGGACCCTAGGCTTGCAGACAGAAAACTCACAGTTCCTCCTGGAAGGAATGCCCTTCCGTATATTTGGAGGTTCCATGCACTATTTCCGAGTCCCCAGGGAATACTGGGAAGACCGCATGCTTAAGATGAAAGCGTGTGGCTTAAACACCCTCACGACGTAAGTGTCCTCACTCCCTAGGCTCTGTCACATGTACCTTGCAGCCTCTCCCCTCTTCCAGAGTAATTGGTTGGACTTTGTAATTAATTCCAGTGGGCCATAACGATGCCTTCCTGTAGCTGTTATTACAAGAGAAGACACAGAAGAGAGTGGTGGGGACTCAGGTTTTCTTTAAGCATCGCACACTCCAGTATCCTCCAATACTGACTGGAACAGATGTCTGTCTGACCTACTGGGAAAGTGCCTTCTTAACGCTGACCTGACAAGGCAGGGTCAGGCTCTGAAAGGGCCGTTCAGCACAGCTGTGATTTAGAAATTGCTCTAGGGTAGACACTTGTAATGTGTACATCCAGTAATCTCTAGAGCTGTTCCTAACAAAGGGAGCGTGTAGGTTTTATTCTATGTTTTATTTTATGCTTCACACATGCAATGCCCTTTTGAGCCCTTCACCTCCACTGCCCTACCTCTGCATTTCAGGTACGTGCCATGGAACCTTCATGAACAAGAAAGAGGGAAGTTTGACTTCAGTCGAAATCTGGATCTAGAGTATGTGGTACAGAGCATTATCTATTACTAAATACTCCTGTTTTGAGGGGAGGGTGTGCCTGTCGGTTCTGGATGAAGATGTCATTTCCAGCTTCTGAAGCAAAGCCCATATCTTGATCAGGCAGTGGAGACTCTCATTCCTTTCCCGGATTTTGGAGTCCTGGCAACTTAGAGGTTTAGTACCAATCCAGTATAGTTGCTTCATCCAGCAATTCTCTTCTGGTTCTGGTACCTAAATTTCATGGTGATTGGTGTGTTAGGAGTGCGGGGAGTAGGGGTTCTGCAGTCAGACAATAATTATGCTGTCTGGATCTCTAGGGCCTTCCTTTTACTGGCAGCTAAAAATGGACTGTGGGTGATTCTGCGTCCTGGACCTTATATCTGCTCTGAATGGGACCTTGGTGGTCTGCCTAGGTAAGTATGTAAATAGTTCAGTTGAGGCAAGAGTTTGGGACTGTGGGGAAGAAACTCACCCAACCCAAACCCTGATCATACAGTTGAGCCTTAGGGGATTTAGAATGTCTGGCTGTTGGATGGGAGTATTTATTTCCTGTGTCCCCAGGACACAGAATGAAGACCCATTATGTTATTGAGCTCTCCTAAGCAGTACAGATAGTAAGCCTGGAACCAGAACCTTTTTTGAGAAGTTATTCTTTAAAATAATACTTTTTAATGACATAATAGTTACAGGAAGAAAACAAAATTGAGGAAGCCCATCTACTATTGCTGTTGCAACTTGACTCCGTATAATATGAATAGTCGTATTTGCAGCTTGATGTAAGAATTTGCTTCATCTCAGGTCCATTTTAAAAGTCCTACTAGAACGTATGTACTGTATGGCTGCCAGTAATAAAGACCCATAACTTTTCCAACCCCCTACTGCATTTTCTCCTAAAGCACATGGCTTGTTGGTAAGAGGCTTTGAGAGCCAAGTTGAATACGTCAGCATCAAGACTTGCCTGGTTACTAGATCCCAGTGGAACATACCACTTGTTTTCTTTACCTTCACAGAGCAGAAATCTCAGGGGAGACACCTGACAAAATT
The DNA here is from genome assembly GCF_963921805.1 of Phalacrocorax carbo. Taxonomy (NCBI): domain Eukaryota; kingdom Metazoa; phylum Chordata; class Aves; order Suliformes; family Phalacrocoracidae; genus Phalacrocorax; species Phalacrocorax carbo. The sequence continues at coordinate 3,868,170 of NC_087533.1, forward strand.
TGGGGTTTATTTCTTTTAACCTTTTCATTTTTCAGCGTGCCCTGCCTTTGGCATCAGAGAATTCAGGTGCAGAACTGCGAAGGTGCGTCAGGGACTTATTCACGGGAGCATGGCTGCCTGTGAGCAGAGGCAGTAGCCAGCTCTACATTAGGTATTGAGGAGTGCATATATGGTCAGTTGTTGCCACATCACCCATGTATTTTTTTTTTTAATCGGACAGGAAAGATTCTGATAAAGAGCAACAGAATCTGCAAAATTCTCACTTTACAGATAAAGAGGCGATGATTTTGTAAGCCCACTGAGCTGCGTATAGCATACAGGAGTTGAGTCTTTCAGACCTCTGGAAGCACTATTAGTTAATGCCTCCTTTGCAGAGACAAGCTACTCTGCTTAAGCTGTTACAACACTACACCGTTCTGCTCTTACATGAATTGCCCTTTTTTGTGTTAACCCCAAACCAGCAAACTGAAGTCTTGTAAATCAGCAGTAGAAACCATGGGAACAATTACCAGAGGCCTTGTTTTGAGTGATGATTGGGGTAGTATGAGGGAGCTCCTGGTTGTAGAGCGCCCTTGGGGATGCAGGGAGCCCCAGAGTAACCTTTACAGTGGTAAGTGTAGCCCTTGAAATCTTACCGAGCAAGGTGATGAAATGAGCTGAGGCCCAAAATATGGAACAAAAAGAAGGGGAGCAGCTTGGCAATTGCAGCCTGCGCTCATTTAGAAGTGTGAGCAGTAGATAGCCTCACACGGTGTCATTCACTGACTCTCAGGGTTGTCCGTACCCGCGCTGTGGGCTTAGCCAGGTTGCACAGAAAGGTCAGTGATGCCTGCCCAAATGCAACTTGATGTCAGCGGGTGATGTTACCTCTGGCCACCTCTGGACAGGAGACTCTTAATGGATTCTGTTTGCTGCTCTTCTCATAGTTGGCTACTGCAAGACCCAGGGATGCAACTGAGGACAACGTACAAGGGCTTCACAGAAGCTGTGGATGCTTATTTTGATCATCTAATGCCTATTGTAGTCCCTCTTCAGGCAAGTACAATCCATTACCCTCTCTGTCCACAAGCGGGGACTGTCTGCACGGATGAGCGTGAGCGTGTAATGGCAGCAAGCTGAAGCAATCACAAATCTACCAGCTTCGCTTTAGGAACCAGTGTGGACTGTAGTTGTCTGTGTCAGCTCTCCAGATCTAGCCGTTTGGTTATGCATAGGCTTTGGGAGGACGAGAGGGTGGAGCTGAGTCTGTCTGAGACTCGTGCATCTTTCCTGCAAGCCAGTGCCACTGTGATTTCAGCCCCTCTGATTAGAAATCACGGTGAACAACTTCTCCCTTGTCTTCCCAACAGTACAAGAAAGGAGGCCCCATCATTGCAGTGCAAGTGGAGAATGAATATGGCTCCTACGCCAAAGACCCAGACTACATGACCTATGTTAAAATGGTAATGTTGGCACATTTACTTACTTCTGCAGTGAATAACTTTTGAGCATGGCTTTAGAGACCCTTGAAAGTCTCAGTGCATAATCCAGCTGCATTTTCCTTCATGGTTCTTCCTGGAGTGGAAGAGATGGCATATGACACATTCAGTACCGCTAAGCCTGTGTTCTTATGTCTTCCAGAGAAGAGGGTGGTAGGGAAATGGGGGAATATCTGTAATACATAGCTGGCCATGAAGAAGCTGTTTTCTGCTGGTCTGGTTTTGCTTCTCTTAGATGACATTAGACAAAGGTTTCTCTTTGTTGACTTTCCTGGGAGGAAGTTTTATGTGAACAAGCCACCAGCACACTGCTAAACTTGTGTAATCCGGTGTTCAACATCAGGCAGGTTAATTTGCCTAATGCCCTTGACAAACAGAGACTAGGCTGTGCCCTGGCTCCTGCTTCTGAACTGAATGATAGAGAGTTGGCCAGTGCCCAAGGAGGCCAGGTTATCCTGCTGGATCTAACATGAGTGTGACCTGTTCATTTGTCCCCAGTACAATTGCAAGGCAGACAGTTAATGAGATCTGCAGTATGTCTTACAAGGTTCGTTGTTTAATTTCTTCTCACTGAGTGCTTAAAAGCATTGCTGCACGTGAGAAAGGTTACCCACCCAGTGGTGTGTATATGCTGTAAATTGTATGTTCCTTGCTCTTCTGCTACAGCATTATCAGATCTTTCTGAAACACTTTGGGTACCCCAGCTTTGCCCTGAGCGCTCTGAGGTTAGCTCTGGCTTGAGCTGTCCTGTTGCTCAAGGTAAGCGGAGGCTCTTCAACCAAATAAATGGTGTGGCAGGAGTCCTAATCTACTTAGAGTGGTGCCTGCTCCTGCACTAACTCCCTCTCATGGAGTGATTTAACATTGCTTAGAAGGTTAAATATGAAGCGTACATACGAACAAGTTAAAGAGTCAATTGCCAATCTGAACTGACAGTGTCAAAATTGCCTGTTATACCCACAGTTTCCCTCCCTGTGTCCCACTAGTGGCAAGCATGTAAGCTTTCAGAGCCCTAAACCAATGGGGCATAGAGACTCTGTTGTGTCTGAGCAGCGTGCCGACTCAGTGCTTGCTTTTCCATATCTCACAGATGAAGGAACTTGTGATGTTTCACAGACATGTTGGAACAGATAATGTTTCCTTGCCAGGCCTGTGGGTGCTGTTTCCTCATATTCTGTTATTTTGTGCAATCTACATCTGAGGAAGTATGTTATAGTGGTTAAAGGTGAAAATGTGGGAAAGCAGGTTTTGCAGGGCTTCTTTTTCATTTGGAGTGGGATGTAATGTGAGGTGGAGCTCCTAGTCTCAGTCTGGTTTGGGCCTTGAGCATTCAGTGTGGCAAGTTGATTAATTCACATCCACATCTAGCATATAAGACAGCGTTGCCATCTTCCTGGAATCAATATACCCCTTGAAAAACCCCACAACTCACACAAAACCTGAAATCTTGTCCTTACCTCACTCTTTTGGGTGCCTTTGCCTTCCAAAACGTCTAGGCCATGAAAGGGTGTGTTGACACCTCCCTCCCCACACAGTACATGAGCTGGGATTAGCTGAGCACACACCTGTGTCTGCCTCAGACGCTGTTTCTATTCCTGGTTTCTCTGCTGTGCCCTGAAATCCTGTAATGCATTTCAATGTGTGGCAGCTCTCTGCCATTTCTCCATTTTGCACTTATATTCAAAAGGAGGGGAAGAAACTTAGTATTCATGCAATGCTCAAAGGATTATCTTAATAAAATTTGTTAGAAACTCCGTTTCCCTCAGTAGCTGAATTTTGTCAGATACCAATGTCTGTTCAGGCATCAATTTAGTGATGATAGCTTGATAAACTAACCAAGTTGTCTTAACTCTGAACTGGGTTTGTCTTTAAACTCAGTGTTGTAATGCTTCTCTAATGCAGACCGTGTGTGATGCTCAAGTCTACCCTGTGTGCACAGGGTGTGTAGGCATGTGCAATACGCAAGGGTTTCTTTAAAAGCACAGCAGACATTAACTAGTTGATGCACATGACATGGGTAACTTCTGTGTGAGCTGATGTGTCTATCACCATTTTACAGTTGTAATTTAGAACTAAGAGACTGAAGGCTTGTTTTCAAAGCTCCTTGAAGCTCAAGGAATCACTTCCAATATAGGTATAGTAAAAAAGAACGGTTAATTTGCAGCTAGGGTTTCCTAACCTCTCCTTCCAACATCAGCCACTGTTCTGTAAAAAAAAAATCTGTAAGAGAAAAATACTAATGGGAAGAACCTGTGTGTGCATATGCATTTTAAAAAGCTCTGTCATACAGTGCTGTGATAGTGAAGAACCAGTAAATTCATTCAGACGTGACTATTCAAGACCATAGGTACCTGAGCTGTCCTGTGATGGCATTCACCGGCAAACCAGCTATTTCCTCCTTTCAGCTTCCATTGTTAGTCAGGAAGGGTGAGCTGCTTTTCTTTTCCTTCTTCCACCTGAAGCCCTCTTTTGATGGAAAGCAGTGAAGCTATTTATTAAACTGATCTCAGAAGAAGAAGATAAGATCCTGAAGTTGGATGCATCAGTGAGAAAGCGATCCAGCTTTCTAAAACAAAACAAGATTTTTTAGTTGTCTTTAAGCTGCAAGAAGTAGGCAGGGAAGCTTCAGGAGGAATGGGCGATGTCACAGCAATAATATTTCTTACCAAGCCACTACCAAGTTCAAGCTATTCCGAGAGAAAGTGATAATGTGCTTTAATGCTTTAATATCCTGACAAATACTAAACTCAGGCTGTTAACACAATGGCTTTTCCTCTTTTTAATTTAGGCCCTGTTAAACAGAGGGATCGTGGAACTGTTAATGACCTCAGACAATAAGAACGGGCTCTCATTTGGCTTAGTGGAAGGAGGTATGTGCTTGATGGAGAGCAAGGTAAGTCTGTGCGCTTTCTCTGGGACAGCTGATGAAATGTAGCCTTTGAATGAGAGCAGCAGGCTTCATTCACTGAGCTGCACCCATTAACTGTATTCTGTTTGTGGTAGGAGCTTCAGCCACAGAGGGACCCCCTTAGCTGGATGGCATACACACAGAGCAAAGCCAATCCCTTCCCAGAAAGGTTCAGAGTGGGTTCCTTCAACATGAAGTATAACACAGCGATAGCAGGGTCGCTCTGTGGGGAGGCAGCCTCTCTGCTTTCAAGGACATTAAGCGTGTGCAGACTAAATAGCTTGCTGCCCTCTGTCTAGCATTGGGCATCTGTACTTCCCAGTGAGGTTAGTCAAGAGATGGCAGCACCTAGCATTTCTTGATGTTGTTTCCACCAGATTACAAGGTTGAAAATAGTACTTCTTATTGCTTCATTTGAATATATATTAAACAAGTACCTCAGCAATTACTAGTAGTAATAACTTACTCTTAAGATACCTGCTTTGCAGTTAAAGGGAGAAGAAAAAAGTCCATCAAAACCTAGATTCAGAAATCTAACATGCTGTAAGTTTAGTTTGCGGGGCAGCCCTGTCTTCCCAGCGAGCTTGCCCTGGGGTGTGCAGCCTTTGGTAGGTGGGTTAAAGGAGGGTATCAGATGTGCATAATGCAAAAGGATGTCCATTTTCCCTTTTAAAAAGTGTAATTCTACTAAGTGGTTAAAAATGCTGCCTAGCTGCCCTCCTGCTTTTCACTGTGAAGAAATGGAGGTACAGCTGTTTGAGTTTCACTGGGCCCTAATTCTGACTCTTTGGGGCATAGTGCGATACTGACTTTCAGATTTCCAGGCCCAGTTCAGCTGAGATTGGCCTGTGATCTCTCCTGCGTTTCTGCCTGAGTAGTAATTGCTTCCCTGAATGAATGAAGTGTTTGCAGGGTGGTCTCTGACTGCTCCTGCCATCACTCAGACATAAATACTGCCAATTTTCTAGTCTCAGGCATGAAGCAGATTAAAAGACAAGACTTTTCCCTTCTTTTTTTTTCCCTTCCTCTTATTTTTATTTGAAAGTACGAGAGGGACAAATTCAATAACTCTGAAGTCCGTGGGCCTTCACCAGTACGATGGTCTTCTCAGTTGTATTTTTTGGAGCACAGCAGTTTCCAGCCTTGACCACACAGAGTCACTCTCTCCCTGCCAGCGAGCTGAGATACAGAAGGGCTGGTGTGGAAATCCCTGTCTAGCCCTCACCATCTTCTGAGGGAATGTTTACTGCCTCAGAGCTCGTTCTTGTTTGGAGTTGTCTTTTCCAGTGTGTTGCATGCTGAGAGCTCTTTGATACCAATTTGCCTCTTAGATGTCATAACAATCTGCTCATTAGAGTCAGCATGTCAAGTAATCAGATGCATGGAATAACTAGGGCTCAAAGCAGTATAGCAGCAAGGTGGTTATGAGTGCCAAAGGAGAGGGAACAAAATCCACTGCAGAAATGCTTTAAGAAAATCGAAGACTCCATACTGGAGTCAAAAACTAATGTAGTGATTCTGTCATTTTGTTTGTTCTGCTCATCAGTGGTGTACCGATTTCTTTCCAAGAAGCATTTGTAGGTTCCTCTTAATGCCAGGAGTAGCGAGTCTGGTGCTCTGCGGAGAAAACTGTTGTAGATGACCTGAGACTACAGCATTGTAACCCTTGTTCAGAGGCTGTATCACTGTTTCAGGGGATGAGGAGGAAGGCTTTTGTTGTTGTGGGTCCCCTTCGTGCTCGTGGGTATAGTGGGGTGACCCGTGCTGTTGGGGAAAAAGGTCTCGGTCAGACTCCGAGTACCTGTACAGCTCCTGCAATCCTCCTCCCTTCCCGGGCACAGTCAGTGGCGAGAATCCCAAACCAGGTGGCTCAATTCAGACCTGGTACAGCCCTTCTGGGGGCTGATGGGTGACAAGATAAAAACTTTGGTTTCCCTCCAGGCCATGGCTAAAGCGCCATGGTGGAAAGCTGTGTGTATGTGAAAACTACCTGCTGTGGAAAGGACGAATAAGGCTTTGGGGACTGGTTCTCCGCACCTTTACGCCATTTGCAATGGTGTGCTGTTTATGTGCATGAAGAACAGAACTGGGCATGTTCGCCTTCAGGATTGCCAACTAATGTATTACATCAATGCTAAATCCATGTTTGATTTTCTTCTCCCACCATGTTTGCCCGTGCCCAATTCTTCAGCTCAGCACACTACATAGGTCAGCCTATTAAAATCAAGGTATAAATAGTGAGAAGGGAGCTTCTGCTTCTGTAAGTATGCTGTTTGAAGTGCTCTGACACATCTGGGACTGGATTTGATACCCGCTCTCTTGTATGAAGTCAGTTTTTAATATAGAATCGTATCACTGCTCCTGCATTTTCAAAGTTCCTTGGGAGAAATATCAGTGTGATCGAGGGCTAGAAGAGTATGAAGATGCTTCAAGCATGTATCAGGGGCTGGGACACTGATACCAGATGACTGTCTTTTAATGCATCAGCTCCTGCAGACAGGATTTCCCTCTCCAGTGCTTGAAGATCATGCAGTGACTTTCGCTGTACATGCAGCACACACAAACTAGTTGCCGGTTCCCCCATGCTGCACGGGGCAGAAGCACAGATAAATCTTCCAATTACAATTTCTGTGTGGTTCACTTGTGCTGTGGCTTCTCTCACCCACCCCCACAGACATGACAAGCTGTAAGATATTGCCTGGGTAGCGATTCCTGCAGCTAAAGCCTGGGAGATCAGCGTGGCATCCAGATATGACTTTCTAATAATACGTTTGCCTTTATGTAGTGCCTTTTATCTGAGGATCTCCAAGTGCTTTAGAGCCTCTAATTAAAGCTTGTGACACCCCGTGATCTGCTCTGATGCTCTGTCTTTCTAGTATCTCTGAATGTTAGCGCTAAAAAGATGGCCAGCAAGTACTCCACTGTGTGCTGCAGTCCAGTAGGATTCTGCATGCTAAGTGAAGGCTTTGATGGGAAATTCCAGAGGAGGCTGTATTGGTGGTTCAGATGATGTTCCAGTTCCCCCTGAGCTTGTGCTGGGCTGAGGCCTAAGGAAATGATCCCCTAGGCATAGTGTACGTGTCTAAATTAATAAACACTTTTTCTTTCCCCAATAGCACTGGCCACTGTTAACTTTCAGAAAATGGAAAGTGGGCTACTGAAATATCTGGACACAGTTCAGGTAAGATGCAGAAAAACTTTGTTCGCCTAGATTTTCCAGGACAGAGCTAGAAATGAAGCACTGATCGTCTGTTCTGGCTTTGTGTGTTGCTTTGGTTTTTGGTTTTGTTTTGGTTTTTTTTTTTTTTTGAACAAATGTTTGGGCTTCCTTCTCATTAGGCCAAATCCTTCTGGAATCAGTGAAAATATTTATGATGCTTCCTCTGGAAAGTGAAGGTTTTAAGTAAGCTCTTATCCAGCACCTTCTTAAAGGCTTTCCATTCAGCTGTGACCTGTGTTCAGCTGTTAGGGGTTAGATTTCTTCACTCTTTCAAGTGCTGATACCCAGATGCATCCTACTTTGCACTTGTAAGACCTCTCTTTGAAGTTCAGTCATCTTTTTCCCAAACTCTTTTGCCCTGATGCTGTGGATGCCATCAAGAGCATGTTTGAAAAGTGTAGTCTTCAAATGCTGGGTGCTGATCTGCTGCAGTTCTTTCAGGGCACACTGTGACGGGTGTTTCAGTCACCTCCAATATCTCATGTCTAGTGTGGATATGTAAAGTTGTATTAATGGCATGCTGTGCAGAGGGGAGCATTGGCTCCATTGAGGCATTCGGTCCTGTTTCTGCTAGGACCTGCAGCAGAACCTAGATTTCAGCTTTTCAGGAAGCAGAACTTTGATTTCAGACACGCTTCCACAGTAACATCCCCAAACGCCTTCCACGTAGCGCAGTCCCCGGCTCCTCCTGCCTTCTCAGCAGCCCAGCCTACCTGGCATTTACAGGGCTCACTGCAGAAAAGCATTCAAATCTAGTGTGTCGCTTCAGCGCCTGTGGCCTCCTCTGCTGTCGGAGATGTGAATCTGGGGTAGGGAATTGCCTAACGAACTCTTGATGCGAAGAGTGTCTTCATTGTGTGATGAGGGAGTAGTGAGGGAATAACCAGTTTTGCTTTTTAGTGACAGGTTGTCTCTCTCTTCGCATCCTCCATCCTCTTCTTTCTCTGTTGCTCTGCTTGCTCCAAATGTCAGCCTGGAAAGATGTGAACAACTGACATCTGCCCCTGGCCGTGATCGATTCTCTTCTGATCTCTTCCCTTGGCTTCTGCCTGGGCTGTGAAAGGAAACCTTGCTGCTGGCGTGCAGAATGTTGAATCCTACCACTTTAATTTGTTTTCTTTTCCTGTACAGGCAAAAGAGGCTCTGCTGCGTGTACTTTCGCCTTCTTTAGGTCTTACAAAATTCCCCAAACCCTGCAAATGAGTAGAAGGCGGCACCTTCCCCACCAACTGAATACGCAAATGCAACATGGCCCAATAAAAGCAGCTCCTTCTTTACCACACTTAATAATTACAAGTCATCCATATTTTAAGGATTATAAAGGTCCGTTATGGTCTTCCTTGATGTGGTCTCTTATTCCGGAGGGTGGTAAAACTCCTTCTTTGATGAGTTTACTGGGGACAGACTGATTAAACGTATTTCCAAGAGCTGGACTGAACCTGGAACCATTAGATTGTTGCAGGCACCTGCGGTTGTTTTCTCCTAATGAAACACGGGTTTCTTTAATGCCGCTTACGGTGGCCATTTCACATGGTATCAGATAAAGGCCCTATCAAATAAAGGGCAAAATTGCCATGGCGAGAAATAAATACCATAGTCAGGGAGTGCCAGCCAGGCTGAGCACATGTCCGGCCGGTGTGATGGGGCCGGGTGGAGTTCTGCAGGAGCTAAGGGAGCTGGCACGCGGTGACGAATGGGAAGCAATTGCTCTGTGTGCAGAGCCTTTTTAATGAAGACCTAATTCCTGCAAAGGCTAATTCTTTCCTGCCAACACCATACGCGGCATTAAAAAGGCATTAAGCCGCTAAGGTCTGCTGTTCCTACCTTGGCAAGCACTGGCTGCAGCGCACCTGTAAACTCTCAGCTGGCAGTGGCGTAGCTGATAAGCAGACATTTACAAATGCGTATTTCTAGCAGAAGCTAAACAGTGACGGTTGGTTTGTCTTTTTGCTACAGCTCTACCCAACAACAATATCCAGAAGTGTTCGGTATCACCTGATTGTGTGCCGTGGTTGTTGCTTTGTGCCTAGCAGAGTGCTTCCCTGCTGTGCCTGCCTGTTCCGGGCATTTCTGGCCCACAGCATCTTGTTCCTCCCTTGTTCAGAGCTCCTTAGCTATGTGGGGTTTTTTTAATGCCATCTTGAGAAGAAAACGCTCTTGTAAACCATGTTGCCGAACTGCATTGGAACAATGCTTCTCTAGAAAATAGGGATGAGTGCAAGGCTGCTCTGCCTCCATTTTAACTCTTTCTTTTTTGTTTTGGTACAGAAAGATCAGCCAAAGATGGTCATGGAGTATTGGACTGGGTGGTTTGATAACTGGGGCGGCCCTCACTATGTCTTTGATGCAGATGGTGAGCACCATGTACTCTTCTTGTAGGCAGGGGGGTTTGTTACTCAGCAGTCACAGGGAAAAGACATACAACTCCCCCACTTTTTCTGCTGTAACCTTTGCTTTGTGTAAGTCTCTGTGAGTGAGCGGGTCGCATTGCCGTGCCTGGGGTTTTCTTTAGTGGTGTTAGTTAACAGCGGCTCTTTAAAAAAAAATATTTATTTTTTTTTTATTCCTCAAAGAGGGGCTGGGGGGGGGCACGCAGAGAGCCAAACATCTGAAGATATTAGTGTCAATGTCTCCTAAGGCCTTGTGCTACTCTGTGTTGATTTTTAAAAATGCAGCCCCGCGATTTAAACCATCTCTTTCACCTCCTGAGGTGGTCTAAATCCTGTGAAGATTTTATTTGTATTTTGTGAGAATGTCACAAGTTTTACAAAACCTCCATCGTGGTGACATTGCTTGTCTAGTGAATAAACAGTCGCCAGCAGGAGAGGATTATTTTACCTTTTGTGGGAGTATGGTGAACTTAAGCCTCTTGCAAGCAGACTTCTGAAAAGTATCAGGTTTTTTCCTAGTTTAAAAGCTCATTAGGAAGGAAGGCAAGTACTAAAAAAAAATAAATCGACAACTCCAGAAGCTCCAGGGCATCTAAAGTACAGCGAAAACAGAGCTATATCAGAGTATTTTAATGACTCTCTCATCCTCCTGCAATTGTCTTTGTAATTGGGTCATTGGTGTGTTGAGTTTAGGCATCTGACTGAGTAGTCCTTACAGCTCTTCTGCTCAAAAGCAAAATTCCTGCTCAGGGACATGAGCTTTACCCCTTTTCTCCAATAGGAGAGGTATATTTGAGTGTATTATCTCCCGATATGTCAGTAGACGTGCTGCCCTTACTGAGGGCCAAACACGAATCACTGTAATTACACAGGCATGACTGGCTGACACGGACCAGAATGCTTGTGTCTGCTTTGAATTACTGGAAGAGTGTTAGGCTAGCTTCCTGATCTGTGGCCTTCCTGGCCCTTTCTTTACAGAAATGGTGAATACTGTAGCAAGCATCCTCAAATCAGGAGCATCCATCAATCTCTACATGTTTCACGGAGGCACCAACTTTGGCTTCATGAACGGTGCTTTGGAGGCTGATGGATACAAGTCAGATGTCACCAGTTATGGTGAGTTTTCTTTCACTGCCTAACCCCTGCACCTATTGTGAGCGCAGCTTAGACTCCCCTTTGGGCTAGTTACAGTTGACAGAAGCATTGAGAAATGATCAATACAACCACTTTGCACAGAGAAACGAGTTGAAACATAGCTCAGAAGCAAATGCCTGTCTAAGCCGGGGCTTACACTAGTGTCTCGTATTTCTAGACCCATTCCAGGATGTGGAGGATCTCCTCATTTTGAACTGGGAATAGGAGCCGCAGATGATGACGTTGCTTCACATTATCTCCATGCTGGCTCTTCTTTCTAGGGAAGGATGGTGACCCAGGATACAGTTCTGGCTTTTAATTTTACCAAGCCAAATTGTACTGTAGAGCTCTCTTCATCCCAACAACCCTCAGTTAAAATTGTTAATTGTTGACTTTATCCTGTGTGAAATACTGGATATGTGGAAATTAGAACTCTAGAAGCACATTGCTCCTCAGTGAGTGGCTCTTCTCCAAATTAAGCAACTCTGTGCTTGTCTAGCTATAGTCACACAGATAAAAGTGTACAGGTTTCCGTAACATAGACAGTGCCAAGAAAATTGTGTCTTGGGCTTTTACGTCTTTGATGGCAGCGTACATGAAGGCTGTCCCAGAGCTGCTGTATGTTTTTTAAAACATATGTGCTTCTTTTTCAGATTACGACGCTGTGCTGACAGAGGCTGGAGACTACACATCCAAATTTTTCAAGCTCCGACAACTCTTCAGCATGATCATTGGTAATTATAAATCCAAGAACCAAAATACTGCTTTACCTACAGTGTTAAATCAGAGACTTGTTCAAACTGGCCCTTCTGCTGGAGCCCTGTGACACTGGTTGGTCCGGCTGGTTGCCTGGCTGGGTGCTTTTCCCAAAAGATGCTAGGGAGGACTAAAGGAGGGCTGGAGGGGCCTTAAATCTGTGTTGGCTTTTTGCGTCTGAAATAGTTGCTCCATCTTTCTTCTTTCTTTTTGCATCACAGGCCAGCCTCTTCCTCTCCCTCCCATGATTGAAAGCAAGGCATCGTATGGTGCAATCCTGCTGCATCAATATATCTCCCTCTGGGATGTGTTACCCTCCCTTTTACAGGTAGTACTACTGATTTTAATGCATCGCAGTACTAAAAGGCATCACCTCTTAGGTGGAAAAGGCAATTAGTGCACTGGCGTGTTATCCCATGAGGATGAGGTTGGGGAATGTTTTGTCAAGGATATGCAGAGGAGGCAAATCTTTTGTCTCACCTTTTTTACCGCTGCTTCTGTTCTCTTGGAATTCCAGTTTTGCAAATCCTTGGCTCGCTTTTCTGGTACCTTGTCTTCATTGCTGTAGCTTTCACAGAGTCATAAGGCAATTCAGGTTGGAACAGACCTCTGGAGGCTTACGGGGTAAATGTAGCCTGTGGCAGAGTGGAACACCTATCTTAAATAAATTGCATCCATGTGGCCTGTCAGTGCTGAGAGGCCACTTCTGCTGTTAAACTTGTGTCTCCTTTGCAGCCCATTAAGTCAGAGTTTCCTATTAACATGGAGAATCTGCACCGAAATGATAGCAGCGGGCAGTCGTATGGATATGTGCTCTACGAGACGGTCATATTTGGTGGTGGACATCTGCATTCAAGGGACCATGTCCGTGACCGAGCACAGGTAAGGAGCAGAGGGCAACTGTGACTAATTTCAGTCAGATGTAAATGCTTTGGTCTTGGCTTCTAGGCAGGAAATGGGTCAACCATGAAGGAAAATGTGAAGTTTGAGATCAGAAGTGTGATTTGCTCTTTTCAGTTCCTACCTAAGCCCTAACCATTATCATTCGTAGATCAGCTTGACGTTCCAATCTACTAAAACTTAGAGTATCTTTAAACATCAGAATATCGAATGTCCTGAGAAATATTGTGAGGGTTTTATTTCCCTCACCTAGACTGGATCAGCGACACGGTTACGGATGTTGAGTTCTAGTTTCAAGTAGAGACAATTTCCTCCCCAAATACAACTTCAGTAACTTAGGCAACACGTGATTCTAGTATAAATGATGAGATGTGGCTCTCGTCTCTTGTGCTCTGTTCTGCAGGTGTTTGTTAACACCATGTACGTTGGTGAGCTGGACTACAAAACGGTGGAGCTCTCCCTTCCTGAAGGACAGGTAACTGACTGGAGATTGCTCACAGCAGTAGTGTGTGGTTAACAGAACCAAGACCGCTAAAGAGGCATAGCTCTCAAGGTGGCACCTCGCACCTAATCCATTTAACTAGCTGGTATGGTAGCCGTTGTTATACCCTCGTGAGACACTGTTTCAGTAGTGAAATACAGTGTGATTTCACTGCCAAGTTATTATTTGTGATTGAGAAGTGGGTTTTGAATACTTTTCCATGGAGAAAATTCAAGTCCTTGCTTCACAAAATTTGCCAGCCTTCCTGCCGCACCCACAGCCATAGACATCAAGTACCGGTACCCTGGTACCCTGTTTGTGCAGATTAACTCTCTGTAGGCTTCATCTTCCTTAGCACAAAGCAGGTTTTAAGGGAGTTTGGGGACTTCTGCACCCGTTGGGTCGCAAATGAAATGAGGGGGAATATCTTTTTTTAGCTCTGAGAGTAGTCTTACCCTGGCAGAAGTTGGCGATAAGACCAGTATATGGATTGAACACATGTCAGCGGAGCTGTGCATGGCTCCTAGGAGTAGGTGAGGGGGTGTATATACTGGTTGTTCTCACGGCTTGTGGGAGAGCTGTATGACATAAGCCTGCACTATGTCAAACTCCATTTCTGGCTCTGTGGGTGATATCAAAACGGTACTTAAATATTCAACAGAAGAAACAGAAAACTTTTATGAAAAGGCTGAGAGTTCCTCAGTGGCATAGCTGTGGTAGCTGACAGATACGGGGACACTGTTCTCTCGTGTGACAGAACATAATCCAGAACTTCAAACAGATAAATTGTGACTGCCAAAGGTATTGGTGCCACCTCCCCTCTTAAACACCTCTACTGACCTCTGTTAACCAAGCATTATGGCTGACACGGCACATGCTGCACACTGGTCCAGCTGATGCTCTTCCTTTCGGTTTTTTTTTTTTAATCAGGGATTCAGGCAGCTAAGGCTCTTGGTAGAGAACCGCGGTCGTGTCAATTATGGCCTGGCATTGAATGAACAGAGGAAAGGTAGGTTAAGTTCTTCGTTCTCAAAATTTCCTCAAACTGTTCTCTGAGTTTAAACACTGTAGAATCCCAGAATCCCAGGCTGGAAGGGACCTCAGGGATCATCTAGTCCAACCTTTCCAGGAAGACTGCCTTTCTTGTGTGCTTTACACAGAACCAAACTGAACCCCAGTACAGCTATGGTAGTGCTAGCCAGGACTACCATCTGGGAGTCGGTGGGAAACAGTATGACGGAGGGAACGTGTTTAAAGAAACCCAGTTCATCAGCCCCTGTCTGGAGTGATCATAGATGAAAAGTAGCGGCTGCCTGATGGCTTGCATTAGGGCTTCTTATTTTACAGGGGTACAACTAAACCCCAGGCCATCTGTGAATCTTATTCTCCTCTAGATTTACTAGATGATGTTAGGGTACCCTTTCTCTTGCTCTGTGAGCATGTTACTTCATAGGGAGAGGAGGAAAACACCTTTTTTTTAATCTGTGTTTTCCCCTGGGGGTTTGATATTGAAGGATCACAACACTTAAAAAGTCACACAATATCAGGAGAAATGAATTGCATCCTGTTGAGCAGGATTTACTAAAATGTTCAAGTCTGTCGCGCACAATTGTGGAGCTGGAAGAGGTCGTAACCCCAGCATTCTATTTTAGTGGGGAACTCTATGCAAAGGCTATACAAAATAAACTAATGGAGTTAGGCACGCGGCTGTACTAATTTTGTTTTACTGCAGAGAGGTGTATAAAGCCTCTGGGCTGCGTAGGCAGTCTCAGCTGCAGTCCTGTAATTAGGAGGCTGGATTAGGACCCAGACTTTGCCCACTACATGGAGAATAACTTCATCTAGCAAGAGAGTGCTAAAGGTAAATTACTTAATAAGGTGTCTTAAGATCCTTGGATGAAAAGCACTGGATCAGCACTGGGCATTGGTGGAGAAGTAACTGATCTACCGCTTTTAAAAAGAAATCTATACATGGACAGCTAACTGAAAAACAACAGTAACAACAAAACCCCATCTGCTGTGCGTGCCAGCAATGTTTTCTGCTTGGAGGGTGTTTAACGGCTTGGTGAGTTGAAGCGAAGAAGAAAGTGGAGAGGCCAAAGTATAGTAATGTTCCCCACTCAATCTGGATGAGCAATGGGACCATATGGACTCTAATTCCATTGCAGAATGTGGCTGCTTTCCATCTCCTGCTGTTCCTCACATGCAAGTAGGAAAATCTATCAGCTTTAGCTGTTTTTCAACTCATCATTACCCCCATTGCTCTTGCAGGCTTAATTGGTGACGTCTACTTGAATAAAACCCCCTTGAGGAACTTCAAGATTTACAGTTTGGAGATGAAACCTAGCTTCATGAAAAGGTTTGTGGGATTTAAAAATGTTTTTTCTTCCTCATTTGAAACCAACTGTTTACCAGCAGTACAAAATCTAACAGGTAGCAGTTAAATGTATCAGAAGGGGAACACAAGGTCAAAGTAGGTAGGTAAATTTTTGCACTAAGCTTCTTGCTGATACCTTTGCCCAGAATAGTGCAGCCACTTTATCCATACCATTATTTAGGGGTGAAATGTATTTGCTCTGTGGAGGATTTAAAGATCTAGCAGGGCTAGGTCGGGTAGGTAAAAGTGTGGCTTACGCCAAGGGGTGGGTCTCGACACACCCACATGTTGGAGGAGTTTATTTCTTTCTTGAAATTAGCAATATGGCTGATATATTTAGTAATTCAAACTCGCAAGGGACGGATTAATTCTAGGAAGCTACTAATAGTACATGAACAAGTCCAGATGGCTTTCTCCCTTTTAAGTTATTTTGCTTTAATTCAAGAAAGACTGAAAAAGAAATCTAGCAGGGGTGAGTCAAGGAGCCTGTGTTAGTAGATATAGAAAACCTTAGCAAACATTTAAGGCAACAGATGCCCTAAGGACTCTGGCCGCAATCCAGAGCGACTGTTTTCAGTTATGTTGTTAATACTGGAAGGTAACGTGTGTGCAACTCCCAAGATATCACAGCTCCGGCATTTTGTGTAGGAAGGAGAGAGAGGCCATGTTAAACTGAAATGGCTTTTAAAAGAAAAAAAGTCTACATTTTGAAATTTCTAAGGACAATCCTGATGGGTGCTGGGGGGCTACTTGAAGGATCCTTATTGATGGGGTAACTCGCATCACCTTTGACTGCAGGGTTTTAGAAGAATATTTCCAGTGAGAAACATGAAAGCAAGTGAACTGCCATGCCCAAACAAAAGCAAGATTAGTCAACACTACAGTCAGTTACTGGCAATCGACCAGTAGCAATGAAACACAATCAGCTTACAGTCACTGCGGAGGAGGATGGAGCGCATGGTATTGTGAAAGGAATTGTCGTAGGCTTTCAGTTGAATAATTCAGTAGCAGTCAAGCTGCACTGGATCAATAACTTCCCTGAATCCAAGGGATGCAGTTCGTAAGGGTCGGAAGGAACATGTTCTGATGGGAGCTCAAGGCTTCTGTGGGACTTCTACACTTCTTATTTTCTCTTCTGTTTGTCCCCTGCTCCCACATTGTTGCCACAGGTAGGAAGTAATGCCACATTGCCCCTAATTCCTGCAGACCTGCAAGGATGCGTTCACGTTCCTCAACAGGAACATGGTCAGGAACGTCTGTTTTGAATCCTATCAATTTTGCAAGTTTTCCTTTAGCCTGTGCAAGCCACGTGCACTTAAAGCTTGCACCATGGCACTGTCATATCTGAAGGAGGATAGGCACTTCAGCAGCTGACATGAAGCAGAGATTTTTACATTGCTGTAAAGTATCAGAGATGCTGATAGCTCCATATATTCTTTTCTTGGACCAGAAATCAGCCTATCAGTGATGTGGCAAGCGTAGGATAACGAGGGCTGAGGCATGCACCACCAGTACACTTATCTTAAGTGGAGGGGAGAGATCAGCTAGGTGCTTGCCTTGAATGTTTACAGGAGATAAACACTTCATCCCTATGCAACGTGAAGAATACTACCTTTAGGCCCTACCACTAGAAAGCGACTGCTTGACATTTCAGGCACGCAAGGAAATAGCAACCTTGTTGTAACAGCGCCCGTCCGCCGTTGTAAGCGCGCATGGAAGCAGCGGTGTGAAATGGTTTTGCGACCAGTGTTGTGTCTCTCGGTTCTGCCTCGTGCTTCCCTGCTGTGTTTGGTCGTTCTCTTACAGCTTGCAACATACTGCTGGATGGAGTGCAGTCCCGGACTACTTTGTCGGTCCGGCTTTTTTTCGCGGAAGGCTGTGGATAGAGCATCAGCCACAGGATACCTTCTTGAAGCTACAGGCAAGTGCTATCCTTCCTTCTCCCCTGTTTTCTCTTGATCAAGGTTTTTAAAAAGCTGGTTAGAGAGACACTTGTGTAACAGCTCTGACTGAGCTCTGTCTTGTAGCCTGTAGTTGTGTAGTCTTCCTCTGATCTTGGAGAAAGGGAATTATTTTGAGGGTGTAGAAGTCTTCTCAAGCTGCAGGTAATTCTGTTCAGTCTGTAGTGGTCCTGATGAGGAAACGTGCAATACTGACCCTGCAGAGCTGCTAATGAACAGTAAGTCTTTTCTGATGACATAAAAATGCTATGTCTTTTCTAGTTGCAGAGGAATAACGGGCACAAAAGACAAAGGAGGCACTAGTTTTACCCCTGCCTCCTCAATGTGACATGGAAAGAGTCACTTCTTTGTAGACATGGCACGAGAGTTAGCGTTCGCATCTTCCTTCTGTGGAAGACTGCTCCTCTTGCATAGAACTTAAGGCAAGACATTAAGTGTTATTAAACTTCCTCCTGCGATTTCACTCCCTTAGAGCCAAGGTTCATGCCAATCGTTATTGTACTGCTCATTTTTGCATTTATGCTTTGTTGTAAATTATGCCGTTCAGTAGGAATACAGTATTTCTGTTGCCTGGGAAATAGGTGAGGGGAGATAGTCTATGCTTGGGAAGAAATAAAGATATGTCTGTTCAAAAGGATGAAGTTTCCTGTACAAGCATGAATTGCACATTTTTGAAAGCTTTATCCTTTTAATTAGTACATTAAGTATAACTCCTGTTCAAGAGGGCTTACTTAAATGTTCATGGCTTCAGGGAGTTGCACAGACAAAGCAAGCAGAAAACCTGCAGAAAGTGGCCTGAAAGAATGCAAGTCTGAGAGCAGACTTAGTTTTCTGTGGGGACGCTGTCCAGGCAATACAGCTGCAGCAGTAATTCTGCATACTGTCTTGATTCTAGGGCTGGGAAAAAGGAGTTGTGTTTGTCAATGGTCAGAACCTGGGCCGCTACTGGAAAATTGGACCTCAGGAAACACTCTACCTTCCTGGCCCCTGGTTATGGAAAGGGAGCAATGAGGTGAGAGGCTTCGGTGGGATTTCGCTTTGCTTGCTTGTGTTCTTAAAGATCCTGATCTGCGTCACACCCCAAAGACCTAGATATGCACAGTATATTAATTACCTATCTCTAGCTGAAAACCAGTGCAGCAGAGAGGAAGGAGACTGTTGCCTCCTAAGATCTGTGAAAATTAGGGAAGGTGCTGCTCTAAAGTTCTGACAACCATTAAGACATGACGAGGATGGCAGCTAAACTTCAAAGCACTGCATCAAGTTCAAAATCAAGACAAACCTGATTTGATGATGGTTCATTTTCTGCATCGTGTGGTGCTGAAGAAGAATCACAGTTACTGTTCAGACTCATATTGATTGATCTCTTTAAATGATGCTTCCTTCCCCTGCTGTGATCGTATGCCTTTTCCTCCTAAAAATATTTAAAGTAACTCAGCCTTTGTGTGAAGGAACTTTATATATCCCTCTCCTCTGCAGATTGTCATATTTGAAGAACGCACTGCCGGACGGATAATACAGTCTGTCGACATACCTTATTTAGGAAGGACCCAGTACGTGGACTGATGAGAGCTCCTTTCCCATGTGTGGTTCATCTTGAATATTTCTGGTTGCATGTCTGGGGACACGATGGCCCAGGCCCAGTTAATTTCCACTAGACCCAGGTAAAGGATTTGCTCTCTGGCAGTAAGTTCAGAAGACAAGAATGGGCCCCGAAGGAAGCTCATCTCCCTGCACTACTGAGGACCCACAGCTTGGATGGCTGCGCATGAGGTTATGGACCGTCTGGTGAATGTGGGGGAGTAAAAAGCTGCTGAAGGCAGGAGGGAGAGAGAGAGAGAGATAATACGAAAGAATTGAAGCCATCAGAACTGAAAGCTGAGCTCGACTTTACTACTGGCCTCCTCGTTTTTATAATTAGATAGGGAAAAAATAGTTGGTGGACATGGGAGTAACCAGGAATGGAAAACCATTTTGTTGTGCTTCCAGGCAGAATTTGGCAGCTCAGTCTGCAAAGAGGCCATTACTTGTTCAGATGTTGGAAGCCAACTTGGTTGTCAAATGACTTTAATTCGAGCTTTTTCCTCACTAAGTCTTACTGTGGAGGTTGTCTCTCTCTCAAAAAGGAAAAAAAAAAAACTTTAAAAAGTGAAATGTGTTTTGTCCTCTATCAAATATATCATTATGTTTCAGGCCAGGCAGGAATGAGAACTTCCAAGGAGGAGGTGCAGGAGGAGAAAAGGGCAAGTTAGTCTTCCAGTCATCCCTCCACCCCTGCTCTCACTGTGAAGCATCTAAAGATGAAAATCCCCCTTGTAAAATGAGCAGGGATCAGAGTTTGATTGGGACAGAGGTAAAGGGGTTGCATACACAGCAGCAAATGGGAGAGCTTTTCCTTTCTAGTTAAACCTGCCGTGAAATCGTGGGTCCTGTTTTCTTTTTGTCTTTTTGTCCCTCAAAACAGAAATACAGGATTTAGGAAAACATGACTTTTTTTTTTTTTAACTCACCAGCTCCGCAGTCACTGAGGAGCTGCCATCTCTTTAGGGAGAGGAAGAGGGCAAATTCAAGCTGAAAATCTGTTCAGAATCTCCGAGAAGTCGCTCAGCCCCTGCTTTCTGTTCCAGTAGCCAGAGGATTCAGGCTATGAAAGAAATACCAAACATGTGCACTGTCTCTGATAATGGAGTTGCGGGGTATTCTGGCTCTTAGAAACCATAAATTTATTTAACAAATTTAAATACAGTTTGTTTAAAACTGAGAACAGACAGTGCAGCTGTAATACACTCCATCCTGGCCAGAGCTGGTCTTACTGAACATACGTATCTCTGCTCCCGAGGACCACAGTAGCCTCTGTGCAAGTTGGAAGGGCCCAGGCTCGCGCGACCAACCTTGAGGAGAGTGGAGTGTATGTGCAGGGTTGTGTTCAGGACTCGAGCCTTGCTATTTTTCTGAAAGTTATTTCCTTCCAAGGAGGGAAGGTTGCAACCCAGCAGGGATTGGGATTACGCTTAGTGAAACAAAACGTGCAGCTGGGAGAGGACATCAATTGGAAACTATTTAAATGGTATGAAAACTTTGTAGTCCTTGAAAAATGTCTCTTTCCACTCTAGGGTTTGCAGACTGAAGTGAACTTGGAAGGCTAGTACAATAACAGAATAAGTCTGCTTGAGTGCAGAGAGCTACTGTTTTAATTCAAGATAACAAGACCCGTTCCCATAGAGCAGCCAGTAGCGTCAAATGCTTTCTATCCAAGTAGCGCTTCAGCCAATGCATCTAAAGGAACATTTTTGTAAAGGCTACGTAGCAAGGCTTCTGTGGCTGGGAGCGAAAGAATGCAACTTTTCCCCAACGGTTTTGGTATACAGTGGGAGAAAATAACTTACAAAAAATATTTTTTTTTTAAATATTAGGAAATATACAATATCATTCGTCCAAGGGGAGACTCCTGCACTGTGAAGCTAACAATCAAATCTATAGCATTTTTAATAGTTCTATGTGTTAGGGCTAAAAATAACCAAGTCTATTTCCAGGATTACATTTTCCCTCAATTCAAAGGTAAAATTGTGCTTCAGACCTTTATGAAAGAATTGGAACAGTGGGGGTTGATCAAAGGTTTGACAACAGCTATGAAGGGGGAGGTGAGTTTTGGTTTTCTTTAGAGGGGCTGGAGGTGGGGAGCAGGGGTATGTTGTACCTCAATTTCTTCCTCAGCAAGTTTGTCAATCTCAAATACAGAGTCAACCAAGGTAGTAGCACCCAGGTTCCTCTTCTGCACTGCTCAGTCCTGTGTCTCTCACTGAGAAGCAAAATACAGTGTCATCAGAGAACACCCTTTCATCAATGCTAGCTCAGGTCCTTTGATGTTACAGACCAGGGGAGAGGTGACTAATGTTCTACACAGATAGTTTTTCAACCTACCTCAAGCCGGGTGCTGAAGAAACAGAGCACTAAGCACAGGATCCGCTTTACAAGGGTGCTGCTCTATCCATCAGAAGTTAACTCCTGAACTGCTCCAGCGTGGCTTTTCACGCTGGTAGCGCTGCAGCAGTATCATGTGGCCCTGAAGAAGGCGCTGGGGCTGATGGATTCATTCCAGTAGAACGGTAAATGCACTAAAAACAGCTTTTGTCATTCAATCCCTAGTTTTAAGCAGCTAACTTTATTTTTTAAGAGTGGAAATCTGGCTTTGTGTAAGAGCACCCTTCAGAGAATCCCATACCTAATGCTCATGTGAACCAAATTAGAGATAAGCAGAACCAAGATCTGAGCCTGGATGAAATATTATGGTGTATGGCCACAGCAATCTCATTAAAACCCACTTCCAGTTATTTTAGCATGGATGAATAGAGAACCACACGCTGTAAATGTAACTCCATCCAGGAACACAGAGGTATGTCAGAGTGCCCTCCAAACCGTGAAACTAATGACGGGAAAGGAGAGGGAATACAATGAGAACAGAGATACTTAATGGATTTGTTCTAACCTGCCTTGCTTTTCACCCTCCCCCGAAACCTTCCTGTCTTGTGCAGCGTAATAAACACTGATTAAAGTAGGTTTAAAATTAAGGGCTAAGGTGCCATCTCAGAAGGCAGCTGTCCCCTCCGTGAACAGAGAGCTGCTTAGGCTGTTGCACACATAGCCGCAAGGTACGTGTGTCTCAGGAAAAACAAGTCATCGGGGCCAACACGCTCCTGTGGGCATTCTCACCCTTGCTTTCAGGTCCTGTAAAACAGCCCCCTCAGTCTAGGCTGCCGTTCCAGCTGGGCCGTGTCTTCAGTGCATCGTGCCCTGCATACGCTTCTCCCAAACCGAGCATCTCGCGAAGCAGCTGGTCTTGTACTGAAGTTGGTGTCAGTCCTGTATTTTCTGTGCTTTTTCTCCATCTCCAGAGCGTCTGGTTCTGCTCAGAGTCCAGGAGGAAGGGCAGGGGAATCCGGGTAGTTTATGTATGCAGTGTTGCTTGTTTTCAGTACGCTAAAACTCTTGGAAGTCAGCAGAGGTCCTGGCTACTGCATGTCTGGCTGGTTGTATGCTGTGGAGAGGAACCTTGCAGGCTGTGCATGAAGATATCTTCTGCAACAGAGACACAACCAGCATGTATATTACCCTTTTGCCTCGCTGCAGTTAGCTGCCACCCCTTGGAACCATCCCAGAACCCATCTCCAATTGCAGATCTGTGAGTAGTGCTGCTAGGCAACTGGGTGTTGGTGAAAAGCAGTTGTGACAGCGCTGGAGAGCTACGGCCTCTCTGCAAAGCTGCTATATATAGTGCAGATAATACGCAGCGCAGGCTTTCCGCTGCTGTCCTGCCAATGGGCCGCAAAGGCAGGCCACTGCAGCAGGCAGGGCTCCATCCACTTAGCCCGAGGCAATGTGCTAAAAGAGACCTCGGTACTGTTAAAAATATACCGCTGCTGAGCAAATCTACCCCTTTGCTGCTCTTCTCTGTATTTGAGATGGGACGAGAACAGGCAGCAACCTGCCCTCCCCTCCAGGCCTGGTTCTACACTCCAGCTGAAGGGAGTTGTGCATGTCTGTTTTCTCCATAATGATGAACTATGCAACGTAGTCTGGATGCAGACACAAGCAAACAGCCCATCCTTCGCTCTGGCAAACCAACTGCAGAGCACACCCTGGAAATACAGACGCCTAAACGCACCAGGATGCTCAGGTAATTAAAGATGAGAAGCCAGGGCATAAACAAACGAGCAGGAAGCCAGCCATCAACGTGCGTGTTCTTTCTTCCTTTCCAGGGATGAAGACAAATGTGCTCACCTTAGGTAAACAAATACCCCAAGTGGGGTTTAATCCACGCCCTCCCTTACTTGTCTCTGACTTTGTGTGGCTTTGTTGTGGATATAAATTAAACTCTTCCCTCGGTGGCAGCTCCTGCCTGACTTAAAAATGCTTTCACTGATATTGCCTTAGCTTTCCTCAGGTGTTTGTAGGTGGATGAATCCACATCCTTCACCCTTGTCCTTTAGCTACATTAGTACAGTTGATAAGGCAACCTTCTTGTTTAGACAAGGGTTTGGTTTTTCTAACAATGTAACTTCCACCTAAACTCTTGTTCCCTGGATTTCTCTTCTTTCCCCAAACCTCTCACCAGCTATTTCCCCTTTAGCAGCCTGCTTTAAAGACGAAAAAAAGAGAGAGATTAACTAATGGTCTTAAGAAGTTTTGCAGTAAGGGAAGGTCAGAGATGTGAAAAATGGAAAGTAAAAAGCAGATTTAAAAGAGCTTTTGTCTTTTTCTTGAAATTGTTCTAGTATTTTCCCTTTTTACTGTTGCTTCTCATTACTTTTCAAAAATGTGAGCTCTTACCAGGTGCTGGTCTCCGCTCAGCCTTGCACAGTCAGATTTCCACGTTGGGATCTGTGAATCCTTTCTTCCCCTCGTTCACCAGCACAGGCTTTTCTGTCCTCGTATGCCAGACTAAAATCTGAAGAAGCCAACAGAAGTCATTAGCTGCATCTCTTCACTGCACTAACAAATATTCTTGCACATTAAATCAATAGTGCAATTTAACCATCTACCCTGGAGCCTAATGGCGCATTCACAGCTGAAAGGAGGTTTGCATAAAGCTTCATTTAGGCAGGCCTACAGCTACCCAAAATGCACAGTGCACAGAAATTACCCATTTTACAGTGTACTGTCTTGGGACATTAACCTGCTCCTTCCATGTAGTTATCAACCATCTTCCTCGAAAGGCTCATCAACATTTTCAGTGGTGTAAGGCAGTTCCTTCGTAACCGGAGAATCGTGCGCACGTTTCCCCACGCTACCCTGGTTCTTAGTTACCATGGTACTGCATCCTTGGCCAGCGAGGAGATATTTGCCAGGCTCAGAGTGGGAATGCAAATTCTTGCCACTGCAGGTCATGTTGTGACTCATGCGTTAGAGGGGAGAGGGAGTTATCCTGAGCACCACCAGCTGCTCCAGTCGCCACCGTTGCCTTTGGTTGTGTGAAGCATTAAAATGGATTTTTTTCAGTGTGTCTCTGAAAATTCATTATTGGAGGGAAGGTGTTAGCCTGCTTTCTAACCTCACTATCACATCTTTTTGACTTTTAAATTCTTTTAAGACCCTAAAAAGATGCGAGAGTGATGCTGAGCTGAGAAGTACTTACTGCTGCTCCGGTTCTTTGTTGCAAGCTCTTCTGTCTCAGAGCTGCAAGATGCAGGAGATAGTTACAGAACACGCCCCTTCCTCCCACAAGCTCTGGACTCTACACAGACTTTTCATAACCCAGCAAGCACTAGTCTGCCACATCACCTCCAAAGCCCCGTACACATTTGCTTTGAAATGCTGGCCCCACGCTGCCTTCCGCTGTTCTGTAGCAGGTACAGTATGTTGCATCACTTTAAAGCCCCTCTCCAACTTGCTTAAAACAAACTGAAGCTTCTGCTAAATGCTTCCCTCAGTCTTAG
Organism: Phalacrocorax carbo; assembly: GCF_963921805.1. Taxonomy (NCBI): domain Eukaryota; kingdom Metazoa; phylum Chordata; class Aves; order Suliformes; family Phalacrocoracidae; genus Phalacrocorax; species Phalacrocorax carbo. The sequence goes on from NC_087533.1 coordinate 3,893,208, forward strand.
CAGCAAAGTCTAATATAGATCAACATCTGTGGAGGCATACTGGAAAAAAAATAAATTAAAGAGGTGGTCTAACATTTTTGGAGGCGGGGGGGAAACTATTATAGGTAAATAGTTTCTGCTAGCTGTGCTGTACAGCTGGCACAGACGGTTCTGGAAGCTGTTTAAAATATTCTCCCCTCACTAGACTCAATTAAACTTATTGCTTTGCTCCTAGAACCTGGATTTCTGGGAGCAGCTTTATCCCTTCAGAGCTACAGTTTCCTGCTTCCCTTCACCTGTTCACATTGATATTTCCTACCTTGCGGGGGTTTCCCTCTTGTTGCTATGGCGATACTCTGCACATTTAATCCACGTATCTGCAAACCATTTCATACCCAGTCCCTGCTTTTCTGAAAAACGAGGGCATGCTCTGTTTCTGAAGGATGAACAAAGCACTTTTCAAACCCTCCTGGTTAAACAGGAGCACCCCCACCTTCCCAAGAAGCTGTTTGACCAAATTTGTCTCTGATGTGAGAAGTCACCTCCTGTGCAGAGCTTAAATCTCGCCCGCTAATACTAAGGCAGTAGAGACCAATCGCTGTTTGGAGTGGGTCCAAAAAACCATTTAATCGCTCCCCCACAACCACTTCAGAGCCTGCTTATCAAAGTTAGCCTTTATTACAGCCCTGCTCACCCACTGCAGCAACGCTGCTGCAATTACTGCGTTACTTTCCTGTGAAAAGGCAAAACCAAACAGGTCTGTACAAGTGGCTCTCAGTGCTATGCAAGCATCAGTTGCGAGCTCCTCAGCCAACAAACAGAATGTATAAACCTTAATGCAGCCCAGGTGCTAGAAAAAGCTTGTAGCCGATTCTTTCCAGCGGGAGCAGGTAAGAGCTCCTTCCACTTCTGACACCGAAACACCTAACCCCGCTGATGGCCAAGGGCTGCACCCTGCCAGGAATGGCAGTCACACTTAAACAACTCTACGTACTGCATAAACAGAAGACCACAACGACACGTTATTAGCGTTTCTTTAAACTGGATCCCACTTCTGCATTGTTAAAGCCAAGGGCCAAAAAAGACAGTTATATTAAATTAACTAAAATGGACCAATTTTCAGTTTGCGGCTTGATACAGCAGCTTCTACCATTTTTCATGCTGTGCATGAAAAGTGCACACTGCAAAGTGGGGGGGAGATCACCGTTTAGTACAGAAACACCTGCTTGTCCTCTCAGCCAATTGCTTGATTTTTTCCACAAGCAGTGCATTTGTTTTATGCCTCAGGGACGCTCTGGCTCGTGTGAAAAGCACAGCTTGGAAGGGAGAAAGCAGGGAGGGGCACCAAGTGCCTGGCTTCCCCTGAACAGTGGTTTCATATGGGTCACCTGAGGGGCCCCCCCTTAAAAATCTCTGCTACCGCGAAATGCTTCCAATCATTCACAGCTTTGCCATTCAGAATCAGGGGACTCAAAACAGATCTGAGAGATTACAAGGATTCATCTCCATAGCTGACTTCTGCACTGTCTTCTAACAGGAAATTAAAATCAAACAGGCAAGTCGACCTACGGTTGAGGGGGTCACAGGGTTTCAAGCGCACAGACCCTCCGTGGAGGGTTTCAATAATTGCTATTTGAAATGGAGACTGTGCAACGTGAAGAAAAAGAGACACCAAGCTGAAACGATGGATTTGCTTCCTCTCAGCTTGTGCTTAACCAAATTTCTGCAGACTCTCGTAGGCATCGTGGAGGCCCTCTTCTCCCAAAAGCACATCCATTGGTATAAAAAAGATTGCTCCTACCCGTAACTCTTGCTTTTCTCATGTCAAGAGAATTGTGGCCACTGCTATTAAATGAGCTCAAACAGAAATCTTCAACTGTGTAATTACACCAACTTGAAGACTTGTGCTTTGTCATGGGTATTATAGGCAAAACATACAAAACCGCAAGAGAAGAAAGGGTCACAGCAGTCTAATTTGAGCTATTGCAGCTGCAGCACAGATCTGAAGGTCCACCGTGGAGCAGTGCAGGCAGGCAGTGCTGCAAAACCCGAACTACTCTGGTGTAAATTACAGCTTTCAGCTGTGGTACAGGGGATGGCATTGGCGCAGCAGTTCTGGTGACTAATCAGGACAAGACAAAGCCAAAAGAACCCTCCAAGTTCTGCACGTCTGTCATAAAAATCAACAGCTCGAGCACTGGTGTCTTCACTCGTGTGCGTGTGAAGCTTAAGCAGCAAAGCGCTGCCGCAGAGCAGCCAGGATACTGAGCGCTCACTGCAAGCCTCTGGCCACAAACCCACACGAAGAGGGGAGCAGGAACAGCCTAACCCCAAAGGGGACAGATCTCCTCCGTCCGTACCCTACTGCTCAGCCCCTGAAAGGCAACGAAAGCAAAGAGCTCGTGAGGGTGATTCCCCTGCCTGCCATACGTAGCACCACAAGATAACGTCAGGAGGAAGCAAACTACTCCTTTTCAAGCTTTCTTGCCTTAGGCTGACGTTCACCCTCGCTCCTGCCCATTCTGAGCCAGTTTTAGGTCTGTGACACCACAAAGCAGCCAGGTCTGGTCTCCTTTTGCTGTGCAATTTCCTGGCTGCCGCTGGGCCCAAAGGCTTGGTCTCCTCCGTATACGCAAGGATTTATTCCCCTCTCTTTTCTCCCTGCTCTCTAGCCTGTGTCTGATCGCAACCGGTTATCCCAGCTGTGGCATTTCATGGTGCCCACACACACCCGGCCTCTAAGGCTCAGGGAGGAGCCGTTCCCGGTCCAGCACAAAGCTGCCAGCCGATTCCCTTTCATAACATCCACATCAGCACCGAGCTGCTAACCCTCAGATTTAATCTCAGATCTGACTCAGCCAAGAGATAAGGAGAGAGGAGGAATGACTACTTTTAGCCACCACTTCAATCCCGGTGAATTGCTACCGAGACCACGGAGTGCACAGAAGCCTGTCTCACCCAACGAAACATACCTACCCCTATCTCGCTGGAGAAACAAGCGGCTCCAGGAGCAGCCTCATTTCCAATGATGATGTATTTTGTGGTCTGTCCTCTTGTGCCAGCCCACGCTGAGGCTTTTTCAATAGCTGGGGCCACTCAAAGTCTCTCTCCTTTAAGGGCTCCTTGGTTGAGCACACTGCAGCTTGTTTCTTCAGGTGTTAATGGAAAATGGGGAGCAGAATATGTCCCAGTTACACCAATCTTATGGGAATAAAGAATCTCAGAGCTCTATCCTGTGTCAGTGGATTGAAAAGAGTATGGTTTGCTTTGGGGGTGGGTGGGGAGAAATGCAGAAGCATCAGAACACAGAAATATGTAGCACGCTTGCAAAGCCTTGGTTCCTTACAACTCCAGTATAAACCAACCCTTCCCTCCTGATAAGGAGGGATAAGTCTTTTCTTTCTCCTTGGCAATTAATAATGACTTAATTTTCTTCATCATTTTGGGCAGTTCCCAAATCAAAGAAAATAAGCAGGAAATATGTCTTTGGCCAAAGCTTAAGCTTTTTGCAGGAGTGTGCGTTTGTGGGCTGAATTCTGATAAATATTACAAATAGCAGCACAGCACACAGGGAAGGCAGCATCTTTGGAGAACAGATGTCTATGCTTATCTTACATATTCTCTGATCCCTCCTTACTGACTGTATCTGAGCACATCAAAAATTTTAATGTAAATCTCACTGCAAAGCAGGAGTATGGTTATGCTTCACAGAAGCAAACCATGGCAACGGCTGGGAGCGCACTAGCACAATGTGAAAGAAGTCTGTGATTTGATGTTGGGGCAAGAAGACCCCAGACCATAGCCTACTTTTGTCCTTCTCTGCTGCTTCTCTGGACTCACCTCATCAAACAGGTGAGCAAAACAGCGACCGGGAAGTGGTGGCTGCTGTCATCAGCTCAAAGCAGAAAGGCAAAGCTCAACCTGCAAAGCAGGCAGCATTCAGTTCACAACAAGGACCCTTGTAAGATCCCCACAGCCTAGCCAAAAAGAGAAATGCAGTCTGCTTCAAACCCTGGCTAGCAGCTCCTGCTTCCTCCCCACCTCTGGCCTGCAGCTCGTGTGTGACAGCACCGACATGGCAGCCTGTCTGACAGCATCATTTTTTTCCTCCTGCCTGGAAGCAACCTTTTCCTTCCTCCATGTGTTCCTCCTCAACCGTCACTTCCTGTGCCCAGCCTTTTAACCCAGTTTCTTTCCACCAGTTATTTACAGCAGGGACAATATACCAAAGATTGTGTAACTGGGCATGGAGTAAACTCCCCTAATCTTCTGTACACCAGCCTAAAATCAACCTGTGCATCTCCCTTGTCCTGCTGCAAACACTTATTCCCAGCCAGTGCTTTCTTGTTAGCTAGTAGGCCACGCTCCGCCCAAGAACAGAGGTCTAATTTTAATCCAATCTCTTACCCCACCCTTGGGAGATCATCCGTGTTATTTATCCCAGTGCTGGACAGCCATAACCACACACAAGTAGACTTAAAAGATGAGGCAGAGCAGGTAGCATATAATAAACAAAGTTGCTCTTCCACCCTCAGCTTCTCTTCCCTATTCCTGGACTCCTTCCCTGAGCACTGCTGAACATGTTGATCCTTGTTTTTTTCCGCTGCTGGGGGCTGTGGAGCACTGCTGATGGAAAGCAGAGACAAAGGGTATTATTCAAAATTTTTTCCTATCCCAAAAAGGGGTGGAGACCTGGATCCAACACCGGGTCTGTTGGCAGTAACAGGCTATTTGCAAAAAAAGAATAATCCTCCTGGGATAATTAAAAAATAAAGACTCCCTAAATCAGTCTGGCTGGTGCCTGCTACAGGCAAAGGCGTGAGAGTGCTACACAGGGGTCTGATCTCAGAGGGACCCCCTCCACATCCGCGGCGCTCAGTGGACCCACTCACAAAGCTTTCAGAAGCACTTGACAGCACCTCCGTTGCTGATGTGCTACGATTGATGCCTGTCACACTAACCGGCATTGTCTCATTGTATCTCGCACACTCCCCTGTCATTTCAGACAGATATCCATCTGTTGTCTCTCATCCTAGAGCAGGAAGTCTTTAGGGCAAGAACCATCACTGTGGTCTGAGTTTCTATGTTACGGAGCACATAGGGGTCCTGCTCCGTGACCTGGTGGCTCCTATGCAATGCGTACAGTCAAATAATTAGCAGGCATTTGACAGCAGTAAAATCCCCCCACAATGAAGCTTTATGGAAGACCCCTAGAGCTCAGAGCAATATCCCAGGCATTAAAACATTTCTACATTATCTCTGGCGCAGAAGGAACCAGGCTGATGTGGACGACTACAGCAATGTCGCATGGATGTCAAGAGGGAGAAAGCAAATCCGTGGTAAGGCAGCGATTGTGTGAACGGCCTTTCCCCGCACCAGGAAACACGGTGGCTGGTACTCCTGGGCTAGAGTTCGGATGGGCTCCAGAGGGCCAAATCGCACCTGATGCTGGCTTAGCACAGGAGCATCAGCACTCAGAAGCCCTCCTCAGGGATTCACATAAAACAACCGACATACATTTCACCTATGGAATTCCCTGCTCCAGGGGATGAGCAAGGCCACAGATAAGCCCACCTTGGAAAATAATGATATTTTCTAGAGGTAATATAAGTAAGAGGAACAGTTACAGGGGTGAGAAGACTCCATATTTCAAGGCCTATGGCAGTTGCTAGCAGCCTGAAACCAAAAAAGATAACTGCCCTCCACACATTTTAATACATAATTGCCCGTTCCCAGCTCCCTTGCAATGGGGATGTGCTTCAAATGCAGAGGACAAATGACTGGATGATGGGGCTGAATGGGTTTTCTCCCACCTCAGGATCCTTACAACCCATGTATGAGGAAAAGACCATACCTTGGTGCAATTGGCAGCTTTCGGCTCAAGGTCGTTCAAGGTCACTAGTTCCCGGAGCAGGCTGCTCTCTTGGTACCCTCCCTTCACTCCTCGCAGTTTGAAGTAAGCCTGAGATCGCTGGAGGATCAGCCTGAGGTTCACAGCAAACCCCGCCATGTCTATAGCAAAGGGGCGATGGGGGTCGAACACAGTTTTCCAGCCATAGACCTTCCCTGCAGCGTTCACTTTGGGTGACTCATAGCGCAAGCCACCGACGAAGGCTACTGGCCACACTGACACCTTTCTGGTGCTGCGCATCTGGAGGCAAGGAAAGAGAAGGGTATGGTGGGTGTGCGCAGAGGGATCCCTAACGCACAAACCAGCACCCCAGCAGAACCACCTCACCTTGCTGACTGTCCTGCAGGAGGCGAACGTCCCTGAGCTTCAGCACAAACCCTAGAGCCAAGAGCCTGGGTTATGTTGCCAGACGCCCTCTGTGGCTTGGACCAAGCGGCAGAGCTCATTACTCACCTGTACCAGTATGCACATCCTGGAGCTGGAGAAGCAAAGTGCTTTGGAAAGTGGCAACTAGCAATAGCAATAGTAATGGATAGCTACTGGACCAAGCAGGAGTTCAGCGCTAAAAACAAAGCTGCCAATAAACAGCATAACTGAGGTTTAGAGTGGTTTTTGTCCAAAGGTCTCAGAACTGTGGGGCATCTGTCCTCCACATGAACAGCCAGGAAACCAGGACACAGGAGGGAAGCACCCTGCCCAAGGCCACCTGGAAAGGCAGGAATGGCAAATCTGGGAAGAAAGGTGCTTTTGCTGAAAGCTAAGGAGTTTGAACTGCAATCTGAGCCACAGTAAGGCACAGAGTGAGGCGCTGCAGCCTTAGCCCACAGTCTCAGGGAGAGCTGAGCAGTGCAGCCTCGCCAGAAACTCCCGGCACGCAGGACCGCGCTTTGTAGCTGCTCCTAC